>NC_091176.1:20938250-21223250 GCF_040958095.1 Procambarus clarkii
TCATACCTGGTTTTAAAATTATGAATAGTATTTGCTTCCACAACCTGTTCCTGAAGTGCATTCCATTTTCCCACTACTCTCACGCTAAAAGAAAACTTCCTAACATCTCTGTGAATCATCTGAGTTTCAAGCTTCCATCCATGTCCCCTCGTTCTGTTACTATTCCTTGTGAACATTTCGTCTATGTCCACTCAGTCAATCCCTCTGAGTATTTTATACGTTCCTATCATGTCCCCCGTCTCCCTTCTTCTTTCTAGTGTCGTAAGGCACAGTTCCCTCAGGCGCTGCTGTGTGTGTGTGTGTGTGTGTGTGTGTGTGTGTGTGTGTGTGTGTGTGTGTGTGTGTGTGTGTGTGTGTGTGTGTGTGTGTGTGTGTGTGTGTGTAATCACCTAGTTGTGCTTGCGGGGTTGAGCTCTGCTCTTTCCGCCTCTCAACTGTCAATCAACCAACTGTTACTAAAAAAAATTTTCCCCCACACACCCCAGGAAGCAGCCCGTAACAGCTGTCTAACTCCCAGGTACCTATTTACTGCTAGGTAAGAGGAACATCAGGGTGAAAGTAACTCTACCTATTTGTTTCTGCCGGCCCCGGAAATCAAACCCCGGTCCACATGACTACGTATCAAGCGTGCTATCCACACAGCCACCGGCTCTGTGTGTGTGTGTGTGTGTGTGTGTGTGTGTGTGTGTGTGTGTGTGTGTGTGTGTGAGTGTGTGTGTGTGTGTGTGTGTGTGTGTGTGTGTGTGTGTTTGTGTGTGTGTGTGTGTGTGTAACATTCTATTTTTTACGAAAAACATATCAAATATTGTTGATTGTGAATAATAAATATTATTAAAAGGTTGATCTTGAGAAATTGGTTTAATCAAGGATGACTATTCGCTGGTCAGTCCCTTATCCCAACTTTTAAAGATATCCTGGTCATTATATTTAATATAAGATAAATAATCGTAGACTATTTTAGTCAAGAGTCAAGGCATGGCGATTTATTTCGTTTTTGTTTATTTTGTTTCAATTTATTTCGTCAAAATCTCCTTGATAGTCTACACATAAGCAACAAACGATCTGTATGAGCTAAGCGAACCAGTAATTTAGTATGTTGTGTATTCAACCCATCCTCATGCAATTCTCCTTCAAGCTGCTGCTTATCCACCCGCAAAACTCAATCGTCAATTTTATAGCACATGTAATTAAAACTATTTCCCTCAAATATAAATTAATAATATTATATATCATGTTTTTTGTAGAGTTAGGCGCTGAATAGTCAGATTAAGTGCTTTGATTCTGTTTGCAATTATAAGTCTTTGTAGTACGTCTGTAAAGTACTTCGAAAACTGCGATTTGAAATAGAAAGGGAGAAATACCATAGTCAGTTTTATTTTGAGTCTAATCACTGTCAAATGTAAAGCGTTTTTCATTGGATAACAGGGCAATTGGCTTCAGGATTTAAGTGCATCGAGTAGAAAAACTAGCAAGGCACTATGGGACTTAAACCTTCCAAGAGACGGACCCTTTACTCACTGTTTATTGCAACAAAAAGTCATATGAATTGTCAAGAGCACCATGGTCTCTTTATAGTGCAGCTCTAAAACCTTGCTAATTCTTCTCCTTCTGACTCATGCCAATACATCAACAAAGTAACAATATTCAGTGTCTTTCACACTGTCATTGAGCGTGGTTGCCCCTCACGAAGACTGGACATCAAATGTACTCCGAAGAACCAATCAAATGAACAAGGTCTCGTGTTACATAATTAAGCTCCTCGCTGATAGGCTGACTCCTGGTCTGTCGACCACCCATCATCATCTCACTGTTGCATGTCATAATTGAAGTAGACACGTTATGTGATACAACACGAAAAGTTGTCAGAATACTAATGAACACTGTCGTATCTCTCCCTTATGAATTTGCACTAACCTCAAAACCGTGCTCAGTCCTCAGCTCCATCAGACAAGAAGGTCAGGTGTAGCTGGGCACAGACATACGGTCAACAAAGGCACTCTTTTAACAATAATAATTACTGTAGCTTACACACAGAAATCACAATAGTGTGATGCACCAAATGAACAAATCCACAAGGGCCGTGCGAGGGCTCGAACATACGTCCGAGAGGATCCCAGACGCTGCTTTAATCGACTGAGCTACGACATGGTTAAAAGAATTGCAACCGGGAAATCATCCTGATTTACCAACGGATCCTGCAGTCTCTCCGAGACACAAACCAGGGTTTTGCGTAATTGCTCCCATGCACTCGATCTATGTCAATAGGCTGTTCTATCTCTTCGTCTTAAGGCAGCGTCTGGGATCCTCTCGGACGTAGGTTCGAACCCTCGTCACGGTCCTTGTGGATTTGTTCATTACTGTAGCTTCTTTATCTACTTCAGAGACGGCCGCTGCAGTCATTGAGCCCTAATTGTGAAACCTGTTGATATGTGACTAGAGGGAACATCATCCTCAAAGGTCATCCTGTGTAATGTCACTAAACATGTGATTAAACATACTGATTTTTACACAAAGAAATCAATAATATATTTTTATAGTACTAATTACATCCTAAATAAAAAGTCCTAATAGGTGCTTATGAAGGTCAACCTCGTGGATGACTCATAAATACATAATAATGTCACAGACGAATTGCTTCGTAACAGTGGCCGTTAAAATAATAATCATATTGTTGTAGTGGTAATATTAGTGTTGTTCCGTGTCAAAAACACCTGCAAACTCCAATGTAGCAACACATCTGTACTTAAATTTGTCTTGTGAGTGATCCTATGAAGTGGAAAGGAGAAGTAGTCAGAAGCAGCGAGCATTTCTGAAACCATCATATTGGCGCCACACATTAACAATAATGAACATAAATTTAAGTATTTTTTGTGATGTTATTGCCTTAAAATTTAAGACAGTGAATGGGAGTAGATATAACTGCCTGTATTCTCTTTGTATCCACCAAAGGCTCTTCCTTTTGCTAACTAAAATAACTTCTGCCGTCTTTTATGTCTTCTATAATGAATTTCCTGAGTTAGGCAAAGCTGGTAGAGAGGAGTGAAAGCTAACTTTCTGATATATACAACTGTGTAACAGTCTTAGGATGAATTTATATAGTTTGATTGTCATTCCTCTGTCGAGTGATTTACAAAGATAGTGAACCTCATCTTCTTCAATAACTTCTGCTGAAAACAATTGAAGTGAGCTGTAGAGGTAGTTACTTTGGATCATGAACTTGTATTTTAGTATCAAAGTGGCAAGCCAGTAGGTCAGCCTCTTCTCGATTACTAGTTGTAGTAATGACTGGCTGTTGATTTTGTGTCGTGATTGTGCCGTGCACGAGACTTCTTCAGAGCACGTGTGTGAAGGTTCATGTTGTGAGCCAAAAGATGCCTTGTGGACCAAAAGATGCCTTGTGGACCTTGTTCAGCTGTTACACGGTCTATCTCTGTCTCTATTTTTTCTCGATCTCCTCTTCCTTCACCCTCCCTTCCTTTAAACATCACAACAGTAACTAAGTGGTGCCAGACACACACCTGCTCCCTAAGAAATTTTTTCAGTGTTTTATTTAACTGAACAGTTGACTGTGGGCTGACTTTACACAGACTGCAGGCAACTATTTTTCCAGCAGAGTTTTTTATGTTTGTCTATATTTCATCGACCGTTGAATTATTTTTTAACTTTGAATGGTTTCACGTTTTGGCAACAATGGAATAATGACACTTTTCTTTCTGGTTCTTTTGAGCTTCTTTCTCTCTTCAATACGACTCCTGGGATCCGTGCGTGACGACAGAGTGAGGATTAGCCGAGTGATTCCTTTTCTATTTTTCCTATTCTGTCTGCAATGTTTTTCCTCGCTTTTCCAATCTCACTGTTTCGGTGGCTAAACGTCAAACGTGAGTTTTATTTTATTTTTCACTTTTCGCAATTCTTGTCCTCTTTTCATCTTTTGCACGTATCACTGATATGTGTGAGTTTTTGTTTACTTATACGTATGTGTGGGTGTGCATATATATATATATATATATATATATATATATATATATATATATATATATATATATATATATATATATATATATATATATATATATTCTAGAAGGATACCTATATTCTAGGATACCACCTTGTGTACAAGTATTGGGACTTGTATAGTCCCCATAGCCTCGGAGAAGATAATAAAGAGTACTTAGAGAAGACCTTGTGGATCCTCACTGAACACTTTGATATTGTCTTCTCCTACCACCCCTATTCTTCTAGTATGTGTGTGTGTGTGTGTATATATATATATATATATATATATATATATATATATATATATATATATATATATATATATATATATATATATATATATATATATACATATATATATATATATATATATACATATATATATATATATATATATATATATATATATATATATATATATATATATATATATATATATATTACTCACTTTATTTAAAAATTTCATTATACAAAAAGGGTTACAACATTGGTTACATTTGTTACATGCCGTGTACAAGGCTACTCGTCACAGGTTGTAGAGTTCCTCCAGCTCCTCAGATGGCGGACAGGAACCATAGATGCAGTGAGCATTTCCTCTCTGGATTGCCACACTAAAGCGCTGAAAGAGGAATCTGGTGGCTCAGGGGTCTCTACTTGTTTATATTAGCTTGGACTCCAACTCCTTCAAAAAACTAGCAGCACTTTTACCCCAGGCACCAAGTGTCTCTGAGGCAATGGGGACGAAATTGAAGTGGTGATCAAAATCTCTGTATTTACGCGACTTGGCCGCTTCCCAGTGATTGGCAGCACCTCCTGCCTGTGCAACCATGAAGTCAACATAGGTGATGGCTAAAGTTGAAACGCAAGTGTAGTCCCACACCAACTGTCCACCATTCTTCCAGGGGTTCACCGTGATCCCGTCTGGGCCACCGACAGGCTCATCAGAGTTGCGAGACATTAGGTAACTGGGCTCTCTCTCTGCTGGGCAACCGGCTGTGGTAAGGCTTCTCTTAATAATGTCATTAACCTCGCCGTGTCTTGCATGACATCCTCCTGTCCTTTGGCAGAGAAGGCCATGCCGTCCGTACCTGTCGGCCTCTGCCTCGCCGCAAATACACCTGTATTCGGTGTGGATTGGGGCAGCGAGGCGGAGAGCCACGGCAATTCGGAGGGCCTGCGGTATGAGACGGATGCCGGTTGCTGACAATGGGGTTGCTAATAGGAAGTCCCCTGTATGGGGAGCTGCTACAGCTCTAAGTCTGGCAGTGTCATGTGGTGATGTTGCAGCTTCAAGCAACGTCGCAGCTTCTTGTTCGGCAATGGGGCGATCCCAGCTGGAGTGCTTATGTGCTTCAGAGAGCGGTGGTTGGGGTGCTGGTACTGCGAGAGAGATCCATTTGGTTGTGGCGTCTGTAAAGCTGGGAACATGTATCCCTCCCTATTGAACTAGAAATTCAGGGAGAATTTCCTTCACCAGGTTGTTAGACGCCACTGAAGAGGACAGGAACGCTGGTACAGCAATTTGTGTTGCTGTGCGAACGCCGAGGGCCCCCCGAGTCTGACAAGAAGGGAGGCCTGTTTCCACTGTGAGTCGCTGAGAGAAAGGCTGAGGGCTTTTCTTAGCATCGATTTCAGCAGATTGTCGTACTCTTTTAATTTAATCTATATAAATAAAAATTGAAATGTTCGTTTGTGTATAACCGCTAAACTCCCAAAGTTCTCCACCGGTTGCTTTGAAGTTATCACACAACGTTCCATTCGCATACGAACAGGTTTTAATATATACGTACTATATAGCTGTCACGTCTGTGACGGTAAAAAAAAAAACTTCTTTCTCTGAAAACTGTGTTTTTCATGTGTTTTTAATGTGAAGGAAATCTTCGAAACCCCTACCGATTGTTATGAAATTTTGACACAACATTACATTTGAATAGACACGTCTTTTTATATATCTACTATATACATGCCTCACCTGTGAGAAGAAAAAACATGTTTTTTTTTAAACAGTGCAATCTGTTAGACGTAAGAGCAATCACGCTGTAATCTCCAAAACTTCTTCACCGATTGCTTTGAAATTTTGACACAACGTTGCATTCGAATAGGCGCGTCTTTTTATATACCTACTATACCGATGCCACCCCTCTGACAGGTATAAACATGCGTTTTTGAAAAACAGCGCCATCTGTTGCACGTAATTGCAACAAGCACGTTATACTAAATATGTCAAGAATTTCATTTCAATGTTTTCGATTGCATTGATAAATTTTATTTTCATATATTTCGATTTATTTTATTTTTTATTGAATTATTTTGTGTGACATTGTGTTAGAATTGAGCTGTGTTCTTTACCATACCGTTCATTTCTTAAGTATAAGTACAGATGGCACACCTGTGACAGGTAATACTATGCTTGTCTTGAAAAACGGCGCCATCTGTTGCATGTAAAATCAACACTCATGCTATACTAAATATGTTACAATTCCATTTCAATGTTTCTGATTGCATTGATAAATAGAATTTTCATAGATTTTGATTTATTTTCATTTTGAATTAATTATTTTGTGTGAATTGCGTTGAAAATTAGCTGTATTGTTTACCATTTATACATTTCGTGAGTATAGTTCATTTTTTATTTTTTTTCATATTTTCATTACAATTTTTAACTGTTTTTTTTATATTTCAGTGATGGGAACATCAGATCACTTGGTGTTCCCAATTATCTGATTGGAACATCAGACCATTTGGGAAGGCCTTGGTCGAGGGAGTGGGGAATGGTGGGGATGACGAGGGGACGGAAGTGAGAGACGGTGGGGAGGACGAGGGAACAAGGGAGGGGGTACTAGTGGGGAAGGACGAGGGGACGGGGGAGTTTGGAATGGTGGGGACGAGGGGATGGGGCAATTTAGAATGGTGGGGAGGACAAAGGGACAGGGGAGTGGGGCATGGTGGGAAGGAAAAGAAGATGGTGGAGTGGGGAATGGTGGGGAGGACGAGGAGACGGTGGAGCGGGGAATGGTTGGGAGACCGAGGAGACGGGTGAGAGGGGGAATTGTGGGGAGGACTGGGGCCATAGAAGGTTGCTGTAGCTCAGCAACGCACATGCGTTGCTGAGCCACAGCAATGTGTGGCCAGGTACTGCTAGTATTATATATATCTGTATCTATAAGAGAGAATGTCTGTCTTTTTGCATTAGGTTGTAGACAAGACGT
The DNA here is from genome assembly GCF_040958095.1 of Procambarus clarkii. Lineage (NCBI taxonomy): Eukaryota > Metazoa > Arthropoda > Malacostraca > Decapoda > Cambaridae > Procambarus > Procambarus clarkii. Next base: position 20,945,456 of record NC_091176.1, read on the forward strand.
TTAGGGCTAGCCTCACCCAGCCATAACTTTGTAAGTTGAATGATCTTGGGTACGGGATAGTTATGGGCTTGTCTGGGTCGATCCAATTGGTCCTATTGAGCGTGGTCCGGCATAAACCCCCAAGCAATCAGTGAAAGATGGCTGGCTGAATCCCTAGATTTATTGGTATATAATTATATAGTATCTGCATTAGTGCAGCTACCCTAGACTATATGAAGAGGAGTACAGTGTGTCAGAAAAGCTAACTAGCATCACCTAGTTAGCTTTTTTGACACTGTACTCCACTTCATATAGTCTAGGATAGCTGCACTAATGCGTTAATAAAAAAAAAAGTAAAATGTGTCTGTTGATGTTGGAGGCCATACCTTTTTCACTGCATGTAATGCAGCTTTAGCCCGTTTGGTTCCCTAATGAATGAAATTAATTAATAGTTGACTAAAATCGGGACTAGTACCGCTAATAAGCACATCAGTTACTAATGACACATATCTCAACAGAAGTTTATAATATAAGTAGAGCAAGTACTGGCTTCGCATTCCCTGTGATGTCCTCCAAATTCTTGTCCATATGCCCAGTTTTATTCTCATTCATTTACGTAGTAATTGGTGTGAGTTTAAAAATACTTTAATATATATAAATAAATTTTTATTCAGGAAAACTACATACATAGTTGATTTACAAACATAATGTTGGATTTATATATTGAGCTAGTACATACAATACCTAAAGCCACTTATACGCATAGCGTTTCGGGCAAGTGAATTAAGGTGAGCCGTCATTCACATCCATTTAACCTTCTACCTTTGTGAATGCGAGGAACGGAGTATTGTTCCCTGTAGCCTTTATATTATTTAAAATTATCAGGCCATGGCCATTTTGAAAGTCAATTTTCTTTTAAAAGTTAACTCGTATAACATTTGATAGTGTTTGTTAATACTGTATATAATCATATTTATATTGAGAAATATTTATCCCCACGAACGAGAACATTTCAAAACAGAACTATATCATCCTTATTTTCTAAAGTATTGGTACTATTTTTAACAGACGTCTGGTGTTAGCTTGATTTACATCTCTCACAGAACCCGGTGTATAAACGGAAATAAGTAGTAAGACTGCCTCGGACATGTAAGATACGAGGCAGTCACCAAGACAACCTGGTTGGGAAGCTTACAATAAGGACGAAATTTGACACTAGTTAATTGCTACTAAATCTGACTTTTGAACTTATCCAAGAGCATCATGAAGCTACTGATGGTAATCTGCCACTTCATTTACATTATATGAAAGCATTTCACAGACATTATATATATATATATATATATATATATATATATATATATATATATATATATATATATATATATATATATATATATTATTAAATATGACCGAAAAAGTAAGATTAATAATTCTAACACGAATTTTCTCAATCTTTCGTACATTACGCTTCACTGTTGGAGGTAAATCAAAAATCACTTCTCCAAAATTCATTTTTATTTCTAGTCTGACGCGACACGGGCGCGTTTCGTAAAACTTATTACATTTTCAAAGACTTCACAAATACACAACTGATTAGAACGTATCTCTGATTTATATACATATATATATATATATATATATATATATATATATATATATATATATATATATATATATATATATATATATATGTATATATATATATATATATATATATATATATATATATATATTATATATATATATATATATATATATATATATATATATATATATATATATATATATATAATGTTTTTGAATATGACCTTTCGGTCATATTCAAAAACATTATATATATATATATATATATATATATATATATATATATATATATATATATATATATATATATATAATGTTTTTGAATATGACCGAAAGGGTAAGATTAATAATTCTAACACGAATCTTCTCAATATTTCTTACGTTTTTCTTCACTGTCGATGGAATTTGAAAAATTAATTCTCCAAAATTCATTCTTTTATTTCTGGTTTGACGCCTGAACGCGTTTCGTAATGCTTATTACATTTTCAAAGACTAGTTTACACATAAAATACATCATAATTATACTCGGTTTGTGTGAGGTGATATGGTACTAAAGTTTTGGGTGAGGTGACAAAGCTATGCCAGAGCACGAATCAATGGGTATAAATTGGGTATGAAAACATAAAGAATAGAAGTAACTGTAGAGGGCCTATTGGCCCAAACTTCCTCTTGCTGCTTCTATGTTGGTTCGCGATCTTGAAGTGGGTAGAATATAGTTGTACATTAATCAGCTGATGATTGCTGGTGTTGACTTTTTGATGTGCAGGGCCTCGCTGATGTCGAGTCTCCTGCTATCGTTGTATTTATCGATGATTTCTGTGTTGCTTGTTAAGATTTCTCTGCTAATGGTCTGGTTGTGTGAAGAGATTATATGTTCCTTGATGGAGCCCTGTTGTTTGTGCATAGTTAATCGCCTGGAAAGAGACGTTGTTGTCGTGCCTATATACTGAGTTCTTTGGGGCTTTCAGTCCCCAAGCGGGCCTGTGAAGGCTAAGACAACCTTGGTTTCCTTCAGGGCGTTCTGTTTGGTGTGTGTGGAAAGTTTATCAGGAGTAGGTTAACTATTACCAGGTGTGCCCTGGTAACGCGCGTTACCAGGGCTCACCCACTAGCGTACACAGTACTAATGCCACTCCACGAGCCGTAGGAAACGCAGGTAGAGTGGTGTCAGTTCATGTAAATTATGAAACATCCAATACAAGAACAACAAACGCAATGAATTTATCTTCAAGAAATATTTAGAGCAAAGTCATTTGACATTACTTAATTCATTCCTAAAGGAGGTTGTGAACTTTCAAGAGTTCTGAGTCAGCACTTGACTAATACATAGCCTTGTTTTTGAGAAATCCAATAATGACTGAACTTTATCTGTGTTTCATAATCAAAAACATGATCTAGATACATGACGAAAAAATTATTACGTTTAAAAATGAATTTCACTATTTTTAAATATTAAGTGCTTTATCTGAAATAGCACCCAAATTAATAACTATAAATCTCCATAACTGAAGTTAATATGTTAATTCATATGGAGATGGCTTTCCCTTAGCTTAAAACAAAAAAAATTGCTGCCAAAATTATGTTGGTGCAACTTTATAAAAAAATCATTGTGAGCTGCTAAATATATATTTCTAGAATATTGAATCTGAATACACTACACGAGCAAACTTTTTAAATTCATCTCGTATGTGCGCAAGTGTCGCGCATATTCCTAAAAGCAGTGGTGGTGGTGGGTCGTGTCTGTTTGTCTTAATGGTCTTTAGCTTGTGTTTAAGTGCCACAAATAAAACATACAAGTTGCCAGTTGCCGCTGGCAGAAGCACCCATTGATGCTGTCTTTTTTATGTGGTATAAACAAATACATAAACAGACACATAAAAATAGTAAGGCATCGGAACGCCACAATCAAACCAAAACCATACAACACCTAAACAAAAAACATAGGAACAAAATTACACAAACACTATACAAAGTAAAATACAACAGGAACATAGTATAAACAAAATCATAAAAAGAAATAAAAAACAACAAAGCACCGGAGCGACACAACAACCTAAAACCATGAACAGAGATATCATTGAAAACCTCGGAACAATATTACACAAACACTATAAATACAACAGGAACACAACACTAACACCCGAGAACGAGGTTTAGTTTAAAGTTTAAACCAAAAGTTTATGTGGTTTTCAAAATTATATCTCGACTTCATCTGAGGTTTTTACCAGGTACGTTTGTCTTGGTCAAGTAAATAAGTAGTTGTTTACCAGTGGTAATTGACACTCGAAGCACTCATTAGAAATCAACAAAATGTAAGCATAGTATTATCGTTCAGCGCGAATATCAGCCAATCAGCGCACGTCTAGTTTTAGGTTGCCTGTACGGGCGGGTTGGGACCCCAGTCAACAGTGTGATCCGCTCTTGAAAACACGTTCACCAGTTCCAGGTATTAAATGTCTTATAGTGTTTGTGTGTATTTGTTTTAAAGTGCGTATTATCAATTTGGATTTTGTTTTCAGAGTTAAATTTTTATACTTATTAAGCATAACTCTTGTTACAGAATGTTTACGGTTGTACTATTATCGGTGATTGGTATCATATCAAGCTATCGAATCCCTACGCAACAAGACATCACTCGTTCCAGATTTCTAGAACAGGAAGCTCTGGATTCGGACTTGATCTTGCCTTCTACAGTTCGATCCTCTCTGCTGCTTCCTAGCGTGCCTCAACCTTCGAACCTTCAGACCCTTCCACCTCAATCCTCTAATCTTCAGCACATTCCTCAACCTTTAGCACAGTTTAGTTCCCCTTTAATCATACAGTTTCAAACGGGTTTCAACGTTCAACCCTTCAGACGGCCTACTAACGTTCCCTCGGGACACACTACCATCCAACCAGTGTCGCAAGTGGACGTCACCAGGCAACTCTTAGGTCAACAAAACCTCTGTGGGCAAGCATCAGTTTTGGTAAGATTTTATTTTCCCTGACGGCTTTGTTAAACCCCTGATTAATTAATAACATCTACATAATTTATTATCTTGACAGATCCATGCTGCCCACAAAAATCTAGGGTTCCACTTCTCCTGGTGTAGGGACCAGCGTACTTTCACTTGGGATCAAGCTAATGTTTACTGCAAAACCCTCGGCACCAACTTCCAACCAGTTTGTATAGAAGACGGAGAAAAAAATGGCTTTATTACGGAAATAATCGCAAGACGTGAGATTCGTATTTAAAATTGAGCCCAGCCACTGTTTAAAACGTCTAAGTGTATAAAGGCATCAGTATATCTGAAATTTGCATAGCTTTAATCAAATCTTATGCTCTGACACCCTTTCTTCATTTTCTAGACCCGGTCCAATTTATCTGGACTGGTGGCAGTAGAAGAGGACTAAACTACTGGCGATGGTTGAACGGCAGTCCTCTCTATTACACAAAGTGGTCTCCAACTGGCGGGTCTGTATATATTTTTCTCTTTAAAACTTTGTTTATGGATTAGGGAAAATCTAAATGTTCCACTTCACTAATTAATAAATGTTAATTAGGCAAGGGCAGCCGCAGCCAGACAACCGAGAGGGCAACGAAGAGTGTCTTGCGGTGTTGAAGAACTTGTATAATGATGGCATCGTCTGGCACGACGTCGCCTGCCACCACGTGAAGCCCGTCATCTGCGAGGCTACACTCTAACTCCTTCCTTCTTCCTAAACGTTTTTTATATTTTAAAAGAATTTAAATTAGTTCTGTAAAAATAAATTTGACTAAACTTTTCTTTTTTCATTGAACCAGAATAATTGGATTTCAGGATGGCCAATGAAACTTCCACTGTCACTTCTGGGGCAGCTTATTCTAAGTCATAATCCCTACCAGATACTCAAAGAAATAAACCCTAGATCCTAAGATACTATAGCACCAGGTCTTGAGTTTTGAAATGACTAGTTGGGTGGGTCAAATCCAATAGTCTCGTTTGCCAATAAGTTTTGATGGGCTGCGTCTTGATTGGCTAAACGAACCGTCGCCTTCCGACGCTGCTAGTATCACAAGAGATGTCCTCCACGCCCAGAATAGCATTTTTCTTCCTTGCTACAAACGGCTCTAATGCTTAAGGGTATCGCCGAGATTCTATCCACCAGCCCCTCTCCCAACCAGGTTGCTAGTTTTACCGATTCCTGCTTCAGCTCAGGTGTTTTGAAATTTTAACCATGGTCTCATTGCCTGTTAAAATTTTAAACCCTTCTGGTCCTCGATATTGTATTGTTAAAGACGCATCTTGTCATGAATAAATGGTCAAATTGCTCTTTAATCCAGCACTCTAACCATTCACGATCTTGAAAGATACGGGGGGGGGGGGGGGTGGACGCTTCTACAGACTAAAATTGCTACTCGAATTTTGTGCTTCGCTGAATTCCCCCGTTTGACTATTCTGTAAATACGTCACTTAGTAAGCAAAAGTGTCGGTGCTATTAACATAAACTCGGGCCTAAATATACATTATTAATTTTTAAATGGTCATTTTCTTTTATTGACGGTATAAAATGGATAAGCTTCTGTTCGGAACATAGCTCATCAAAACAAAAATAAAGCAACACAAAAAAAAAGAATCGGTTAATTATCATATATATCCGGATAAAAACAAAGCGGGTACTTCCTGTAGCGTCGCACCGAGCCCATAATTCCGCAGACGCGTTAATGTGACTACGTGATTCTCGTGGTCGATGCATGAAGTCTGGAGCATCCAGCTTTGTGCCCGCCACCACTGGGGCGGAAGTCACAGGAAAAGGCGGCAAAGAGCTCTTCAGTGCAGACGGCAGAACCACACGGGACTGAAGCACAGGAGCCAGCCGGACACAGGGCGGCAACATAGCGGGCAGAGTCGCAGGGAACACGGAGGGCAGTAGTGCAGGGGCCGACACCACACGGCGGAGTAACAAAGGACGGCTGAGCAGAGGGTAGCCATGCAGCGGTCGGCATCAGAGGGTAGATGCGCGGAAGGCACAGACATGGACGCCAGAGGCACGGGAGCCGCCGGAACAGAATCTTTAAGAACCAGCACAAAGTCCTCTCCCGAAACCTTGGCCGGTGTCACAACCTCCCAACTCGGGGACGCAGAGGCAGCAAGAGACACCGTACCAGGGCCAGGCGACAATCCCATAACAGGACCCACCACCACTGCAATAAGGCCCACAGGCGCCGCAGGCACGCCAACATCGTCGCCCACATCATCCACAGAAGACGAACTTCCTGAGTCGCCGTTCGGAGACGATTGGTCTAGAGGTCTCTGGCAGGGCGTCGAACTTGGCCATAGAAATAGTTCTTTTAGATATTTTGTGTTCAGGTAGCTGATGTGTCTGGTGTGTAGCTCCTAACAAACTACCGGGCGCTCGTTAAGTTCCATTCTCTGATTGGTTATGAAGATATCGTGGCCAGTTATGATGGGCGTTCGTTTACCCACGAACACAGGGGCCTCGTAGCCTGGTGGATAGCGCGCAGGACTCGTGATTCTGTGGCGCGGGTTCGATTCCTGCACGAGGCAGAAACAAACGGGCAAAGTTTCTTTCACCCTGAATGTCCGTTACCTAGCAGTAAATAGGTACCTGGGTGTTAGTCAGCTGTCACGGGCTGCTTCCTGGGGGTGGAGGCCTGGTCGAGGACCGGACCGCGGGGACACTAAAGCCCCGAAATCATCTCAAGATAACCTCAAGATAACCCTTCTTTGTTGAAGGTAGTACTGTCTCTGACCGCTGCTGCTGCTCCCTTACATATATGGCGCTGCATGGGGTCCCCCTTTTGAGCTCTCAGAAGACCTACATCGGCGATGTTTTGGAAACTATGGGATGGTAGTGTCACTCCAGTTGAATCCTACCTTTTCCGGTAGACGGAGGGGGATCTCGAGTGGTACCAGGACCCTCGCCCTGTGTCTCAAGTCTCCTGTTCCGTCCACTTTCACGTTGATGGGCTACACCATGTGTGCCTTCTACACGGGGCAGCCCAGGTCATGTATTCGGTGTGGACTTGAGGGGCACCAGGCGGCAGCCTGCACTGGTGTGGCGGCTGCGCCAGTGAATTTGTTTCGGGAGTAGGATTTTCCCGTTAGTGGCTCCAGACCTGTCGCTTTGTGAAGGTGTGGAGGCTTCCCTGCCGTCGACTGCCCCTGTGGTGTTAACGAGTTCCTAGGCTTGTGTGCCCATGCATACGATTGGTGGTGTGAGGTCCTGCCCCCGCATATGGCTTCCTCGCCTCGGCCATCTCCTTCCCCTCTACAAACTCTCTGGCCTCCGCAGGGTCCCCTCATCTCTGCAGGCTCCTTCTCTGCTAGATCCCGTGTCTGCAGGCTCCCTCATCTGTGCTGGCCCCTTCACTTCTGCCTGCCCTATCTCCTGTTCCTGTTCCACCTGTCGTCGAGGCTGCTGCGCGTCGGGGTCGTGCTTTCCTCGTCGTGTGGCAGCCGGCCGAGGACTTCTCGGGTGCCTCCTACTGGTAGCGACAGTTCTGACGATCAGCGACCTGTATCGAAGTGTTCTCGGACGGCTAGGAATGTGTCGCCACCTCACGAGTGGGCTGCAGAATGTGATGTTGATGACTGAGGGCTCTTCCTCTGTGGAGTGCGAGGTTGGTGTGTTGGGAGCTGGTGTGGTTTCAGCAGGTGACGTAGACCCCTGGTATGTACCCTGTTGTAAAGGTGGGGACGGGTGCGGGAGCTTCGGGTGCCTTGCACGCGTTCATTTGTTCTGGTTCCCCGTGGGGGGTGGTCCCCTCCTGCTGAGGATGCTGGTGAGCACAAGTCCACTACGGGCTCACCATAGCCCGTGCTACTTGGAACTTTTTGTTCCAGGTAGCAAATCTTAAACATGGTGAGCATAGTGGGTTGGTGTTGGTCCTGAAGAAGGCTGCTCGCCCCGGTGGATTCCGTGCCCCCGCTCCCTGCTCCGTCGGCGGTATTGCCGCCGCCTCCAGTCTCCGTCCTCATCTTCGGTGCAGCCTTTTTCGTCTGTGGCGGTTGTGCCACCTCTCCGGCATCCACCTTCGTCTTCGATGTCCTCTGCTAGGAGACGACTGCCTCCGCCCGGGTTTCCACCTGATATAGTCGTTCCGGAGTTCATTAGGCACCTGCGGTGTTGAGGATTTCCGCCCTAACAAACGGGAGTGGTTGACTTGGGATGCTTATGTTAAGACATATCCGCAGGTGGATTACCCTTAGAAATAAGAGGATTATTATTAGTGAATTTGTACCTGTTGCACCCAATTCCTATGTGTTGCCGTGTTTGTGTGTGTCAGTGTGTGTGGTTGTTGGGTTGGTTGCGTGTGTGTAAGAGGTTGGGGTTTTTGTTCCCGGTTCCTGTGTATTCCGGTGTTTCCATTTGTGGGTTTGGGTGTGTGACTGTGGTTTGTTTTTCCGGTTCCGGTTTTTGTTCTGGTGTGTCGGTGTGTAGCTGTGGGGTTTTCTTCTCTACTGCCATGTATTGTCTTGTATTTCTTGTGGTTCATTTTATGTCAAAGTTCTGTTTTTCCGCCTCCCAGTTCCTGTGTGTTCCGGTTCTGTGTTTTTGTGCATTGGTTTTTGTGTAGCTCTTCTGGCTTGTTTTGTTTTTGTGTTAACTTGTTCATTGCTACTTGTTTTTATTTACTTATTGTTTTATTTCCTTTTGTGATTCTGTTCTGTCTTCTATACTGGGTTCTGGGTTCTGGGTTTTGTGTTATGTGTTTGTCATATTCCTGTCTGTTTCGATGTTCTATGTTTCTAAATTGTGTTCTGTCTTTATTTGTACTAAACTGTGTTTATTTTATAAATAAATAAAAAAACTAGTAGTCAGGCCCCCCTTCACCTTGCCTCTCCTTCACCAGTTTCCTCCCCTAAAAACAATATTCACTAAACCATCTTCGTCAGTAAAGAAACATAAGATAAAGCAACATTTAATCATGTAGGACAAAAATGTTGCATGAATCTTGGTGAGCATTGTCTGGTATTTACCGTGATTGGAAGTAGTATACTTTGGCAATTCGTGCAAATGGAAAAGGGGGGGGGGTGGCATGGGGGATTGGTCTCGACCTGCCTATGACCATTACCTGATAGACTAGTTACCCTGTAACGAATTTGGCACCCAACCTCAGAGACTAGCATTTTTTATAGATAGATTATTCGATAGATCATTGATCACATTGTATTATATACCTCTATAACTTTACAATTATTACTATGACGGAATTATCACTTTAATGTTTTCTTGTTGAACAGTTGCTTACCAATGTCGTTCACGACATAGATTTCAGTATTATATTAACCACATTGTCTCCAGTATCGCTGTACATGTACAATCATGGCGTAATCATATGCCTCCCGGGATAATTTGATAACCTTCCTGAGGTTTTGATCGACTTCAGTGTCCCGATTATCCTCGGGGACACGTTCCTCTATAGTGTGTTGGCAAGAGGAATAATTGACATTCTTCCGAATTCTTGTTAAATAGGTATTAAAAATGGCACATACACGTTTTTGCATCTATTATTATTCCCTTCCCGTTATTTAAATATAGTTTACGAATGCACGGGAACTTAGTTTGATGTGGTTTGTGGGGTTGGAGAGCCCACAAATGGTGGGAGGTGTTGAGTCACTCCCGGAACAACTCTTGCCTCAGCTTGGGCGTCTGCGAGAGGCGGTGATAATGAGGTGGTTACCACATACCTCGACACCAGCAGCCGCATCACTGGTCAGTGTTGTTTCTGTGGATGACCTGACGCGTCGAAGGTGGTGATGGTAGGTGTGGTGGTGTTAGTGGTGGTGAAGGAAGTAGTAATGTTTTTGCGAGAGTAGTTGTAATAATGGTCATGGATGTGAAAGACCATAGTATCTTAGTAAGCTCGTTCATAAGCATAATGGCATTAAACTGAAATATTTACGGAAATGATCCAGCCCGTCCTCTTAACAAATACCCAAAATCTATTCCATGCACTTGCCAAACCCCCTGTTTATGAATGAAAACGGTTTACACACGACTTACAACTGATGACGTCCGAACACTTCCGGAACAAGTGCTTCGCTGACAACATTTATTCGAACCACAACTCTGTAAATGCTTCACCCACGTACTACAAATACAAATAATCGCAAACAGAACCTAAACACCTATCCTAGCCTATCCTATGCCTATATATACACAATATGCTAACATATTATAATATTAATTTATACTTGAGAAAATTTCCGTTTGGAATAAACAGCATGTTAAAATTTATGAATGCGTCTGTGGGGTTGACCGCTGAATGTAATGGACTTGAATCGAGGACGGGTTGCAGCACAAATAATCACCAACAGAACTTAAACACCTAACCAACCTAGTTTCTAAATATACACAATATGCTTATATATAATAATATTAATTTATATTTAAGAAAAGATCTGTTTTGAATGAACATAATGTTAAAATTGATGAATGCGTTTTTGGGGTCGACCGCTGGATAGAAAGAACTTGATCTGAGAACGGGTTGAATGATCAGCTGGTCTGAGCAGTTTGCCTCTGCAGAACACGATGTGAACACTTACCTAAAAGTGCTTATATAAGTTCTTAGGGAACTGCCTCATACGAGTCACTAGGTCTTCTAAAGCTTTATTCATTTTTATGTTTTACGAATAACTCACAAGTCCGCCACGTCACATCAGAGTAGCTGAGGCAACTTTACTCGTAGTTACTGATTAACCAAATCTGATCTTAGTGTGGATTGTATTTTGTTCAAATACCTTTCCGTTCTTTTCGTTCCATGTGTTCACTACTCGCACATTCCGTATTTCCTTATGTCCCAGTCTCTTCGGGGAGTTAATTTTCCCCCACTGACCTCTTGCTTCGATTCTTTTCACCTGGAACAATATTTTTGTGTGTTTTAAATACGTATCCCCGGATTTTCCCGTTTCTTTTAGCTTAACCTAATAAATCTAATTTCTGGAACCAGTATCGTTGCGAATCTACATATAATTCTAAGTGTTGGTACAGTTGGCTGTGAGAATTGGGCGGGTGTGAGGGAGGACGAGTGTGAGGGAGGACGAGTGTGAGGGAGGACGAGTGTGAGGGAGGACGAGTGTGGGGGAGGACGAGTGTGGGGGAGGACGAGTGTGAGGGAGGACGAGTGTGGGGGAGGACGAGTGTGGGGGAGGACGAGTGTGAGGGAGGACGAGTGTGAGGGAGGACTAGTGTGAGGGAGGACGAGTGTGAGGGAGGACGAGTGTGAGTTTGGGCAAGTGTGAGGGAGGACGAGTGTGAGGGAGGACGAGTGTGAGGGTGGGCGAGTGTGAGGGAGGACGATTGTGAGGGTTGGGCGGGTGTGAGGGAGGACGACTGTGAGGGTGGGCGAGTGTGAGGAAGGACCAGTGTGAGAGTTAGCGAGTGTGAGGATGGGGAGCTTTGAGAGTGGTCGAATGTGTGGGTGGGGGATTGTATTCACCTAGTTGTGCTTGCGGGGGTTGAACTCTGGCTCTTTCGGCCCGCCTCTCAACTGTCAATCAACAGGGTTTTTTTCCACAGACACATACCCAAGGAAGCAGCCCGTAACAGCGGTCTAACTCCCAGGTACCTATTTACTGCTAGGTAACATGAGCATCCGGGTGAAAGAAACTCTGCCCATTGTTTCCGCCGGCGCTGGGAATCGAACACCGGTTCACAGGATTCCGTATCCAGCGTCCTGTTCACTCAGCCGCCAGGGGGCTCCAAAGTGCGCTGTGGGTGAGTGGACACCAGCGTTGGACACAGTATGAACAAATTTGTTCATACTGTGAGGGTGGGCGATTGTAATGGTGGGCAAGTGTGAGGGTGGGCGAGTGTGAGGGTGGGCGAGTGTGAGGGTGGGCGAGTGTGAGGGTGGGCGAGTGTAAGGGTGGGCGAATGTGAAGGTGGGCGAGTGTGAGGGTGGGCGAGTGTGAGGGTGGGCGAGTGTGAGGGTGGGCGAGTGTAAGGGTGGGCGAGTGTAAGGGTGGGCGAATGTGAAGGTGGGCGAGTGTGAGGGTAGGCGAGTGTAAGGGTGGGCGAGTGTAAGGGTGGGCGAATGTGAAGGTGAGCGAGTGTGAGGGTGGGCGAGTGTGAGGGTGGGCGAGTGTGAGGGTAGGCGAGTGTGAGGGTGGGCGAGTGGGAGGGTGGGCGAGTGTAAGGGTGGGCGAGTGTGAGGGTGGGCGAGTGTGAGGGTGGGCGAGTGTGAGGGTGGGCGAAAGTGGGTAGGGCGGGCCAGGAGTGCAATTAGGGTAATTGGGGTAGTGTGGAGAGTGGAAATTGTTCACCAGGGAAGGGAGGGAGGGAGAGTAAAGTGGAGAGTCGAGTGAATATTGAGGTGAGTCGGAAGTTGAGGAGGGGTCGAGTGCCAGACAATAGCTTTTAGCTTGAAGTTCCTTATGAACATCAAAAACATTCCTCGTGAACACTAGTCTTAATTTACAAGGGGGAAAAATAGACCAGAGAGACATGTAGAGAAAGACACACGTTTTAAAGATTTACAAATAGACGAACAGGGTAACAGATAGATAGACAAATATAGACAGAGGAAGAATGCTTAAGAAGAATTTTTAATCCAAAGGCAATAAATATAATGAATATTCTAAAGAAAAAAAAACGCGACTGACCATTAACAGTAAAAAAAAAAAAATTAGAATTACAAATACGGAACAACGAGTTCCTGTATTGCCGAGCTTATGGTTGGCTGATTGCAAAGTAAACTTGGCATTTTGGCGAAAAATCGGCATATTGTTACAAATTTGTTCAAACTGTAATTAGCTTGGTAATGAGGTTAACTAGGGAGCGTAATTTACAAATAAATATTTTACAGAAGAGGCGGGGGAGCAGGAAATGACAGACAATCAAGGTAGCAATTAAGTTGTTCCAATATCCCGAAATTTGTGAGATGATAATCATTGCACTTTGATGGCTTGTTGAATAATACTGGTGGACAATTAGACTCTCTCAGTTAACTACTGAGTAATTTGTATTCGAATTACAACTACATGTAGCTTGTTAACTCGACCCGTGAAGGAGCATGGAGAAGAATGCTTTTGGAATATGTTACATATATATATATATATATATATATATATATATATATATATATATATATATATATATATATATATATATATATATATATATATATATATATATATATATATGTCGTACCTAGTAGCCAGAACGCACTTCTCAGCCTACAATTCAGGGCCCGATTTGCCTAATAAGCCAAGTTTTCCTGAATTAATATATTTTCTCAAATTTTTTTCTTATGAAATGATAAAGCTACCCATTTCATTATGTATGAGGTCAATTTTTTTTTATTGGAGTTAAAATTAACGTAGATATATGACCGAACCTAACCAACCCTACCTAACCTAACCTAACCTATCTTTATGGGTTAGGTTAGGTTAGGTAGCCGAAAAAGCTAGGTTAGGTTAGGTTAGGTAGGTTAGGTAGTCGAAAAACAATTAATTCATGAAAACTTGGCTTATTAGGCAAATCGGGCCTTGCATAGTAGGCTGAGAAGTGCGTTCTGGCTACTAGGTACGACATATATATATATATATATATATATATATATATATATATATATATATATATATATATATATATATATATATATATATATATATATATATATATGTGTGTGTGTGTGTGTGCATTTTGGTAGCAGTGTTTCTTGTAAACATATGTTGTTGAATATGACCGAAAGGGTATGATTAATAATTCTGGCACGAATCTTTTCAATATCTCTTACGTTCTTCTTCACTGTCGAAGGTAATTGATAAAGTCATTCTCCAAAATTCATTCTTTTTATTCCTAGTTTGACGCCTAAACGCGCTTCGTAATTACTTATTACATTTTCAAAGATTTAATTTACACACAAAATATATTCATACTTATACTCGTTTTTGGGTGAGGTGATATGGCACAAACGTTTTCGGTGAGGTGAAACAGAAGACTGAACACAAAACAATGGGTAAAACTTGGACTTGAGAACATACGAATAGAAGTAACTTCAGAAAGCCTATTGGCCCATACTTCCTCTTGCTGCTTCCATATTGGTTCGGGGCTTTGAAGTGGGTAGAATATAGTTGTGCATTAATTGGCTGTTGATAGCTGGTGTTGACTTTTTGATGTGTAGGGCCTCGCTGATGTTGAGTCTCCTGCTATCGCTGTATTTATCAATGATTTCTGTGTTGCTTGTTACGATTTCTCTGGTGATGGTCTGGTTTTGAGAAGAGATTATATGTTCATTGATGGAGCCCTGTTGTTTGTGCATAGTTAATCGCCTAGAAAGAGATGTTGTTATCTTGCCTATATACTGAGTTTTGAGGGACTTACAATCCCCAAGCGGGCATGTGCAGGCATAGACGACGTTGGTTTCCTTCAAGGCGTTCTGTTTGGTGTCTGGGGAGTTTTTCATGAGTAGTTTGGCCGTTTTTCTGTTTTTGTATTAGATTGTCAATTGTATTTTGGGAATTTTCTGAAGGGATAACGTTTCTAACAATAATGTATTTCAGGACACTTTCTTCCGTTCTATGAGCCGTCGAAAAAAAGTTCCTGAAAAAGTGTCTAATAGGGGATACAAGTGTTGTGTTAGTTGACTCTTTGGAGGTTGCATGCCGTTTCACCTTTCTTTTTATAACGTTTTCAACAAAACCGTTAGAGAAGCCATTGTTGACTAGGACCTGCCTTACCCTACAGAGTTCTTCATCGACTTGCTTACATCCTGAGGTGTGCCTGAGAGCCCGGTCGTCGTAAGTATTGACAACACTCCTCTTATACTTGTCTGGGCAGTCACTATTGGCATTGAGGCACATTCCTGTTTCCTTAGTGTAGACTGCAGTGTGGAAGCCTCCGTTCCTTTCCGTGATTGTTACATCTAGAAAGGGCAGCTTCCCATCAAATTTTATCTCGTACGTGAAACTCAACACAGAATTCTGCTTGAATCTCTCCTTCAGCTGCTGCAGACGTCTGATATCAGGTACCTGCATAAAAATGTCGTCAACATACCTGCAGTATATGGCGGGTTTCAAGTCCATGTCAACTAAGACCCTCTGCTCGATGGTACCCATATAGAAGTTTGCAAACAGGACACCTAGGAGAGAACCCATAGCTACCCCCATCTACCTGCTAGTACAAGTAAGCAGGAGAGGTCCCAACATTGTTGAATGAGGTCTACCTGCTAGTACAAGTAAGAAGGTAGATGCTTACCATATGATGGGGTATTCAAGTATACACCATTATATTATTGACGTGGTATACAAGTATACCCCATCAATAAAATATTTAAATTTAGTAATTTACAAATAATTTAATTAATTGGATAGTTTAAATCTCTAAAATAAAATGCAATGCACTGGAATCTTTACCTGCCCTTGGATATATATATATATATATATATATATATATATATATATATATATATATATATATATATATATATATATATATATATATATAAATCACCTCATTCTTTGGGGAACACGTGAGGAACACAAATGCGAACAAGCCTGAATGGTCCCCAGGACATATGCAACTGAAAACTCACACCCCAGAAGTGACTCGAACCCATACTCCCAGAAGCAACGCAACTGGTATGTACAAGACGCCTTAATCCACTTGACCATCACGACCGGACATAATGAGGTGATAGCCGAGGCTATATGAACCACCCCACCGCCGGCACTCGGATAGTTATCTTGGGCATAGCATTTTACCAAATCACCTCATTCTTTGGGGCACACCTGAGGAACACAAATGCGAACAAGCCTGAATGGTCCCCAGGACATATGCAACTGAAAACTCACACCCCAGAAGTGACTCGAACCCATACTCCCAGAAGCAACGCAACTGGTATGTACAAGACACCTTAATCCACTTGACCATCACGACCGGACATAATGAGGTGATAGCCGAGGCTATATGAACCACCCCACCGCCGGCACTCGGATAGTTATCTTGGGCATAGCATTTTACCAAATCACCTCATTCTTTGGGGCACACGTGAGGAACACAAATGCGAACAAGCCTGAATGGTCCCCAGGACATATGCAAGATGGGGTGTGAGTTTTCAGTTGCATATGTCCTGGGGACCATTCAGGCTTGTTCGCATTTGTGTTCCTCACGTGTGCCCCAAAGAATGAGGTGATTTGGTAAAATGCTATGCCCAAGATAACTATCCGAGTGCCGGCGGTGGGGTGGTTCATATAGCCTCGGCTATTACCTCATTATGTCCGGTCGTGATGGTCAAGTGGATTAAGGCGTCTTGTACATACCAGTTGCGTTGCTTCTGGGAGTATGGGTTCGAGTCACTTCTGGGGTGTGAGTTTTCAGTTGCATATGTCCTGGGGACCATTCAGGCTTGTTCGCATTTGTGTTCCTCACGTGTGCCCCAAAGAATGAGGTGATTTGGTAAAATGCTATGCCCAAGATAACTATCCGAGTGCCGGCGGTGGGGTGGTTCATATAGCCTCGGCTATTACCTCATTATGTCCGGTCGTGATGGTCAAGTGGATTAAGGCGTCTTGTACATACCAGTTGCGTTGCTTCTGGGAGTATGGGTTCGAGTCACTTCTGGGGTGTGAGTTTTCAGTTGCATATGTCCTGGGGACCATTCAGGCTTGTTCGCATTTGTGTTCCTCACGTGTGCCCCAAAGAATGAGGTGATTTGGTAAAATGCTATGCCCAAGATAACTATCCGAGTGCCGGCGGTGGGGTGGTTCATATAGCCTCGGCTATCACCTCATTATGTCCGGTCGTGATGGTCAAGTGGATTAAGGCGTCTTGTACATACCAGTTGCGTTGCTTCTGGGAGTATGGGTTCGAGTCACTTCTGGGGTGTGAGTTTTCAGTTGCATATGTCCTGGGGACCATTCAGGCTTGTTCATATATATATATATATATAATTATATATATATATATATATATATATATATATATATAATTATATATATATATATATATATATATATATATATATATATATATATATATAATTATATATATATATATATATATATATATATATATATATATATATATATATATATATATATATATGCATCTTTACCAGTCCAGATGGTTGCAAGTTTGCCTCATAGACATTTTAATGCAATTTTTCTTGTAACAGCCCCTGAAGCTACATGTGCAGTTAACCTACATAATGCACATGTTCGTAGATGTGCACGTGTGTGTGTGTGTGTGTGTGTGTGTGTGTGTGTGTGTGTGTGTGTGTGTGTGTGTGTGTGTGTGTGTGTGTGTGTGTGCGTGCGTGTGTGTGTGTGTGTTCCAGCGCAATTGTGTGGATTTTGTGAGGCCTTGTGACCGTGAGTTCTAAATAACATCCATTAAATAATATATTCACAGTTTGATAACAATACATCATTACCTCGAGGCGAGCAATAGAAAGCAGGTCACAAGGCCGGTGGCCCTCCCACCCTGAGTGTACAGTGCTCACGCCCTGAGTGTACAGTGTTCACGCCCTGAGTGAACAGTGTTCACGCCATGAGTGTACACTGCTCCCGCCCTGAGTGTTCACTGCTCCCGCCCTGAGTGTTCACTGCTCACCCCCTGAATATACACTGCTCACGCCCTGAGTGTACACTGCTCCCGCCCTGAGTGTACACTGCTCCCGCCCTGAGTGTTCACTGCTCACGCCCTGAGTGTACACTGCTCCCGCCCTGAGTGTACACTGCTCCCGCCCTGAGTGTTCACTGCTCACGCCCTGAGTGTACACTGCTCACGCCCTGAGTGTATACTGCTCACGCCCTGAGTGAACACTGCTCACGCCCTGAGTGTACAGTGTTCACGCCCTGTGCGTACAGTGTTCACGCCCTGTGCGTACAGTGTTCACGCCCTGAGTGTACAGTGCTTACGCCTTACTCATTCATCCGAAAACTCCTCTTCCACTCTTCCCTTTCTCTTCCCTCACACCCACACATACTAGAGTCAACATTTCATATATAAGACGCACGACGTGAGTGACCTTTCCAAAGTCACTGTGACGTGAGTCGTAAGTTCTCCACTACGGGGCGTGGCTCTGGAGTCACTGTGGCGTGAGTCGTAAGTTCTCCACTACGGGGCGTGGCTCTGGAGTCACTGTGGCGTGAGTCGTAAGTTCTCCACTACGGGGCGTGGCTCTGGAGTCACTGTGGCGTGAGTCGTAAGTTCTCCACTACGGGGCGTGGCTCCGGAGTCACTGTTACGTGAGTCGTAAGTTCTCCACTACGGGGCGTGGCTCCGGAGTCACTGTTACGTGAGTCGTAAGTTCTCCACTACGGGGCGTGGCTCCGGAGTCACTGTGGCGTGAGTCGTAAGTTCTCCACTACGGGGCGTGGATCCGGAGTCACTGTGGCGTGAGTCGTAAGTTCTCCACTACGGGGCGTGGCTCCGGAGTCACTGTTACGTGAGTCGTAAGTTCTCCACTACGGGGCGTGGCTCCGGAGTCACTGTGGCGTGAGTCGTAAGTTCTCCACTACGGGGCGTGGCTCCGGAGTCACTGTGGCGTGAGTCGTAAGTTCTCCACTACGGGGCGTGGCTCCGGAGTCACTGTGGCGTGAGTCGTAAGTTCTCCACTACGGGGCGTGGCTCCGGAGTCACTGTTACGTGAGTCGTAAGTTCTCCACTACGGGGCGTGGCTCCGGAGTCACTGTGACGTGAGTCGTAAGTTCTCCACTACGGGGCATGGCTCCGGAGTCACTGTGACGTGAGTCGTAAGTTCTCCACTACGGGGCGTGGCTCCGGAGTCACTGTTACGTGAGTCGTAAGTTCTCCACTACGGGGCGTGGCTCCGGAGTCACTGTGGCGTGAGTCGTAAGTTCTCCACTACGGGGCGTGGCTCCGGAGTCACTGTGGCGTGAGTCGTAAGTTCTCCACTACGGGGCGTGGCTCCGGAGTCACTGTGGCGTGAGTCGTAAGTTCTCCACTACGGGGCGTGGCTCCGGAGTCACTGTGGCGTGAGTCGTAAGTTCTCCACTACGGGGCGTGGAGCCGGAGTCACTGTGGCGTGAGTCGTAAGTTCTCCACTACGGGGCGTGGCTCCGGAGTCACTGTGGCGTGAGTCGTAAGTTCTCCACTACGGGGCGTGGAGCCGGAGTCACTGTGGCGTGAGTCGTAAGTTCTCCACTACGGGGCGTGGCTCCACACTCGCAGGTAACGGTCAGGAGAAGAATGTTGGGTCCTTGAGTCCCTGACTAACATGTTGGTGGTCTTTGTCCGTCCATTTTGTGTTTTGGTGGATGTTGGTTATTGTTCTCGTCCGTGGTGTCTGTGTTTGGTTTATTTTTGTATTGAATTTTGTCCATACCATTTGCTTCCGTTTCTATGGGCGACTGTTGTTCATAGTTGTTGTACATAACTGGTCGCCACTTTGTGATTCGGAATTCTATTGCGTGCGATTTTCTGTGGAGTAAATTGTCCATGCTACGTGAGTTTCCTGGGCTGTGACCGACCAGACTGTGCTTACTCATCCCGGCATATGATCTAGCTCTTTAGTTTTCAATTTGTTTCTCTTTCCTATGCTTGTTCTTTTGTTCTTTTGCGGTTTGCTTTTATTTACGGGAATTGTTTCCCTTTCTACAGTGTGTGTGAGTGTCTAGCTCCCCCTCTCTTTACCATCACTTAGTCTCTCTCTGTCTCTACATTTCTCTCCCTCTTTCCCCATCTCCCTCTCACCCCATCTCCCTTTCTCCTCTCCTTCCCCTCCTTACCCTCTTCCCCCTTCCCTCATCTCCACCTCACTCTGTCTCCCCTCTACCTCTCTCTTCCTCCCTTTCAACCCAGCAGTTTGCTGCATCAAGAAATATATAGTCTCTACATATAACCAGATCATCACCAGATATCTTGAAAACAACAAAACAAGTGACAATAGAAGGCTGGACACAGGCGAGGCATTATACATTAAGAAAATCAAGCCAACTAACGCCCCACTTGATGGCAATTACACTCTGCCATCTTCGAGAACACGTCGAAACCTACAATATACTGCCCCAGCCGTCACTGAAGCATAGATTGGTAAGCTGGACCGTAAGTGAGGTCCGTTACCTTCACCTCACCCCATTATATATACCCGGAGGCACAAAAACTTGTGAACATGTAAATACTTAAATAAATACATGGATGTATGCATATTCGTATTTTGCATGTATGCATATTCGTATTTTGCATGTATGAATATGTATATATACTACTATACTTTTTAGAAAAATAACTACTACTATAGAAAAATACTTTTTCGGTCATATTTAACAACATATGTTTACAAGAAAGACTGCTACCAAAATATAATAATATGTATATATGTATATGGAATATATATGCAATATATTTATGTAAGCTTTGCCTGGCATTTTTTCACGTTAACTTCTATTAGAGACACGTTTGAGATTGGTCACATCACAAGGGACACGAGTCACTTCCTGTCCTGGGTCCGCCTTAGTTCTCGTCAATTACTGTTACTCAACTAATCATTTTCTTGATATACACTCGCATTATACTTCACACTACCACTAAATACCACATCCCAGGGTTATGTACCCCAGGGTAGTGAACCCCAGGGTAGTGTACCCCAGGGTAGTGTACCCCAGGGTTATGTACCCCAGGGTAGTGTACCCCAGGGTTATGTTCCCCAGGGTAGTGTACCCCAGGGTTATGTACCACAGGGTAGTGTACCCCAGGGTTATGTACCCCAGGGGTAGTGTACCCCAGGGTTATGTACCCTAGGGTAGTGTACCCCAGGGTAGTGAACCCCAGGGTAGTGTACCCCAGGGTAGTGTTCCCCAGGGTAGTGTACCCCAGGGTAGTGTACCCCAGGGTAGTGTTCCCCAGGGTAGTGTACCCCAGGGTAGTGTACCCCAGGGTAGTGTACCCCAGGGTAGTGTACCCCAGGGTAGTGAACCCCAGGGTAGTGTACCCCAGGGTAGTGTACCCCAGGGTAGTGTACCCCAGGGACATGTACCAGAGGGTAGTGAACCCCAGAGTAGTGTACCCCAGGTTATGTACCCCAAGGTAGTGTACCAGAAAGTAGTGTTTTCGAGAGTTGTGATTTTAAGGTAGCACTAATGCCGGCGCTTCTGTAACATTTGCCTGTGAATGTGAATGTTAACCTACATCCCTCCAAACTTACAATTACATCCTTTCGTAAAAAACGCAAAACAAAATGTAAAAAAAAAAAAACGTAAACAAACTCTTAATTAGTATTAATAATAATCACAATGCATTTGCATTTTGTGGTATAGGCCTGGCATGGCATTAGGATAAGGGATACTTTTCATTATAGACTATGATTAGAACATAAGAAAAATTCCATTTGGGCAGTAGGATGCTGCTTCTGGAAACTTTCCTTATTAAAACTACTCAATAGCTCGGTCGATAGAGCTTCTGCCTCACACGCGTGGGGTCCGCGGTTCGAGTTTCCTAAAGCCCAGGCGAATGAAATAGAACATATATGTTTGATAAAAAAAAACATCTAGTGGGAAACAAAATTATTAAATCTGACTCTATGCCACATATCCACTGCCAACTCCCTTACACAGGTGATGTTACTGAACATACAGTTCTCGCTCGTCAATAACTTGTCAAGCGAGAGATAGGTAACAACTAACTATCAGACAATTGTTTGTTTTTTTCACAATCAGAGCATTTGTAAATTTCTTATCATACATATATGTAAAATCAGGGATCAAGTTAGCAACCAAAACATAGATCACGTCAACAGTTCAAATGTCCGGTATATGTCTCGTCACTATGACACAAAATTACATTGAGTAATGTTCAGGTGCTGAAACTCCAGCTTACACAAGTAAATATTACACAGGAGAAGACAAGATCCGCACTGCTCAATATAATTCGACTGGAACCGTTCAGTTCCGGTTGCAACAACTATCATTTTTTGGTCATTGGAACGTGAAAGTAATAATTACAGTATGATACAAATAACAAAACTAATATTAATAAAAAATAGTAATAAAAATATTAATAATTAATTATAACAAATATTAATAAAAATAACAAAATTAATAATGATAAAAATGTCAGTACATAAAATTAACAAGTATCTTATGATAATAAAGTTATATTATAATGTAAGTTTCAAGGTATTATTTATTGATAGAAGCCCGTACAAATAATGAACATTACCTGGAAGAACCCAACATTTCCGCTTCAGTCTGAAGTAACCTTGCGGTAGTAAAAAAGTTTGATATCATCAAATTGAGATATAATTTTCTCAGTAATAACTCTAATAATTAAATGTTCCTTTGTCAGAAAAAAAAATATAATTTCTCTGTAATTGTCTATAAAAACCAAACAGAAAGGAATGCTAATTTGTGATCATTCACAGTAGGAAGATTTTGGAGGGCAGTTCCTTCGTCATATAAGCCAGTCGTTGACTCGTTTTTGTGTGGCATCGGCGCCTGGAGGTCAGCGCTCAACCTCCGTGTTGTCAGTCATTTGTGAAGAACTTTCAGTGTGTTTTCTCTAATACGATGACTGAATCATTGACCATTACTGCTGTTCTGGAGGACTGAGACAGCTTAGGAGACACACCCATGGGGATTTGGTCATGAATTATTGCATTGTTTATGTATAATGGTCTCCATTATCACACATGGAAATCTGAGAGGAGAGCGAGGTGAAGTAGAGCTTGTGGATTATTGAATAGCTTTATTTTGAGGCTTAGATGACTGCAACATCGACTTTTCATTTGAGAACATATTAATATGCAATTAGAAGTGATTTCAAGGCAGTAATGGTGATTTTTCCCATATGAAGTTCGTACAGATATGTATACACACACACGCACACAACAATGTGGGTGCTATTATAAAACAAAAGAGGTAAGACAAGAACCATTAAGCTAGAGAACAATATCACTTATAGCATTTCTCTGCAAGTTGTCAGTGAGACTGATCGGACGCAGGCGTGTAGAATATTTTCAACTAAATTTTGTATCTAAACCTCAACAAGGATTTAGTGTGCAATAAAGAGAAGCAACCGCAGAATTCGTGAAGCAACAGCTGGCAAAATCTTTCATTTCGTGATTATAGTAATGACGCTTTCTTTCCATGTCCTAGAGGGAGTCAGTTCAGAGTCAAGCGTGGGAGGTCGTGTCAGGAGGTCTAAGCTGTGAGTTGGAGGTTGTCTCAGGAGGTTCGAGTCAAGTGTGGGAGGTCGTTTTAGGAGGTCTGAAACAAGCGTGGAAGGTCGTGTTAGGAGGTCTGAGACGAGAGAACGAAGTAGTGTCACGAGGTCTGAATCGAGAGTAGGAGGTCTTGACAGGAGGTCTGAGTCAGGCGTGGGATGGCGTGTCAGGAGGTCTGAGCCGAGTGAGTGTGGCCGAACTTAGCGTGAGAGAACGTCAGGAGGTCGTCAGCCTCCTGCCTGGCTTGAGTCTCATGACTTCTGCTTTCATTAGTCCTTGCTCGGGTTTGTTTTCAGGGTTTACTGCATACGTGTATACTCCACTCTTTGTTTGCCTTTATGTGCGTGAGTCTGTGCATGCGTTTTGTTCGTTCTGTGTGTGTGTTTTATGTCTGTGAGCTATTCCTTTTTTCCCTAAATAATGAAAAGGTTTAGGTCCGTAAGTCTCTCTTCATTGCTCAGTCATCCTCGCTAAAGAATGAGTGATGTTGCATAACTTTAGACCTTTTAGTCTCTGTTTCAATGGGTTAAGGTTTCAATCCTGTGGTGAGTGATCTAGAGCGGGTCTCCCATAGACTGTGTATTTATTTAGCGAGTGAGATTGTGTGTGTGTCCGTGAGTGTGTCTGTATATGCATCTCTGCCTAGAGTTACTGTTCTTCCTTCTATAAAAAAAACCCTCATCAATTCCCGTGATCTGTACCTTGGCCTTTACCATCTTAACCCGCACGTAATACACGCTATTTTTCTTTTTTTCACTTTTCGCTCCATTAGGTGTGCAAGGCTAACAAATTATATATTTACAACTGAGGACAACACTCTACTTATACGAACATGCTTTTGTTCTCCGTATAAGTCAGAAAGCACCTTACTTTGTAATACGTATCTCCTTCGCATAAGCTTTATGTGATAGACTAAGAGTGCAAGAGTGAATTTACTAAGCATTGTGGAAATTCTGAAATTAAGAGTGTATTAAAGTCTCCTTTAGTACCATGTGCGTCTTCCTTCCTGATCAGTCCATCGCATGGAACAGTATCAGAAGCTTTAATAAAGTTTAGTTAAATTGCATCATAATAATTATCAATGTCAATCTCTTCAAATAAGTTTTAAAAATTACGACAGTAAACTAACTACCAACCTTTTTACATATTGTGTCATCACCCGTAATGCCACAATTCTGAGGCAGTGCCCATCTGTAATGATTTATTTAATAAGCTTGGCTAGGGTTGACTAAACACTTCCTTTCATTCTTTGAATACCTTGTAAAATGCGGTCTGGGCTTGGGGCCTTATTTATTTTAATTTATGTGTTGGAATTCCTAAACCATACCTAGTTAATATTAATTTACTTGTTTTCGACGCCTCTTTATTATTTTGTTCACCTTCATTCAATTTTCAAGTTAGAAACTTTATAAAATCTTCCTTAAATTTACCTCCAGTTTTTTCCTTGTCCGTTTGATATCCTGAGATGATTACAATGGCAATGTCAATCCAAGAGCAGTGACACATAACAATCCATTGCCAGTGAGTGACCTATGACATTTCAAAGCCAATGACCCATCACAATACAGAGCCAATGACTCTGGGTCACTGGCCATGACAGTTCATGGCCAGTGACCCATGACAATTCATGGCTAGTGACCTATGACAATCCATGGCCAGTGACCCAAGACAGTCCATGGCCAGTGACCCATGACAGTCCATGGCCAGTGACCCATGACAGCTCATGGCCAGTGACCCATGACAATCCATGGCCAGTGACCCAAGACAGTCCATGGCCAGTGACCCATGACAGTCCATGGCCAGTGACCCATGACAGCTCATGGCCAGTGACCCATGACAGTCCATGGCCAGTGACCCATGACAGTCCATGGCCAGTTACCAGTGAGTGCTTAATGTATCCACCAGAAATTCTCAACCTCTCTTTGGTGCCTTTTGATAATTACTTAACATCCTCTGCTCTCATGTACACATCACCTCGGTCTTGGTCAATCACCTCCACTTCCGAGTTGTTGAAACCAAATTACGGAAGGCGACGGCATGTGAACCGGAGTGGACTGTGCTCTTGTGCAACAACACGATGACCCAAGCTGGTCTGACCGGACGGCTTTGGCTGTGTATCGGTCCGCTGATGACTGAGACTCCAGTGATGGTGGTGGTGGTGTTGGGCAATGATCAGAGGAGTTAGTGACTGAATTACTCTCTAGCCAAGGGCGTGCCTGCGTTCACTCTTGTACACCTGACAGACACAACCAGTGATATGTTAATGCTTAACTCATCAAACACATCAAAGTCAGCATACACACACATACATCCATACATACACACATACGCACGGTCATACACACATACATAATATTGATCTAAATCAGTCTTTCTTACCAAAATGATTATTCGTTTTCAGTCTGTCCTTGGAATTTCCTGTGTACTGCTCATGGCCGTGGCGCTCCACACCCACTTATGCACCCACTCTCTTGTCTCCTCGTACACTGACACTATCACCCCCAGCGTTCACACCCTTCCACTCACACCCTCACTCCCGCTGCCACACCTTCACACGCACCCAGCCACAGACCCAGTCGCACACCCTTTTGGACACTCACTCACGTACCAACCTGACACACCCACTCATACCTACCTCATGCACCCACTCACACCCCCTCCTGAGCACCCCCACTCCTACTCATTCATTCTCTCAGATATCCACTCACGCCCCCTCATCACACACCCACTCACACATCCTCCTCACACACTCACTCTACACCTGCTTTCACACACACACACACACTACACCTACTCTCACATACTAACCAACTCGTAGAAACCATGTCACACACCCGCTAACACACACCAACACACGTGCACATATGCACACACACACGAAGATACACACAGGGAGATAGACAGGAGGCACTGAACTACAGGCCAGTGTCCCTAACTTGCATACTATGGAATACGATGGAGAAGGTTGTGCGAAAAAAAGCTAGTGGAACATCTGGAGCGAAAGAACTTTGTAACGCAGCATGAACATGGGTTCAGGGATGGCAAGTCCTGCCTCACAGGATTAATTGAATTCTACGACCAGGCAACAAAAATCAGGCAAGAAAGTGAGGGGTGGGCAGATGGCATATTTTTGGATTGCCAGAAAGCCTTTTACACAGTACCACACAAGAGGCTAATGAAAAAACTGGAGATGCAGGCTGGAGTGATAAGGAAGGTACTCCATTGGATAAGTGAGAACCTAAGCAACAGAAGACAGAGAATCACTGTGAAGGGTGAGGCCTCAGATTGGGAAGACGTCACCAGTGGAGTCCCGCGGGGTTCAGTTCTTGGACATATTCTGTTTCTGATATATGTAAATGATTTCCCAGAGGGTATAGTCTCGTTCCTGTCATTGTTTCTGATGATGACAAAATTATGAGGAGGATTAAAACAGATGACGACAGTAGAAGGCTACAAGATGACCTAGACAAACTGATTGAATAGTCCAACAAATGGGTACTGTGGTTTACCCGAGTAAATGCAAGGTCATGAAACTAGGCGGTGGAAACTACATCTGCGGCATACGCGAGGCTGGCTAACATCAGAACAGCCTTCAGGAACCTTAATAAGGAATCATTCAGAAGCTTGTACACAGCATAAGTAAGGCAAATCCTGGAGTATGCGGCCCAAGCATGGAGCCCGCACCTTGTCACGCACAAGACGAAACTGGAAAAAGTTCAGAGACATGCCACTAGACTAGTCCGAAAACTAAGGGGCATGAGTTACGAGGAAAGGTTGCGTGAGATACACCTCGCGACACTGAAAGACAGAAAAGCGAGGGGAGACATGATCACTATCTACAAAATTATCAGAGGAATTGACAGGGTAGATAAGGATAAACATTTTAACACGGGTGGTACGTGAACAACGGGACAAAGGTGAAGACTGAGTACCAAAATGAGCCACAGGGACGTTAGCAAGAATTTTTTCAGTGTCAGAATAGTTAACAAGGGGAGTGCATTAGATAGTGATGTGTTGAAGGCTGACTAAATACACATTTTCAAATGTAGATATGATAGAGCCCAGTAGGTTCAGGAATCTGTACACCAGTTGATTAAAGGTTGAGAAGCGGGACCAAAGAGCCAGAGCTCAACCCCCGCAAGCACAACTAGGTTAGTACAACTAGGTGAGTTCACACACACACACACACTCACACATACACACTTACCACTGGGACTGGAAGGTAGAGCGACCGTCTCCCTTCTTCCAAGTCGCCGTTCAATCCCCTACAGTCCAAGCGGTTGGACACCATTCTTTTAAGTAGATTAATGACCATAGAGTGGGAGCGGCTGCTGGTGTCCTGCCAGTCCAACCAGTCCTCTAAAAATAACGTCACTTTTCGCTCGTATGCGCGCTATGGCCAAAAGTGGACGTAATTTGAAATGAAATCGACTCACAAAAGTGACGTACTGTCCCGTTTTCTGTTTGAGTCGTCTGGCCTACTCGGAAAGGTTAGGAGAGGAAACTTTCAATTAACATTTTTCATAAAAATTTGAAACTTTATGAGAATTTCCTGCCCACCTAACCTATCAGAGGACCCTTAACTTACTGTTGTTGAAAAAAAAAATCCCAAATTTATTTTAATTTTTTCTCAATTTCAAATTACGTCCATTTTCGGACATACGGGCAAACGGCCAAAAGCGACGTTATTTTTAAGAGGACAGGTTGGGCAGTCATCTGTTCGAAACAAAATTTATTGTTATTTCAGGATGGTTTTGGATAATAAACTGTCACCAGAAGAACATATAAACAACATCGTGCGGGGAGCGTATGTCTCTCTAACTTCAGACTCGCTATTAATTCCATGGATGGTGAAATAGTAAAGAAACTGCTCATAATTTTTGTGAAGCCAAATTGGAATATGCAGCACTTGTATGGTGCCCATATTTCAAGAAGCACATCAGCAAACTGGAAAAGGGGCAAAGGCATGCTACAAAATGGCTTAAGGATCATAAAAACAAGAGTTACGAGGTGAGGTTAGAGACGTTAAATATGCCAAAGCAAAAAGATAGAAGAACAATAGGTGATATAATCACCACTTACAAAATAATAACAGAAACGATCAAATTGACTAAGAGTAATTCCTGAAACCAGCAACATCACAAACAAGAGGACACAGTTTCAAGCTAAGAAAACAGAGGTGCCGAAAAACATAAGGAATTTTTCTTTTGCAAACAGAGTGTTAAACGGTTGAAACAAGATAAGTGAGAAGGTGATGGAAGCCAAAACCGTCAGTAGTTTCAAATCGTTATATGACAAAGAGTACTGGGAAGACGGGACACCACGAGCGTAACTCTTATCCTGTAACAACACTTAGATAATTACATTTAGGTATTTACACGTACGGAATTACACACAGAAGCTTCAGAGGTATGCCACCAGACTAGTACACGAGCTGAGGGGTATGAGCAACGAGGAAAGACAACGTGCATTAAAGCTCACGTCACTGGAAGACAGAAGAGTTAGGGGGAGACATGATCACCACACACACAAGCTTCTCAGAGGAATTGATTTGGTAGGTAAAGACAGTTTAACAACATAGGGGGCACACGCACTCTGGAACACAGGTGGAAATTGAGAACCCAAATGAGCCATAGAGACATTAGAAAGAACTTTTTTAGTGCCAAAGTAGTTAACAAATGGAATGCATTGGGAAGTGATGTGGTGGATTTAAACTCCATTCACTGTTTCAAATCTAGATATGATGAACCCAATAGATCCAGGAATCTATACACCAGTTGATTGACAGCGGAGAAGCGGGACCAAAGAACCAAATCTCAACCCCGACTAGCACAACTAGGTGAGTACAAATTGGTGAGTATTTGCACACAGATTCATATGTGCACACACACATAAATTCAAGCCTTTGACTCTACGGCATCAAAGATCTGTTTATACATCAACAATATGCAACAAGTCACTGCATTTGTGTTTTTCACTGCACATATTCCTTCACTGTTCATCATCAATTGTCCTTCAACACTCATTGTAAGTATCATATCATTGTCCCCCAACACTCATTGTAAGTATCATCTCATTGTCCCCCAACACTCATTGTAAGTATCATCTCATTGTCCCCCAACACTCATTGTAAGTATAATCTCATTGTCCCCCAACACTCATTGTAAGTATCATCTCATTGTCCCCCAACACTCATTGTAAGTATCATCTCATTGTCCCCCAACACTCATTACAGTCATATCCTCTACTTCCCTGGTTCGTTCTGAACGATCATATTCCGAAATTCTTCACTGAATTCATTAATACAAAACTTCAAACGTTTAATTCACTGAAGAGTAATGAATGTTTTATGTTTTATCATTAAAAACATTAGCAATTTTTTTTCATTAACAAAATACTTTTCATTCTGAGTATTTTCGAACTTTTTTCTTTAGAAAGAAACTTCATTCAATTCATGTTTGACTCGAATTTCTAAGTGATTCATTTATGTAATCAAAACATACATCAGTACAACGGAATCAAAATCCGTAACCAAATCAACAGTGGATCTAACTCTCCATATAACCTGCTTCATAAAGTTCATTATTTGATTTTTTTTATTAAGCGCTTTCAAAAGTATGATGCACGAGCCTTTAGGAACACTGCAAAGTGTGTACTTCTTGAGGTTGGGATGTTACAAACAAAAAAATTTCTTTAGACAGTGAATTCATCAGTGTCGGAATCCCTCAGCTGATGCTGATCTCTTAAACATTCACTTTTTGCAACAAAAACGTTTCCAGTAATTGATTTTTACTTTCACAGATATTGATAAAATAAATTGCAATTTCCTCAGCAGAGACCAAAAATATATGACGCCCCTACGGGAGAAAAATACTTAGTTGTATTTACTATTATATGAGGATGCCATAAATGAATGGTTCCCTCGCCTAAGATCGAACACCAAAACAGCAAATTCTTTAACAGAGCCTGAATATTGAAGGATTTTTTTTATGAAATAATTTCTGATCCGAAATTATCAGAAATCATTTCTAATTTCTGATCATTTCTGCAGCATAAGCTAACTCCAGGAAGTTTGATTGTATCAACAGAAAAAAAAACTCTTAAGCGTTAAGGATATATCATCTATAAAACTCTCAAATCACGGAACTGAAACTGACCT
This sequence comes from Procambarus clarkii, assembly GCF_040958095.1. NCBI lineage: Eukaryota > Metazoa > Arthropoda > Malacostraca > Decapoda > Cambaridae > Procambarus > Procambarus clarkii. Next base: position 20,976,295 of record NC_091176.1, read on the forward strand.
AAGTTGAGTCATGCACGCGAGCAGTCAATACTGAAAGGGATTCAACCTAGTCATTTAGATGCTTTTATTTTCTTTGCATTTTTTGTGCAATAGTTTCTTGTGCAGGTCCTTGACGGCTTTCCAACGGTGTGCAAGGTGAGTAAGAAAGACAAAGGATTGGTAAGCTTATCTAAATTAATTTCCGTTTATTAACAGGAGGAATTAACACTGAATTGTGAAGTAAAAAGTAAAAAGAGAACGGAAAAAGAGATAGTGCGAGAGACAGATAGATATTCTGAGACAGAGAAAGAAAGGAAGAAAAATAACAATAAAATAAATAATAATGGCACTTTCAATACAATCAAGCTAACCCTTGTTATTAGTAAGAAATATAATATATTCCACTCAGTTTATAAAGATTAATCTGTATAAATCTGATGAATCTGCACTGTAGGAGTCAATGAGGTTTTAAAATGTTATGCACTCTAGAGAGCTGTGTGGTTGATGACGGAATGTAAACCCGTATACTCGACCACAACACCACCACCACAGCAAACCGTCCTCTGTCTATGCTCGTCAGAACTACGTATACGTAATCATAAATTCTCATATACAAAAACATTTTCCTTTTCCCCCAAAAAAAGTTAATACTATTATATATTACAGTTTGTTTGTATATACTTAGACCTGGAGTTTGTTAGGTTTGTTGTCTTCGTATTGTTGTCGGTTTAGAAGTGCAGTACAAACTGAATAAGTTACCTAAGCAATATAAGTTGGAGCATAATACAAAGTAACACAATTAGTCTTCCTCGGCTGCAAGTGTGATTTTCTGATTGCTAATGCCTCAAAAGTTTAGAAAATTGGTAATGTACCATTCTAACTTTGTTTCGAGATTTGCCAAAGACAGCTTGAGACGATGGTTTACGTACCCGTGAAGGCTGCTGACTCCTTAGCTAGACCTGTGACACATTGTTTTGTAAGTCAGCAGCCATATACATGTATAACTATACCCCGCGGTAGGTGAAGGAAAGGCCAAAAATGTGAGACACCGTCACAGTTTATGATTTGTTTCTAGTAGCTATTTAGCAGGTGACGTAGTAGCACGGAATTTTCCTTCATTTTGACTGTGTTGCTGTATTATATGTGCTTGAGCTCTATTGGTGTTGGTGAACACACATGATACTCACCTAGTTGTATTCACTTAGTTGTGCTTGTGGGGGTTGAGCTTTGGCTCTTTGGTGCCGCCTCTCAACTGTCAATCAAATAGTGTACAGATTCCTGAGCCTATTGCGCTCTATTATATCTAAATTTAAAACTGTGTATGGAGTCAGCCTCCACCACATCACTGCCTAATGTATTCCATTTGTTAACTACCCTGAATGGTGCACATATATGACATCCAGCTGGTGGTGGTGCATTCATAAGAATTAAAGCTGGTGGTGGGGCTCTCCCATCATCACACTCAGTATTGTAATGGCCGGATGTGTGGCGCGTGATATTGCAAAAGAAATAGCCGTTCTTAGGTTTATACCGTCGATATGAAAATATCTGTTAGAAGGCCTGGAGCATCTCTGCAGGGACACATGAACATCATGTTTCACTTAGTTCACTTGTCTGGGCCATGCACTTCTGGGCAAGGTTAAACGTAATCTTCTCCCATGATTTATTTGTTAAATTACTTGAAGATTTATTTGTATTTTCGTCACTACAGAGAAGCGTCCATTCTTCATATCACAAATTTGTTTCCAAATTTCCCTTCGTCATGTGTCAAAGTGCACAGTGAAGGCAACCTTTTTCATCCATGCGTAGTGACCAGCGTATTTGCTGTCTTCAGGTAGCTGGGTAGTGTAAACAGCATCCCAGACGGCATTCACCACGGTTGGAAAATTATTCTTTTCCTTCAGCTGACCTTGAAGATTATGCAGCGCTTTCATAACGACAAGGAGCTTACAAGTTGTTACTGACAAGTTCTCCACATACATCATGAACACTGGTGCAGCAAGTTTATTGATTCATATTACCACATTTTTTTTTTTTGGCTGAATACTTCGTAAGATATTACTGACTCACCAACAAATAAAGTATTCATGGTTTTAAAATATTTACAGAATTCTCAATTACATATTTTACACTAATATAAATCATATATTACATATATTCGACATATATTTTTATTGTAAATAACTTTAGGTGTTGGGGCCACCCTTCGAAATTTGTAGACACTCCGGGTGAAGGCTTCTCACCTTCAGTTCTTAATGCAACTGTTGTATTATAATTTTCGTTTTATTTAATCTTTACCTTAATCGTTCCCATTACCAGGAAATTAAGTGCAAAAACGAGGGGCGACGCTCAGACCTTTTTATGCATAAACGAACGAGGAATAACGAACAATTTCATGTTTGCAACCCTTAACATGTGAGAGCAGCGTAAATAAACAATAAACAAATAGATAACGGGTCACACTGAATCAGGAAGCTGCATGGGGGCAACTGGACCATTACAAAAAAATCAAATGTGACAAAATGTAATTTTCCTAGAATTGGGTCATCGTTTTCAACGACAGTTCCGGCTGAGTGAGACCCAGAGACAACCTCGGAGATTAATTCATGGAGCGGAATCCAGGCGACAACCTCGAAAGCAGCGAGACAAGTTGGCTGCCGACACAGCGGAGGATGTGGCATGCAATATGACCGTCCTACAAGGTCGACTACCACAGATCTCTACCGTAAGGTTCCACCAACCACTCACACTCCCATGTTGCTAACGTTGGACTTGAGGTACATGTTTGTTTACTGTGTGTGTGTGTGTGTGTGTGTGTGTGTGTGTGTGTGTGTGTGTGTGTGTGTGTGTGTGTGTGTGTGTGTGTGTGTGTGTGTGTGTGTGTGTGTGTGTGTGTGTGTGGTGGGGAGTTCCCCAGGTTTATGACTGAACACTTCCTGGTAGTTTTTGTTTAGTAGTTCGCATATTTTCTTGTCATTTATCATTTAGCTCTTTCTCTCCGATGTATACTAAACCTCTTTGATCGTTCACAAATACTTATATGTTGTAACGGTGTTGTAGTTTGCTTTATAAAACTTTGTTGATTTTTAAGAAATTAAATTTCTAGGTACTAAATACATTCCTGGTCTTGCTCATGGACAAATATAATAACCAAATAGAAAATATAAAACATTAAATTCAGGATCGTCACGGTATTGTGTGAGAAAAAGCAGTGCCGGATCTAGCGACCTGTAGGTGACAGCTCAAAGAAATATATAAAACTCACTGGGCCAGTGGTGACGTTCATGGGAGATAAACCAAAGTGAGACAAATCAAACTGGTAACTTCAGGAAGAAATATGGCTGTCAGAGGGAAGTATAAGGCTGCAACTCTTATCCAGGTGACCAAGATGATGAAAAGTGCTAGACACGACAGTTAGTATTAACAGATCGCTCACATATTATCCCACATCTTTGCTTGCTAATTGATATGGGTTGCAGCGACGAGCATTACTCGCTATAATAATCTTTAATATCTATAGTAGTAGTAGTGACATTAATAACAACAGAAGAAGGACACGGTAATATTGCTGAATTAGTCTTTGTTTGGATTAATGAATTTTGGTCATATTTTTCCACCGTTGCACATGCCACTGACATTGTGCTGTTTAAGTGAGTCTTTGTCTATAGGTTTGTTGTATGTACACCCTTAGGTGTACTTACTATGTTGTATTCACCTAGTAGTGCTTGCGGGGGTGGAGCTTTGGCTCTTTGGTCCCGCCTATCAACTGTCAAACAAATGTGTGTGTGTGTGTGTGTGTGTGTGTGTGTGTGTGTGTGTGTGTGTGTGTGTGTGTGTGTGTGTGTGTGTGTGTGTGTGTGTGTGTGTGTGTGATACATATCTAGTTGTCTGCTGGAACAGAACTGTGACTCATGTGTTATGCTTTATAGTCAGTTATTTTATATGCGACTTTCATATGTTTTTGCTGTCTCAAATTCATTTAATTTCTCCACATCTGTGAACTGATAAAATACTTACGTTCTTCAAACAAACATGAGATTTTAATTAACATTTGTGCCTTCTTCTTCTGCTCCCATACATTGTAAACAGTGCTCCTTTGTCCAGTTTCTCTACTCTTTGAGTTAGCATCTAAGTATCTTGTGCTCTGTTGGATGGGTGATTCAGCCTATTACTTTGCACTCTAATATTGCACCAAAGGCACCAAAGTGCACCAAAGTGCACCAAAGGCACCCTTTGGTGCCTATTAATCATGTTTAAATTACCAATCAAGCTGTCAATGTAATCAATCAGAGCTTTAATATAGCAATGTGCTTTAATATACTTATTAATCTTTCTACTCTCATTTTTTTTCTTGCAATGTATCTGTTATCATTTTATTAATTCTGCTAGAATTTACCTACTTAAAATTATCTGTTTGATTAAGGACCAGCCCGAAACGCTGCGCATACTAGTGGCTTTACAAGATTGTAAATACTATGCTATGTGTTCTCGCAAACCCAATGTACCTTCTTGTAAATAAATAAATAAATAAATAAATAAATAAATATTAGTTTCATGGATGTTATACAAAGCTTTGTGAATGCTTCCAATGTTATCCTGTTTTTATGCTCCTTTTGTGTTAAATTTTTTTCCTCTCCAACTCAGCGAACGGAGTTTTGAGCTGAGCTGTTCCTCTACCCTCGTTTACCCTTCTCCTATCATGATCACCTTGGAGTGAAATAGAGCTGGCTCTCATTCAACTTTTTCTGTATTTATTTTAAACCTTCTTGTCATCCTGTAAACCTCTTTGGTCCTCATTAGCTTAATTTAATCAGTTTCAAAACATGAGCAAACATCGACATGAAGGAGTCCATTACCTTCTTTAACTCATCAATATGCCACCAGACCAGTCGCAGAGGGAAATACGTAATTTATTTCAATAAATTAAAAAACTAAATTCCCAGTTCTGGGTGATAAAAAATCTGTAGACATGATTACGACATACAAACTTTAAAGGAAAGTTAACAAGAAAAACAATAACGAATAATGTACCTTTGAATGTGGCATGAACGAGGGTACACAGGCGGAAATTAAGTGCCCATAGGGGCTTCATGGATAATAACAAAAAACTTCAGTGTCATACTAGTAAAGAAATTAACCTGGAATTGAGTAGCTGAAGAAGACTTTACTCTGGTTTCAGGAGATGCGGGCGTAACGGAACCCAGAGTGGTCGGGATGCAGCACACTCGTCGATTGAAGGCCGAGAAGCGGAACTCGAAAACTGATCCACAAAACACAGAACAAACACACGTGGAAACAAGCACACACACGGACAAACGAAGACTTCAACGAGAATGAAAACTTTCATCCCTGCCATCTTCAAGCTACTTAAATGTTTCTCATTGCACCTTGTTCTTCCTGAAGCACTTTCTTTTCTGTCCCGGTCCCTTAAAATGGTTCAAATCCATCCAGTTCTATCCGATCAATATATATATTATAGCCTTACTGAGTCTGCATCCTCCTGCGAGTTCCTTCTAAAAGCCTATTTGTATTTCTCTCTGACTTTATTTGTCTTTCTCTCGAATTCCCTTTCCCTCTCTCTCTCTCTCTCTCTCTCTTGTCCTTTTGAATGGTTTAAAAGAAAGAAAGGGGAAAATGCACTACACAGTCTTTGTTGTTGTCCACTTTCTCTCTGGCGCTGAGTAAGGAAGTTTACCTTTTTCCTTTTTCTTGGGTAAAAGTCTTGACTCCATTATGAACTCGCGAGAAATATTGGAGGAGATCTTACTACTTACCTAACAGTACTCACCTACATGTGTTTGCAGGATCATGCACTAGCATCTAAACCATGCCATGTTAAGCTTCAGTCACTTAATGCACTGGCTTTCACTTGTTATTTGTCATATCTGTGCCTGAAACACTACACTCCATTGTCTTCTAGTATCTCTTCTATTCCATTTGAGTTGCTTGCTACCATTACGCAACAACCGTTCCTGGTAACTTTCCTGTATCTCAAGGTCCCCATTAATGATCTACTTTGTCTTATTCTTAACGAGTCCCTCTTTATCTACCAGGTAAGATCCCCTGAGATCCGCATGTTCATTATCATATCTCTTCAAATCCGTCTCGTTCTAGAGTTTGCAGTTCAACTCACTAAAACGTTCTCATAGTTCATTCCTCACAATTCTGGAAAAAGCCTCGTTCCAAACAACTAGATTTTAATATTTTTTTTTACAAACACGGGATGTTTGGGCGACAGGCGACAGCTGACTACTGTTGAAAGGCTGAACGCTCTCCATTCCCCTAGTTCATGGTAAGTCTCATCCATTAGGTTCCTCTGGAATATAACCCTCCAATCATTTAACAACCAGGTACCCAATCGCTGCTGGGGTAACAGAGGCGTACAGATAAAGATTGGCACCGAGTCAATCCTCTTCAGCCAGGAGGATTGACTCGGTTATGGCAAGGGGAAATCGTTCGAAAAGCGCGGGTCGAGTGTGTTACCACTGCGCTACATGGACTGTTTCTCTGGATGAGTTCCATGCGGGAGCTACGTACTCCTGAATGGTTCTTATTGCCAAGGCATTCAAATGCTATTCTTATGGTTGTCAGTCACTGTCCTGATGATGTCATATGCATGAATGTGGTCAATGAAGGGGAGAGAGAGAGAGAGAGAGAGAGAGAGAGAGAGAGAGAGAGAGAGAGAGAGAGAGAGAGAGAGAGAGAGAGAGAGAGAGAGAGAGAGAGAGAGAGAGAGAGAGAGAGAGAGAGAGAGAGAGATGGAGGGAGTGGGAGAGGGGGGCGGGGTGGAGGGAGGAGAGGTAAAGGGGGAAGGTGTCCACCAGAATTTAGGTTAAAAATACATGACTAGCGAACAAATCAGGACCTTGACCATTGGGCTAGTACTGGGACGTAGGTGTACAGAAGTGTGTGAAAGGTGCAATGGGGGGGGGGCGAGAGCTGGTGCAGTAGTGCAATAAGGTTGGGGTGACCTGTAAGATGTAAGCGAGAGGGAGGGGGTGATCTTCGTGAGGGGTGAGTGATGGGGTGATGTCTGTACTTATCTAGTTGTGCTTGCATGGGGTTGAGCTCTGACTCTTTGGTCCCGCCTCTCAACTGTCAATCTATTGATGTACAGATTCCTGAACCTACTGGGCTCTATCATATCTACACTTGAAACTGTGAAAGGAATCTGCCTCCACCACATCACTCCCTAATGCATTCCACTCGTCAACTAATCTGACACTAAAAAAAATTATAATGTCTCTATGGCTCATTTGGGCACTCAATTTCCACCTGTGTCCCTAGTGCGTGTGCCCCTTGAAGTAAACAGTCTGTCTTTAGTCCCTATCAATTCCTTTGAGAATCTTGTATGTGGTAATCTTGTCCCCCTCTAATTCTTCTGTCTTCCAGCGACGTGAGGTTTAATTTCTGTAGTCTCTCCTCGTAGCTCAAACCTCTCAGCTCGGGTGCTATTCTGGTGGCAAACCTTTGGACCTTTTCCAGTTTAGTCTTATGCTTGACTAGATCTGGATTCCAGGCTGTTAGTTGCATACTCCAGGATTTATCTAACATATGTGGTATACAAAGCTCTGAATGACTCCTTACACAAGTTTCTAAAGGCCGTACTTATGTTGGCCAACCTGGCATATGCCGCTGATGTTATTCTCTTGATATGGGCTTCGCGAGCCGGTCTGGCGTGATATCCACCCCAACTCGTTCTCTCTCTGATTCTTGAAGAAATTAATCTCCCAAATCAAAAGTTGTATCTGTCCTCCTGCTCCCTACACCAATCTTCATTACATTACATTTGCTTGAGTTAAACTCTAACAACTATTTGTTGGACCATTCCTTCAGTTTGTCTAGGTCTTCTTGAAGCCTCAAGCAGTCCTCCTCTGTCTTAACCCTTCTCATAATTTTGGCATCGTCAGCAAACATTAAGAGGAATGAGTCTATATCCTCTGAGAGATCATTTACGTATATCAGAAACAGGATAGGACCGAGTACAGAGCCCTAGGGCTCTACTGGTGACTTCACGCCAGTTTGAGGTCTCATCCCGCACTGTAACTCTCTGCTTCGTATTGCTTTGGTGTTACCCCCTACCTAGGTGATAGGCGCTTACCCCTCTGTGAGGAATAAGCGAAGTGTCAGCGATGGGGTGGAAGGTCAGGTGTAGTGTTGATGAAAGTAAGGGGCTAGGAAAGATAAGTGGCTTGACCACTAAGATAGAGCAAGGCGAGAGTAGTTAAGTAGAAGTAGTAGACGAAAGTAGGAGAACGGAAGATGAATGTGTGAGAGAGACAAAGCAGGAAAATGAACAATTATTGGAAGGAGGAAATAACAGTGCTAGCACACCCGCCCACCGCCTCGCTAGTGACTTGGTCTGGGTTCAGGTCCAGGGCGGGACGCCTGCCCTGTTATCATTAACTGTTCGCCTGTCTTCGGAACCTGATGGTTAACTGATTAGCGTATTCGCTAATCCAAGTCGTCTTCCAAGGAAAATTAACGTCGTGCTGTGAGCTATAGGAAAAGTTCTCAGCCTGCTAACAGGATCCAGAAGTCGTTTGTTCCTGTATCCACTTATATAAAAAAAATTGTAGTTGGAGAAGAAGAAGAAAGTAGATGAGGAGGGAACAAGGAGGAAAGAAGAAAATATAGTGAAGAGAGCAGAACAGGGAAATCAAATTGAAGCAGGGAAAAAAGTGAATATAGTGAAGAGGACGATAAAAAGAACAAATAAATGGAATGGGATTAATAAAGAGCAAAGACGAGACAACTGTGAGAGACAAGGAAGAGAAGATTTTATTACGGGGAGCAGGAAGTGTGGGGGATGAGAATACGCTGGCAAGTATTCAGAGGAAGTAGATCATGGTATATGACATTGGGGAAATACAGATGAATTTAGAAAAGATAAACGGTAAAGAATTAATCGAACAATTTATAGAAAGCCCAAGATGAGTACTCACTTGGTTTGCTTGGTGAAGGACTTAAGGCCAAGCAGCCTCTAAACGGTTATTATGGGCACCATAACGCCTTCCTGACCAACCTGCAAGTAAAGTGCTGAACAGAGTCCGGGAGAAAGTAACTCACAACTAGGGTCCCGGGTGGCAACCATGAAAACAATCTCAGCAAATACACTGTGAAGATGTTTACACCTTAATGAGTTGCATATCCCTTCCCACGGCAGGAGGATGTGGCTAAGTGATTGGTTGGAAGTACTGGTGGCAGGGGAGAGTGAGGTGCTGAAGGGAGTACTGGGGGCAAGGGAAGGTGATAGAGGTACTAGAAGGAATACTATTGGCACAGGAAAGTGACAGAGGTGCTGGGGGGAACGCTGGTGTCAGGGGAAGGTGATAGACGTGCTAGAGGGAGTACTGGGGGCAGGAGAAGGTGACAGAGGTTCTGGAGGGAGAATTGGTGGCAGGGAAAGGTGACAGAGGTGCTGGAGGGAGTACGTATGACAGGGAAAGGTGACAGAGAGGCGGGAGGGAATTCTGATAACAAAGGAATGTGGTTGTGGTACTGGAGGGACGTAACATAGGATTACATTCTTAATTAAGCTGAGCTAATCGTTGGACGCTATATGTTAAAGTCAAAGAGCAGTAGTGTAAGTATATTAGGTCGGGAATCCAACCGCTTTCTCTTCCTCAATGTACTCTCTTACCATTTCCCATTTGTTTATTTGTAGCATTACAAAGTAAAACGTAAAAGCTCATCAACACAAACGGTGGTAGGGCTCTAGGAACAGACTGTATTAAGTCACTACCTTTTTGAAATTTGTGCACTTCTGGAGTCCCTTCTTTCAGACCTCACGAAAGCTTTGAATTGATAAGCAAATTTGTTCACTATTTGGAACCAGGGGCAGAGCCGTGTCTATCCACTAAAAGTAAAACATCAGCTCAGAACATATAACCTATATGCCTTCTCTCGTTTATTTAAATTAACATTAACTATTCTTTATTTATTAATAGAAAAAACCCTTGATGAATAGCTGCTACTAAATAAAAATCAATTTTGTTTAAAGGATAATTCAAGTACAAACTTAATACAGACGGCGACAAAATATAACAAGTATCGATTGTGGAGCGAATACATGGATTACAGGACTCGATATTTCAAAATATTAGACAGTCTTGCGCAAAGGGCTGATGTGTTAGATTTAGCAATATGAGGTCACTAAAATTTTATTTTTATATTTCTTAAACAACTAAATGGTCGCAACACAGAACACACTCCAACACCCTTAAAACACCCATGAACCTTCCCAATTCTCCCACCTCCAGACACCCATGCAACTGCAATAGGGAACAGCACTGAAATTACCAGTACTGAAACCAATGTGTTCAAAACTCCAGAACATCTTGGAGACAGAACAGTAACTGATCTACGAGAAAACTCTTTTTATGTCATTTCCTAAATGACCTAAACCTCTCTTCAAAATTCTTTCTCAAAGGGGCTGTTACGTAAGATCGTAGCACTGGATCAGTAGTCAAAAACGTTGTTTAGACGTATTGAGTGTGATAGTTCTGTAGTTATCAAAAGAATCCACTGTCTTTACCAGTTTTTGTAAATGAACGCAAGAACAGAGATAGTTATTATTGACAGTGATTTACTCTGGAAAAGTAATCCCCCAAATACACATAGATAAATAAGTATACATTTACAGCGTTCCATGTTGAATTTTACCGGATTATATGTTAGAGGAACTATTTTCTTACACCCTTATCAAACAGTAGAGGAAATTGAACGTATAAATGTTTAACAGAAGGGCTGAGGTGAATACAGGTCACAGCTTTAGTAAGCATGTTTAAATTCCATCTGAAATGTACATATTGAACAGTGTTGAACAGTGTTAAATATTTATCATTGAAAACGCTAAATACATTAAGAGGCCCATAGGCCCATTTATGACGACCCGCAAGAAAGTCTCGGTGATTTTTACCATTTCTGAATTTCACTCTAAAAAAACACGAAACTTGGTTTTCTAATGGTTTCAGCATCATTAAATTTAACAATTATTTACATCTTGCATAATCTCTATATTTGCTGGATGATATTGAGCCATTGGCCTTTATCTAATCTGTGACAGCCGTATTTAGACCGCTGTAGCAACTCAATTGAGCGGGTTGAGTGAGAAAGTAGATCTTGAATTAGGAATTCTCTTCCATTTCAGTTAATTCACCTGAATGTCATCACGTTCTGTGTTAAGCAAGCCTGCACATTTATACTGGTCAGCATGAGTGACTTGCTTTCGGTCTACATATGTTATAGGATTATGAACTTTGTCATCACCGGAGAGAGCAACTTTGCGAGTGAGGTATATTGAAAATACATATTATTTATATTCAAATTATATAATCAAAGCTATATCTTCCTCTCCCGTGATTGATACTATATCTTTCCCTTCCATGATCAATACGAGACCTTCCCTTATCATGAATGATATCAAAAATTAATATATAATTTTTCACTTATAAAATTAGTTGAATATTCAGCCACGTTTGAATATTCAATTATTTATACTATTTTTCTACATTTTATTTTTGCTATTTAAATTTTAATTCCTCTCAGCATTGTTTTTATCAGTAGTGTTAACATAATACGTTAGTCTTATTTTCATAATGTTGAGGTGAAATAGCCCCATAAATAAACAAAAAATAATGTAAACTGAGTACACTACGAAAAATCCAATATCCACTCTCTGGGTTTCCTCTACACTACAAATCTCGTTTTCGGAAAGGAGCTTTTCCAAGGTGAGATAATCGGATGTGAAAGACTTAGAGATATACAATAACAGACAATCCTTCTTGACTAAGACTCAGGGATTTCCTCGGCCCAAAATAGTGGGATATTTTATATCCTGAGAGAAAAGCCATCATCTGTTTGTTGATAAATCAGTATAACGCACTAGCCTAGATGTGCTTGAAGCGTTGAGCTTCAGCTCCAACACCAAGCCTTCGAGTTATTGGTAGTGAATGCAGTGATTCTGTTCCATCTCGTACTGATAATAATAGACACAATGAAGTTCATTATTGACTTTTATCCATCGAATGTATATATATATATATATATATATATATATATATATATATATATATATATATATATATATATATATATATGCGAACAAGCCTGAATGGTCCCCAGGACATATGCAACTGAAACCCCCCATACATTACGTCCTCCTATGATGGAGTGATAGACGGCCGACAGGCCTTAATAAAAACATATACAACTCTTAACGGTGGATCACTTGGCTCGTGAGCCAAGTGATCAGAACGGGCTCAGAAATAAACTGTTAAAGGCATCCAACACTAACAATGCACTAATGTAAAAGTGAACACTCTGAACAATGTTATGCCTGCTGGGGCCAGATTCAAGAAGCAGTTACGCAAGCACTTACGAACTCAATCTTTGGCGGCTTTGTTTACAATTATTAATTGCATATATATATATATATATATATATATATATATATATATATATATATATATATATATATATATATATATATATGTCGTACCTAGTAGCCAGAACTCACTTTTTGGCCTACGATTCAAGGCCCGATTTGCCTAATAAGCCAAGTTTTCCTGAATTAATATATTTTTTCTAATTTTTTTCTTATGAAATGATAAAGCTACCCATTTCATTATGTATGAGGTCAATTTTTTTTATTGTAGTTAAAATTAACGTAGATATATGACCGAACCTAACCAACCCTACCTAACCTAACCTAACCTATCTTCATAGGTTAGGTTGGGTTAGGTTGCCGAAAAAGGTAGGTTAGGTTAGGTTAGGTAGGTTAGGTCGTCGAAAAACAATTAGTTCATGAAAACTTAGCTTATTAGGCAAATCGGGCCTTGCATAGTAGGCTGAGAAGTGCGTTCTGGCTATTAGGTACGACATATATATATATATATATATATATATATATATATATATATATATATATATATATATAAATATATATATATATATATATATATATATATATATATATATATATATATATATTTATATACATATATATATATATATATATATATACATATATATATATATATATATATATATATATATATATATATATATATATATATATATATATATATATATATATATATATATATATATATATATATATATATATATATATATATACAGCCAGAATGCACTTCTTGGCCTACTATGCAGGAGTCGATTTGCCTAATAAACAAAGTTTTCCTGAATATATATATTTTTCTAAAAAAAATTCTTATGAAATGATAAAGCTATCCATTTCATTATGTATGAGTTAATTTATTGTAATTTGAGTAAAAACTAACGTAGATATATGACAGAACTTAACCAACCCTACCTAACATAACCTAACCTATCTCAACCTAACCAAAACTAACATAACTATGTCAATAATTTATGTGCCTAATATAATATAATAATAATATTTCAAATAAACCAATTGGATTGTTTTTTTTTGAAAAAAATGAAAATCACTCGGCCTATTAGGCAAATTGGGCCTTGCATAGTAGGCCGAGAAGTGCGTTCTGCCTACCATGCAAAGCCTGATATGCCTAATAGGCCGAATAATTTTGAATATTTTCAATAAATTGTTTCCAATTAGTTTATTTGAATTATTATTATTATATAATATTAGGAACATAAGTTTTTGACTTAGTTGTCTTAGTTTAGGTTAGGTTTAGATAGGTTAGGTTAGGTTAGGTATGGTTTGTTAGGTTAGGTTTAGATAGGTTAGGTTAGGTTAGGTATGGTTGGGTAGGTTCGGTCATATATCTACCTTAGTTTTAACTCAAATTAACAAATAATCAACTCATTCATAATAAAATGAATAGATTTATAATTTCTTAAGAAAAAAATATTAGAAAAATCTATAAATTCAGGAAAACCTGACTTATTAGGCAGATCGGCCCTTACATAGTAGACCGAGAAGTGCGTTCTGGCTACTAGGTACGACATATATATATATATATATATGTCGTACCTAATAGCCAGAACTCACTTTTCAGCCTACTATGCAAGGCCTGATTTGCCTAATAAGCCAAGTTTTCATGAATTAATTGTTTTTCGACTACCTAACCTACCTAACCTAACCTAACCTAACTTTTTCGGCTACCTAACCTAACCTAACCTATAAAGATAGGTTAGGTTAGGTTAGGTAGGGTTGGTTAGGTTCGGTCATATATCTACGTTAATTTTACCTCAAATAAAAAAAAATTGACCCCATACATAATGAAATGGGTAGCTTTATCTTTTCATAAGAAAAAAATTAGAGAAAATATATTAATTCAGGAAAACTTGGCTTATTAGGCAAATCGGGCCTTGCATAGTAGGCTGAAAAGTGCGTTCTGGCTACTAGGTACGACATATATATATATATATATATATATATATATATATATATATATATATATATATATATATATATATATATATATGTATATATATATATATATATATATATATATATATATATATATATATATATATATATATATATATATATATATATATATATATATATATATATATATATATATATATATATATAATAGGGGTACCACCTCTGGTGCAATTGCAGGGACCCACATCCTCGAAGAAGAAAACAAAGAGCATTCAGAGAAAATTTTGTGGATTCTCACTGAATACTTTATTCTTTTCTTCTCCTACCACCCCTATTATTTTTTTGAATGTTTTGTTTTATTTAATTGCAATGCTACAGTTTACAGAGAACACACACACACACACACACACACACACACACACACAAATATATAACAATTAAACAATCAGCATTCGAAGACCTCGTGCAGCTCCTCGGAGGTTGGGTGCGTACCCAGGATACAGCACGCAAGTATCGTGGAGTGATTGCCCCCTCTCCCTGCACCTTGCAACCCCTGGCCACGGATGATTATCTGCGCTTCAGATCATAAATGTTTGCCCCGGTTCACCTAGCAGTAATTTTAGATCTGGCTGTACTCTGATTAGTGGGTTATGTTTAGGGAAACTAGTTAGGTAAGGCTAAACATGAGCTATGGGAATGGGGCGCTCTAAGCGTGCTAACAAGAGTGAGAGGCGATCTGTTCTTGTGCCCATACAAGTGTAACATTTCCTTCTCTTTATTTGTATTACTTTGATTACCTCAGCCCAGGACATCCCCGGTTACAGGACCCAACTGAACTTGGTTCTCGCAGACAGCTACTCTTTCCCTTGTGCTGTTTATTCTCACGTTAGACACTTTCATTCATAGTGGTCTCACAGGATTTTATGGCAGTTGTTCCAGTACCCAACACACTCGTAGCAACACACTCTTAGCAGCACACCCCTTAGCAGCACGCCCGTAGCAACAAACCCTTGGTAGTAAACCCTTAGCAACACGCCCTTAGCAACACACCCTTTGCAATACGCCCTTAGCAACACACCCTTGGTAGTACACCCTTAGCAACAGTACACCCTTGGTAATAAATCCTTGGCAACACCATCACTAGTATCACATTATTGTATCACTCACTTAGAGACACACTCATAGCAACACACACTCTTGGTAACACACACTTCCCAACACACCCTTGGCAACACACACGCTCCAACAACACACAGGTCTCAAGTAACGTGTTGCTGCAGATTTATTTTTTTACATTTATTACCTGTAATTTGTATTTTATGCTATCAGTAAATAAAGGTAATTTATAACACATTTATTTTACAAACTCAAAATTTTTCTGGCTTCGACCGGTTATTGGCGACTATCTCAAGTATATAAATTAATATAATTTATTGCACTCTCAATTGCTTGATTTAAGCAATAATTTTTAGAAATTTTATTTGCCTTATGGATTTCTGCCTTATTCCTAATAAAAGCAGGTTTCCGTCATAATAAACAAGCGTGCTTAAATAGTTATATATTTTTAAAATTAATCCTTATTTAAATCCACCTCATTCTACTGTATTTAATTATAATCTACATTATTACTGCTTCTTCAATATTGGCCAATCTTCATGTTTCTGCAAATCATGTTTGTTGGAAAAGTCAAGACCAAACCAGGCTAGGTTTTGTGCATAAACTAAAACAGGTTTGGTTACGTAAGGTGCAAAATGTTGTCTAAGGCAAACACTAAAAAGTATCGGACTGAGAGTGAAAGTAGATCGAACGTAAGAAAGAAGGAGAGCGGGAGAGAGAGAGAGAGAGAGAGAGAGAGAGAGAGAGAGAGAGAGAGAGAGAGAGAGAGAGAGAGAGAGAGAGAGAGAGAGAGAGAGAGAGAGAGAGAGTGAGAGTGAGAGTGAGAGTGAGAGTGAGAGTGAGAGTGAGAGTGAGAGTGAGAGAGAGAGGCAGACAGAAACTGGAATAGAAAACATATAATTCAAATAGATCTGATCATTTCTGACTTGATGATCCTGGTTTCGGTGCTGTGGTGATGTCGATCTGTGAGGATGTCGAGGTGTTGTTCCATGCAAGTACGAAGGTCTTCGTCGAGGCTGCTGTTCCTCCATTGGTTTGTAGCGTGGAGTAGAAGAAACTGACAACACTATTTGGAGGACCCATGGCGATTCCACGACCCAGAGATAGCTTCTTAAACCTTGATGGAATCATGCTCACTGAGGACCAAATCACTCTCTTAAATCTGGGCATAAACTGTCACGTTATGTCCAGACCAAGTGAGATGGCCCGGAAAGTGGAGTTGGAGATTCTATTGATGACATATTCGACCTCGAGAAGCAAAAGAAGGTTACCACTAAAGACACCTTACAAGCAGAACTAATTGCAGAAGGAGGAAAGATTCGAGGTAACTACAGAAGCACCATACTGTCCTCCGAACTCAAAGCAGCAGCTTTGAGAACAAGGAGATAGTCGTCAGGAGAGGTGACAAGTAGCCAATATACGTTATTCTTAGAAAAGACGAATGTCTGGCAAAAATGAACCTCATACTCTCCGACCAAACCGAAATTCCAAAGGGTAACGAACGACACTACTGCCGAATTGAAAACGAAGGCAAACAGATTGATCGAAACTGTGAATGCCAAGAAATCCGGACTCCACCTGCCAAAAATTGTTGGGGAATACAAACCTGGGTATGCCTATGGATATGTTAAGACCCGCAAACCTGGAAACCCACTACGGCCAATCATCAGCCAGATACCCACACCCACATACAGACTGGTTAAACGATTCAACGGGTTGCTGACTCCTTACGTACCTTGTGCTTTCAGCCTGAAGTCTCCCAAGGAATTTGTTGAATCTACTGTGGGGAGCTCAGGCCACGGGGAAAAGAGCCTCGTTGGATGTAGAGTCACTATTTCCAACATGCCGGTAGACAAAACAATCGGGATGATAGCAGACAGAGTGTATCGTGACCCAGCTTGCACTCCTCTTGACATGCCAGAAAACACACTGAGGAAACTACTCCAAGCCTGCACTAAAGAGGCACCCATCGTGAGCCAAGATGGGCACATGCATAAGCAAGTAGATGGGGTCGCCATGGGTTCCCCCCTAGGTGTCCTGTTTGCGAACTTCTACATGGGTACCATCGAGCAGAGGGTCTTAGTTGACATGGGCTTGAAACCTGCCATATACTGCAGATATGTTGACAACATTTTTACGCAGGTACCTGATGCCAGATGTATGCAGCAGCTGAAGGAGGCATTTGAGCGGAATTCTATGTTGAGCTTCACTTACGAGATGGAGAACAATGGGAAGCTGCCCTTTCTGGATGTAACAGTCACGGAAAGGAGCGAAGGCTTCCACACTGCAGTCTACACTAAGGAAACCAACATAGGAATGTGCATCAATGCCAATAGTGACTGCCCAGACAGGTACAAGAGGAGTGTTGTCAACGCTTACGTCGCCCGTGCTCTCAGCCACAGCTTAGATTGAAAGCAAGTCGATGAAGAACTCAGTAGAGTAAGGCAAGTTCTAGTCAACAACGGCTTCTCTAACGGTCTCGTTGAAGACATCATAAATAGAAAGGTGAAACGCCATGCAACCTCTGAAGAGTCAACCAACACAACACTTGTACCCCGAATTAAACTATTTTACAGAACTTCTTTTCGACGGCTCATAAAACAGAGGAAAGGGTCTTGAAAGATATTGTTGATAGTAACGTTATCCCTACAGACAAAAATCAGAAAATACAATTGACAATTTATTATTAAACCAAAAAAACGGCCAATCTACTCATGAAAAACTCTCCAGATACCAAGCAGAACACCTTAAAGGAGACCAACGTCGTCTATGCCTTTAAATGGCCACTTGGGGACTGTAAGCCCCAAAGAACTCAGTATATAGGCAAGACAACAACGTCTTTTTCCATGCGATTAACAATGCATAAGCAACAGGGCGCCATCAAGGAACATATAATCTCTTTTTACAACCAGGGCCTTCACCAGAGAAATCTTAACAAACAACACAGAAATCATCGATGTGTACAGTAATAGCAGGCGGCTCGACATCAGTGAGGCACTACACATCAAAAAGTCAACACCAGCAATCTACAGCCAATTAATGCACAACTATATTCTACCCACTGCAAGGCCCCGAACCAATATGGAAGCAACAAGAGGATGTATGGGCCAATAGGCCTTCTTCAGTTCTCACATCCAATTTATACTCATTATTTCGTGTTCTGTCTTGTGTTTGTCATAAGTTTGTTCACCTCACCTAAAACTTTTTTATCATATCACCTCACCCAAAATGAGTATAAGTTCGATGAATCTGTGTGTAAATTTAGTCTTTGAAAATGTAATAAGCATTACGAAACGCGTTTAGGCGTCAGACAATTAAAAAATAAATATTGGAGAATTGATATTTTCATTACCACCGACAGCGATGAAAAACATAAGAAATATTGAGAAAATTCGTGTTAGAATTATTAATCTTACCTTTTCGGTCATATTCAACAACATATGCTTACAAGAAAGACTGCTACCAAAATATACTAATATATATATATATATATATATATATATATATATATATATATATATATATATATATATATATATATATATATACATATATATATATATATACATACATATATATATATATATATATATATATATATATATATATATATATATATATATATATATATATATATATATATATATATATATATATATATTTATATATATATATATATTTATATGTGATAATTTGGAGTAATAATATTAATTTTACTATTAAAATAATAAAGAAATAAAATTACTAAAACGATGGGTAATGGTTGGTGGGTGGTGGAGGGTCTTTGGTCCCGCCCAGGTAGGTCAACCAGTTGTTGGTGAGACAACCTGATGCTACACTTTCACGTAGCATCAACTTCCTCGCCCACATCCTAACCGGTCACTACAGGCTACTGTAACCTTCACGCCCTCGTTATCTTACCCACCGGTCCATGTGGGCCACACCCCAACAACGACGAAACTTCCTCTCCTTCCTACCTTACCTATCTACCTACCTTACCTTATGATGATTCAAAGGATTAACGTCCCTCGCGGCTCGTTCTCTGACCAGGTCTCCTGCTACCGGTTTCCTATTACCTAACCCTCTTCTTTACACGATTGAAGTTGTTTACTAACACTATCCATCTTCACCTGTCACTGCTGCTCTACTCATAGATGAACCTCTCTCTCATTTGTATCTCTTTACCTTTCAACTTAGGTCACCTGCCTCTTAAACTGCTTGAGTACTTCAATACTCGTCTTGCTCTCTCCGCTCCGCTCTCCTCCTGATACAGGTTAATGTCATAGGACAAAAACATACCTTGAACTCAATATATCATATAAAAGGCTACACGCTCATGGGGTTTGTGGCACTCTGGTATTTGACACGGTGAGCAGTGGAGAACAAGGTGGAGAACATTACAGAACGCTCGCCAAAGAACACTAGAGGGCGTGCAATAAAAAATTCTATAGAGTGTACTGACAATCACTATAGAACGTACACTTAAGGACACTAGAGAAAAGACTGCTCAGTGCTTAGTTCATGGCAGAGATTGTTGGATAAATATTTGAAATTAATTTGTTCAGTAAATATTCGATTTAATTTTATAATTGCTATAGTTGTTGCTACTTGTTATCTGGCGATAAATCCGAAAACGTATATTTAGATTGCCATCATTTCATTTGATTTAGGATAAAAACCCACACTTGTGTATTTGTGAAATTTATGTAAAGAATTTACACCAAGTCTTTCGCACTCTCCTGAGTGCTTTGTTAAGGTCTGAGTGTGTGGTGAGGACGAGACTTGTATCTCAACATTGAAGTCTCGTCCTAACCACACACTCAAACCTCGATAAAGCACTCAGGAGAGTGTAAAAGACTTGGTGTAAATTATTTACATAAATTTCATAAATACACAAGAGTGGGTTTTTATCTTATGTTACTCTCGATATTAGTATTGAGTTGTAATTTGTTATTTCATTTTTTTTACCTTTGTTTTAATGCATGTTTAAACAAACACCGTCTCAAAAACTATCGAATATGTTGAAAAACTAATTGAAAACACTAAATATAAATATCTCGTATAGCAAGTTAAATTTTACTTAATTTTGCATTTATATTGTTTTATTTGTTGAATTCATCGCCATCGTCTCTTGAACATTATTACACATTTTCTATATCGCCTTTGTGACTTTTTATTAAATAATTACCACTGGCTACTCATTCTGAATTTTTGTATTTCAGATGAAGGTGCTGCTTGTGCTGTCCTTGGTGGCTGTGGTCGCCTCCCCGCACGGAACACTGGGGGGTGGTGTGGGATATTATGGTAGAAGACTTGGTGGTGTAGGACTTGGTGGTGTAGGACTTGGTGGTGTAGGACTTGGTGGTGTAGGACTTGGTGGTGTAGGACTTGGTGGTGTAGGACTTGGTGGTGGAGGACTTGGTGGTGTAGGACTTGGTGGTGGAGGACTTGGTGGTGTAGGACTTGGTGGTGTAGGACTTGGTGGTGTGGGATATTACGGTAGAAGACTTGGTGGTATAGGACTTGGTGGTGTTGGACTTGGTGGTGTAGGACTTGGTGGTGTAGGACTTGGTGGTGTAGGAGTGCAAGGTATTGGGTCGGCGCTGCAATACAGCTACCAAGGAGCCCTGGTAAGTCTTTGTTCTGTTTTCATATATGTATCGTCTGTATTCTCAAGTCTGCATATGTATTCTTGGCGAACACTTACTGATATGTGTAAATGTTTTTTGCATGAATGTTGTCTAATGTCTCACTATTTTTATGTATGCCTATAAAATAAATATTTTATTTGTGAACATTTTCGGAGTCTGAAAATATTTGATATGCGAATGTTGCAATGTTGTTATCGGTTTATATTCAGTCGTACACTATATATTCAGGACTAAAGTCAACTTGCATCTGGCCATTAAGCTACACTGGTGGCCTTCATAACCCTCCAACGGTTGGTAAGACTGGATATATCTGTCTCAGCAGCACTGCTTGCCCTTCTCGATATCTTTCAGTAGTAACTTTGCCTATTTTAGTATCTGTCTTTATTCCTCCAAGTATTATCTTAAGGGGTCTATTTTTTTCTTTTCTTAATTACTTTTTTGGGAGGGGGGAGTAAAGAGGAAGGAGAGGCATAGGTGAAGGGAAGTTTAGAAGTGGGAAATACAGTGAGAGTTTTGAAAGCAGGCGGGCTGTCCGCCTTGCTGACTATCTCTTAATTACCAATGCGTCAATAATATGCAACAAGGTCAATAATTTACCAATCTAATTACATTAATCCGTCTTCCTAAAACATCTTTCCCTCTAGCGCCAAAGAGGATTATGAATAGCCTTTTTAGAAGCTTCCCATTCACAGCAATGATCTTCATTAATTTCCTTTATATCGTATTTACTATTTCGTGTTTTACTATTTGTGTTTACAGAATCGAGCTATTAGCTTATTGACCCCGCCTTTCTAACTAATCGATTTTCTTTTTTTATATCTACCACATATATTTCTCTAACACACGCACGCACACACATCCCCAGGAAGCAGCCAGCAGCAGTGGTCTAACTCTCAGGTACCTATTTACTGCTAGGTGAACAGGTGCATCAAGGTGAAAGAAACTCTGCCCATTTGTTTCCGCTTCCGCCGGGAATCGAACCCGAGCCATTAGGACTACGACTTCCCTAGCGCTATCCTCTCAGCCGCGAAGCCCCATCCATGTATGTACTCATTTGTACTCACCTATTTGTGCCTCCAGAATCGAGCATTGACTCTTGGACCCTGCCTATCGAGCGATAGGTTGTTTACAGTAATGACTCCTGTCGTATTTGCCTATCATACCTAGTTTTAAAATTATGAATAGAGTTTGCTTCCACAACCGGTTCCCCAAGTGCATTCCATTTTTCCACTACTCTCACGCTAAAAAAAACTTTCTAACATGTCCGTGACTCATCTGAGTTTCTACCTGCCACCCATGTCCCCTCGTTCTGTTAGTATTCCGTGCGAACATTTCTTCTATTTCCCCTTTGTCAACTCCCCTGAGTATTTTATAAGTTCTTATCATACCCCCCATCTCCCTTTTTTTCTAGTGACATAAGGTTCAGTTCCTTCAGACGCTCTTCATATCCCATCCCTCGTAACTCTGGGACAAGCCTCGTCGCAAACCTCTGAACTTTCTCCAGTTTCCTTATGTGTTTCTTCAGGTCGGGGTGTGTGTGTATGTGTGTGTGTGTGTATGTGTGTGTGTGTGTGATGTATGTGTGTGTGTGTGTGTGTGTGTGTGTGTGTGTGTGTGTGTGTGTGTGTGTGTGTGTGTGTGTGTATGTGTGTGTGTGTGTGATGTATGTGTGTGTGTGTGTGTGTGTGTGTGTGTGTGTGTGTGTGTGTGTGTGTGTGTGTGTGTGTGTGTGTGTGTGTGTGTGTGTGTGTGTGTGTGTGTGTGTGTGTGTGTGTGTGTGTGTGTGTGTGGAACGTTAATTCATAAGTCCCACCTTTCCAGCTATCAAATGGTTAAAGCAGTGACTCTCTTCCTCCATGGAGCTTATCATATAATCTATCATAATAAACATTGAGGTGTGTGGCGCCGCAAGTGTTACAGCAGGTACGCCTGAAAGTTGCTCAGTTCCATTGTCGACCTTTCAGTGTTTTTCTCCAACAGTCGCTTCGTACAACACTGATGCCACACTCATACTCATTCTTTATTTATTAATAATCCGCTTCGGATTTATCCCAACCATAATATTTAAGATACCACGTTCCACCACATCTTTCTCCATCTCAGAATTCTACCGAGATATTACTTATCCCGCTCCAATCCCTTCTAACCCATGTCAACAGCAAAACATGTTATAAACACTCAAGTTCAATTTACTTCATCAATCAGGTTGATTTGTCGAGTCAATACAGTGACTATCACTTCTCCTGGCGCCACGACGGAGGTAAGGAATACCCATGGGAGCAAGCCATCTATTACTGCACGAGCTTGGGGCCAGGCTGGCAAGGTGTCAGCATAGAGACCATCTTTGAGAGCAAGATCATCAACAACGTCATCGCCTACGGTAAGGAAACACGCTAAGCATCTCCAAGCGACTTGGAATTGAAACTTTTTCTTTTGTTGGTGCAAGACAAAACGTTCGCAGCCTTCTACAGGCTACCGCAGTTACACGTATCTAAACCGACGCTTCTAAGATGGAAGAATGATTTGGTCGAGTAATTGTTTCCTTACATTTTGCTTGTCAACCCACGTTTTTGAAAGTGTAAATATATCTTGTACCTTCTTGATATTACATTGCACATGTTAATATCATAAAAGCACCATTTTGGCTGTACATTATTTGGCGACAAAGCTTCATTAATTTTATAACATCACGTGAAGCGTTAGAGACAGTTGGGAGGCGCGAGTGCTTTTGGACTATCTATTGTTAACGTGAGAGTAGAATTGGATTAGCAGTATGAAGAGGTACTGTTGCTAATGGTGTTTAAAGGCACAGTTGACAGGATTGCCAGTAATTTGTTTTGGAATGGAAACAAACCAATTATTTCTTTGATAGGTAAGGGGGAATGGATTTTGACAAGGCTAGGAACGAGAAGTTAATACGCAAGATTAGAGAAGCATTACAAATTATTACACATATAGGATGGATTCTGATTATGTGTAGAGGTTTGCCGTGTTTCCGAGTTGAAGATAAGCGAGTTGATATCACTTTCCCGCTGTAAAAGTACTAAAAGATAATACAACATTTTTCACAAACACATTCATTGGTGAAAGTTTCCAGTGTACAAGAGATGGAGTACATCATCTTGGAGGAGCCCGCAGGTTTGCTGGACCTTGAGATGTAACCTTAGTCGAGATCTGCGTCCAGAATTAAAGTATTCTTGCTGGTTAGTAAGTTAGTGGTGGCCTTAATTTAATACCCAGCGAAGTCGATTGCCATCCTGTGGCTGACCATCGCCACAAATACTGCTTGTTAACAAGCCATTACATGCATCAACACATGACTTAAGTGTGTGTGTGTGGTTTTGTATTTTGTTAAGTGCATAAGGGTATTGTTGATTGAGTATGGGGTTGGGAGTGGTTGTATATAGGGCTGTGTGTGGTGTGTATGGTTGTGAATGATTGTGTTGTATCATCTATGTTGTGTGTTGTATAAGATTTTGGTTTCGTGTCATGTGGGGTCGTATGGGATTCTGTGTTGTGTGTGGTTATACTGTGTCGTGTAGAGCAGTACACTCACCTAGTTGAGTTTGCGAGGGTTGAACTTTGGCTCTTTGGTCCCGCCTAGTGTACTCAACTAGTTGTACTTACCTAGTTGTGCTTACGGTGGTTGAGCTTTGGTTCTTTGGTCCCGCCTCTCAACCGTCAGTCAACTGGTGCACAGATTCCTGAACCTACTGGGCTCTATCATATCTACATTTAAAACTGTGTATGGAGTCAGCCTCCACCACCACATCACTGCCTAATGCATTCCACCTGTTAACTATTCTGACACTGAAAAAGCTCTTTCTAACGTCCCTGTGGCTCATTTCAGGACTCAGTCTCCACCTGTGTCTCCTTGTTCGCGTACCACCAGTGTTGAATAGTTTATCCTTGTCTACCCTGTCAATTCCCCTGAGGATTTTGTAGGAAGTGATCTTGTTCCCTTACTCTTCTGTCTTCCAGTGCCTTAAGGTGCATTTTCTGCAATGCAATGCAGTGTGTGTGTGTGTGTGTGTGTGTGTGTGTGTGTGTGTGTGTGTGTGTGTGTGTGTGTGTGTGTGTGTGTGTGTGTGTGTGTGTGTGTGTGTGTGTGTGTGTGTGTGTGAAAAAATAGTTAGTAGTTATTAATTGTTGATTGACAGTTTAGAGGCGGGCCGAAAGAGGAGAGCTCAACCCCCGCAAGCACAACTAGGTGAATACACACACTTACACACACACATACCCAGCCAGTAGCAGCTCTTTAACACCCAAGTACCAATTAAAGCATAATTAAACATTGTTACGGCCTTATTGAGTAGAAACGCATTTAATATCGAAGGATAAGAGAAAAACTACCATCATTTGTCCGTCA
Organism: Procambarus clarkii; assembly: GCF_040958095.1. NCBI lineage: Eukaryota > Metazoa > Arthropoda > Malacostraca > Decapoda > Cambaridae > Procambarus > Procambarus clarkii. Next base: position 21,001,748 of record NC_091176.1, read on the forward strand.
GAAGATCTATAATAAAAAATAAAGTTAGTGTGTGCTTTAAAAGATAAGGGAGAATAAAGATTTGCTATTATTAAAATATATTAAAAGTATTATTTTCTCAACAATACAACATCTGATAATTGGTATAAATGCTATTTTCTATAATATATCGTAATTGAAATGTAAATAATTTACTTTATTGTAGAAGACTTTGAAAATCTGAGTAACGGAGCATATCTACCGAATTAAAAATGTTAATCCTTGTGAAATAAATATTATATTATTCACTATTTGCGCAAACAAATAACTCGTATTAATTCATGTGTTTATTTCCCCGTCAGACAAACTGAGGTACATCTGGACCGGCGGTTACCGCAGCAACTATGGCTGGACTTGGCCCTCTGGAAAACCATTCATTGGTCTCAACTGGTCTCTGACCGGACTGTAAGTTTCAATCTTCCAACTTGTTCTTAAGCCGATTATTATCTTTTTATGTTGATAATATCTTAATTGTAGATCTTAGATCAATACTATCGGGATAGGAGGGTCCGGTAGTACAGTCGGATTCGTTCTCGACGCACTATCGCGAATTCCGGGTTCGAATCTAGGGCGGGACAGAAATGGTTGGGCACATTTTCTTTCACCTAATGTATCTGTTCACCTAGCTGAGTGTATGAATACATTCTGGCTTCCTTTCCTCCGACACAATGAATTATAAATGAATATGTTTTTGTCATAAATGAACGTTGTTACTAACTCTGGTCAGGAAGGATTCGTTCGTTCTTTCATTAAATAATGTTAATCGTCTATTGCTTTTGCAAGCTTCAGAATATAGATTTTTGGGTCAAAACCTAGATTTACAATGCTGTATAATGTCGTAGCAAAAGAATCTGTCTTTTTTTGTAAGACTGGTTTAAAAGTATGATGTAACATGTTACAAGTCATCCTCTCCCACAAGAAAGTAATCATTACTTCGAAATATGCTAAGATCAGACGATTGCATTTTCTGCTGTTTTTTAACCAAATGTCATGCTCGTAACGCGAAAGCATCAGTAGTCTTCCCCCCCCCCCTCCCTCCTCCTACAGAATTCACCTTTTCTAAGATCTTTTTGGTAGAAAAAAAATAAGCATCAACAACTTTTTCGATTGTCGTCCATCCTGTGTTTAGCTATACTTAGCATGTCTCTATATAGACTTGTTATTAAATTATGATTATTAAGTGTTGATTAAATTATGTATAATTGAGTCAGATTATCTTAGCAAACGAAACTTTCCTCTTTTATTGGTTCTTTTCCCCAGGTTACTCTTTGCATTCCTTATCTATATAAAACGACATTATAGTAATATTAAGTCTACAAAATAAAAATTCAATGATGCTGATCTTACAAACGTGAATCAAGGAAAAACGTACAATTTCGAACAACGACATACAAAACAAACAAGAACATTATCTCTGCTTTTCCAATGCAAAAATATCAGACATTAGAATATTTAAATAAATCCTGGAAAAGACTTTTTTTTTTGAAGGCGTAATAACTATTGGAAATTCATTTAAAGGTCTTTACTTAAATCTACAACCTCTACCTCTATCTTTTCTAATTTACAAAACACCGTTTACTAGCAGTTTCTACCTTCAGTATTTTATGAACTGCCGTCTGCAAAGAGTATTGTATCCCGTTATTTATATAATCACGTCTCCATCTGAATTTCACTTCAATTCACATAACACTGTCTACTAATTATTATCATGTTATATCTCATACTCCATCTTCTACTACCGTTTTACCATTTAGTCTCATTGGCACTATTTGATCTACTGCCTGTACCTACCTTCTCATCTTCAAGTAACCCTTGTACTTACCTTGCTCCTCTTCTTGATACAATACCATATGGCTATACAACCTCCAGTACTTCTTTATATAACTCCACTATACAACCTCCAGTACTTCTTCATATAACTCCACTATACATCCTCCAGTACTTCTTCATATAACTCCACTATACAACCTCCAGTACTTCTTCATATAACTCCACTATACAGCCTCCAGTACTTCTTCATATAACTCCACTATACAACCTCCAGTACGTCTTCATATAACTCCACTATACAACCTCCAGTACTTCTTCATATAACTCCACTATATAACCTCCAGTACTTCTTCATATAACTCCACTATACAACCTCCAGTACTTCTTCATATAACGCCACTATACAACCTCCAGTACTTCTTCATATAACTCCACTATACAACCTCCAGTACGCCTTCATATAACTCCTGCCTCTACAGTTATTATGCTTCCTTATCTATACGTGAACTAAGTCACTAATAAGACTTTAACTCTTCCCTCTCTACAGGACTGGCCTGCCCCAGCCTGACAACCGTGAGGACTATAATGAGAGGTGTCTGGCCGTTCTCAACTATTTCTACAACGACGGCATCACCTGGCATGACATAGGCTGCCACCACGAGAAGGCTATCATCTGTGAGCGTCCACGGGTCTATGGCTACCACTAGTGCTGTAGTGGGACACGGGTTTAGTTTCCGTGTCGGGGTACAATGGGACATGGGTCTACGGAACCATGTACAGCAACAGCGGGACTTATCCCCCATTTAGCGAGAATACCAAGTTGGTAAAAGTGTGATTAAGTGGTGAATTTAATAAAATATAAATATTATTTTGAAAGTATTTATTTATTACCTGCAGAAACTTCTTATTCAACAAGAATATTTATGAAGGGAAACCCACAGCTATTAGAGTCGTCACATTCGTTTTTTTTTTTTTTAACGATGATAACTGACAAATATTCTGCAGTCGACAACAAACAAACAATGTCACAACATGAAAAGTCAGGGACTATGGGTGCGTCGTTGTAATTATATACGAAGGCCATCAACAAACGTCCAAGTTTCTGCGTTCAACGGTAATTGTAAATAGTTTTAATGCGAGGCTGAGAGCCCTTAAGCGTCCTCTAACGGTCGCAGACTTAGGTTAACGGGAAGGCCAGAGGGGAGGTAACCCTTAATTAGAAGCGCCACGAGAACTTCAGACACTGCTTCCCTCCGGTACCTTCGCAATTTTTGTGTTTCTCCCGGTGAACCTGTGCTAGGGTCTCCACTTGTGCTGAGTGTGTTTATCCCTGCAAACACACAACGAAGCGGTCCCTATGATTCCCTTGTTACAACTTGTAATAAAGTTGTTACTTCTTGTTATATCGTTTTTATGATGTATTAGAACGTTGTTACAACTTGCAATATTGGTTGTTATAAATTTTATAAGGTATTAAACCATGTTCTAATAATGTAGCAACGTCGTAGTTTTGTTGTGTGTTTGACACATATGCAGGAGGTTATATGAGTCTGAACCGAATTACCTACATACGAATACACATACCAAAGTACACTTAAGAGGAGATATATCTCTCCTTACATCTGTTTACGGTGCTTTTTGAACGATGGGTCAAATTTATTATTTCTTTGGGCGGTCGGCTAACATTATGAATATATAGCGAACACAACCGTGTTATTTACGTCAAGCTAAACAAAATGAGTTCTACTGAATAGAAAAAAATATATTTTATTCATTACGAACATTAAATATACTATGCACGTGTGCTTAATATTAAAAAGTTGACCAATATGCCATGCGTTCAATGTCGCTAAGTGCAGAGTTGAACATTTGTTTACTATGATTAAATCTTAGACCCATGAAAGACCTACTGATTCACTTAGAAAATATAACACTGTTTTGTGAACCACAAATTCATCAATACAGGGGCTCCGTCCTGGTGGCATTAACTGGTGGAACACTGTTGTCACGTGGAGCTTAAAGAGTTTCTATTTAAGCAAATTTTGAGAACCCAAGCACCTGCTTAGGGTGTTGTTACGGATGTAAACACAACTGTCACCACAGAGACATCATATCCTATCACACAATTGACATATGGGATGCTGAATGACTCCTCGAAACTTTGTGAAGTCTGAATGTCTAGAGTGATCTGTACCGTTGCTGAGTGGGAATGTTTATTCGAAGACTTCTGGGGTGTAGTAAGGCTACGGAAGGCCTTGTCCAAGGCTTAAGGCAACTGACACTTGTGCTTGAACTGAAGGCAGACACATGACTCATATTATCATAAAATGTTTGGTGTCGGTTCTGGGGTTGTTACCTTGGTGGACGGGGACTGGGATTTCTACTGCATATTTTTAGTGATTTATTGACTCTCAACACAATGTACGTTTATGTCGGGAAGGTATTGTTTGAAATGTGATTTTACCAAAGCTAAGTGTCTGAACAGATATATGACATGAACGTCATGTAAACAGGCATATTTTACCTGAAAATTATATTTTTATGTATCACAAAAACGAAACATTCATATATAGACAACAAGTAAAACTAATGTGACGAATATTTTACTAAAAAATATTCCACTAACCTGAGAGCGACAGAAAATCTCTGGTAGAGAGATAAAAAATACAAACAAACTCTTGCAATAATTATTATTTTTTTTTTAAGAATATCTTCTGATTTGTGTTGTGAGTGAATGTAGAGACGAATATCGCCAGGAGGAACATCAGTTATTTGAAAAATTATTAACTAGCTGATTGAATGACAAAAATATATAACGGTATATTGTTATGACATACGAAAAGTCTTTAGGAGGAAGCCTTCACCACTACATTTTCAGCTACCTTACCCCAATATGTAAATTAGGTATGGTGGGCTGATCAAGCCAGTCAAGCTGTTCAGAAAATAGATCACCCGGGGAGCGAGGGGAGAAGTTTCTGGGCTTAAAATGATTATATATATATATATATATATATATATATATATATATATATATATATATATATATATATATATATATATATATATATATATATATATATATATATATTTATATATACATATATATAAGTTAGTATATGAACTCACGAGAATGACAACGACATTGGCGTGGGCGTATATAATAATAATAATAATAATAAAAATTCGAATTCACACGCTTGTGGTTCGTGGTTCGAGTCTCCTAGAGCCCAGGTGGATGAAACAATATATTAATAATAATAATAATAATAATAATAATAATAATAATAATAATAATAATAATAATAATAATAATGTATTTCGTCGGTGACAGGCAGACTGTATTTTATACTGATCCTCCGCAGAAAGCATCCCAACAGCAGTAGACTAATTCCCGGGTACCTATTTTTTGCTAGGTGAATAGACCCATCAGGTGAAAGGAAACTTGTCCATCCATTTCTGTCCCGCCCGGGATTCCCTAGTGTGAATGGTCACAACTGTACTACTGACTATGACAGAATAGTGTTTGTAATATTCTCACTCACACACACACACACACACACACACACACACACACACACACACACACACACACATAGTGTCTTTCACCCTGATGCCCATGTTCACCTAATAGTAAATAGGTACCTCCGAATTAGGCAGTTTCTAAGGACTGCTTCTTGGGCATGTGTGTGTTAGAGAACAATAAATGTAGTAGTCGTAATTGGGGAAATATAGATTGGTTAGAAAGGCGGGGTCCAAGAGCTAATAGCTTGATTCTGCAGACACAAATAGTAAATACACGCACACACACATACACGCACGCACGAATTCCAGGCATTCAGACACACAGGAACCGGTTATAAGCTACCTTTCGAACTTTCAAAAGGTCAATGAACAGAGGAAAAAATAGGAGAGACGTTTTACAACCAGTTACGCAACCTTATGTGTGCAACCCAGCGGGGTATGTAGAGCAGGTGTGGCTGTGGGGTGATGACCGGGCAGGTGTGGTTGTGGAGGGTGATAACCAGGCAGGTGTGGCTGTGGGGTGATGACCAGGCAGGTGTGGCTGTGGGAATGATGACCGGGCAGGTGTGGTTGTGGAGGGTGATAACCAGGCAGGTATGGCTGTGGGGTGATGACCAGGCAGGTGTGGCTGTGGAGGGTGATGACCAGGCAGGTGTGGCTGTGGGGTGATGACCAGGCAGGTGTGGCTGTGGGGTTGATGACTAGGCAGGTGTGGCTGTGAGGTGATGAACAGGCAGGTGTGGCTGTGGAGGGTGATGACTATAGACAATAATCTATATCTTTAATTTGTTTAAATAGTCTCTCCATAAGCTACCATCTGCATATATATTTTAATATGACATGCGATTGATTTAGTCTTTAATTCCATGAAGGATCTTGCATCAGCTCCTGGCGATGGCGAATATTTCGATCTTCCTCGGAGTTTGATACCTCTCTATCGTGCCCCTCATCCTTTTTATTTCCTCCGGAGTGGTGAGCTGCTTCTCACTGAACTGTTCATCACAGGTCCGGCCCTGTAGCATACTGACGAGTCATTTCTCAAATACATTCACTTCCGTGGAAATAAACATTCCATTCACCTGGGTTGCAGGAACCCAGTCTCACATACGTGGGGTCCACGGTTCGAGACTTCTACAGCCCAGTGAATGGATCTTTCACTTCTTCATATTTCGTCGACTGCTTAAGTCTGGAGGCCTCATATACAAAGACAGTTTTCGTGAATGTTATATATTACGCCCCTAAAGTTGGCTTGATAAAGTATTTGAAGACTTAGAAGAGACGTTCGCGACATTTGAATAATGATTGTCATTATTTAGGAAATATGTGCTTGATGTGTCTATTGTTGGAAGAGTTTAGCCTTGTCTCTCTTGCTCCATCTCCGCCGCCCTGGCACGGTCGCTTAACAGGTTTGTCAGGTTTGACTAACCCTCCTCGAATCCATCCTGTTCGGGAGAGCAAACAGTGCGGAGAGCAAACAGTGCTGAGAGCAAACAGTGCTGAGAGCAAACAGTGCTGAGAGCAAACAGTGCTGAGAGCAAACAGTGCTGAGAGCAAACAGTGCTGAGAGCAAACAGTGCTGAGAGCAAACAGTGCTGAGAGCAAACAGTGCTGAGAGCAAACAGTGCTAAGAACAAACAGTGCTGAGAACAAACAGTGCGGAGAGCAAACAGTGCGGAGAGCAAACAGTGCGGAGAGCAAACAGTGCAGAGAGCAAACAGTGCTGAGAGCAAACAGTGCTGAGAACAAACAGTGCAGAGAGCAAACAGTGCTGAGAGCAAACAGTGCTGAGAACAAACAGTGCGGAGAGCAAACAATGCGGAGAGCAAACAGCGTGGAGAGCGGTGGGGAGACAAACAGATAATGTCGTGAGATAATGAAATAAAAAATTGGAGTGTTGAGCTTCAGGTCTGAGAGATCCTAAAGGATGTCAAGTGCGAGAGAACTGACGAAAAGCGAATATACTGAAAACAAAAGTTTACTCCGGAAATCGATTGTGGAAACGAAAGCCTTGTATAACGGATGTAATCATGAAACCGTAAGACAATAAAATAACGATCAGTGTATGTACCCACTTAGTTGTGCTTGCAGAGGTTGAGCTGCGGCTCTTTGGTCCCGCCTCTCAACTGTCAATCTATTGATGTACAGGTTCCTGAGACTATTGGGCTTTATTATATCTGCATTTGAACTTGTGTATGGAGTCTGCCTCCACTACATCACTTCCTAATTACTTCCACGTGTTAATTATTCTGACACAGAAATTGTTTTATCTACTTTCTCTATTGCTCATTTGTGCACTCGGTTTCCACCTGTGCCCATTTGTGCGAGTGCCACACATGTTAAATAGTCTTTCTTTATTTACCCTATTAATTCCCCGAGAGAATTTTGCACATTATAATCATGTCTTCCCTTAACTCTTTTGTCTTCCAGCAAAGTGGAGTTCAATTTATGGAGTCTTTCCTAGCAACTCATACCTCGTCGTGTTGGGGCTATATAGGAGCCCCTGAACTTTCTCTAACTTCGTCTTGTGCTTGACTAGGGTTCTAGTCTACGATGGGGCCGCATACTCCAGAATTTATTTGGCATATATGGTATACTAAAGGATTCCTTACAAAAATGTCCAAATTCAGTTTTGATATATGCATGTGTGAGTTTGTCTGTCTGTCTGTCTGTCTGTCTGTCTGTCTGTCTGTCTGTCTGTCTGTCTGTCTGTCTGTCTGTCTGTCTGTCTGTCTGTCTGTCTGTCTGTCTGTCTGTCTGTCTGTTTTATCTGTCCAAAATTTGGTGCCAGACGCTTAGGGCTAGCCTCACCCAAATTTGCAGAAGAATGGACTAAGGGCACGAGAAAGACATAAGCTGGTTGGGGTTGGCCTAAGTTAAATGCTTTAATAAATATTAGCAAATATAATCGTACCTACTTAAGAGTTCTTAACGGAATTAAATGCCAAATATGGCGTGTGATTAATGGAGTTGTTTCTGAAAATAAAAATTGAAACGTAAGTGAGGAGCAACGAAAGCCAAGCATCAGAGACCCATACATTTGTTTCAGTGCTTCGTGAAGGAGTAACGGAGGGAGGAGTAGGAGATGGACGAAGAGACAGTTAGATACAAAGCTATATAGAGAGATAGCTAGATAGCTATAGAGATATAGATAAAGATGACGAGGGTAGACAGGCAAACCAGGGCAGGACCGGGTGCCCCTGCTAGTATATATATATAGTGCCCCTGCTAGTATATATATATATATATATATATATATATATATATATATATATATATATATATATATATATATATATATATATATATAATATATATATATATATATATATATATATATATATATATATATATATATATATATATATATATATATATATATATATATATATATATATATACATATATTTAAGCCAGGCAGATGATGATTCAGCAAAAACAATTCATACGAGAGACAGAATAATTCAAAGGACAATAATCAGTGAAATTAAAGTGAGATCTGGGAAAATGTAATTTGTTATAAAGGTGCTGCGGTGTTTGATCACGTCAATGTCCCTGGCCGCCACCCATCTACGGATTTGGGGTGTCTGATATTTACTGCAACTCATCTACCAACAAGTTTACATTCAGAAATGTCCTTGGTAAATAATGGTTTGGGAACTGGGCTTTAGATATATGGAACCAATTGTCGGATAATTTTGTGGATGTGCAATCGATGAATTGTTTGAAGCTTAGGTTGGATATAGATGTTTGTTAATGAGTCTGGTTTCTTGTAAATAAGAGCGGCCTCGCATAGGCAAATTGGTCTTCTCGCGTCCCCTTTATATACAAATGCATATGTTGTACCTAGTAGTCAGAACGTCGTACTCGGCCTAATATGCAAGGCCCGATTTGCCTAATAAACTAAGTTTTCCCTGAATTTATATATTTTTCTCATTTTTTCTTATGAAATGATAAATCAAAACCTTACCTAACCTAACCTAACCTATCTAAACCTAACCGAAACTAACACAACTAAGTCAATAATTTATGTTCCTAATATAATATAATACTAATAATTCAAATAGACAAATTGGAAACAATTTATTGAAAATAAAGAAAATCATTCGGCCTATTAGGCAAATCGGGTCTTGCATAGAAGCCCGAGAAGTGCGTTCTGGCTACTAGGTACGACATATATATATATGGCGACATATATATATATATATGTCGTACCCAGAAGTCAGAACGCACTTCTTGGCATACTATGCAAGGCCCGATTTGCCTATTAGGCCGAATGATTTTTTTTTATTTGCAATAAATTGTTTACAATTAGTTAATTTTTCAATACCCCTGAGGATTGTGTAGGTAGTGATCATGTCTCCCCTTATTCTTCTGTCTTCCATTGTCGTAAGGTGCATTTCCCGCAGTCTTTCCTCGTAACTCATGCCTCTCATTTCTGGGACTAGTCTAGTGTCATACGTCTGAACTTTTTCCAGCTTCGTCTTGTGCTTGACTAAGTACGGGCTCCATGCTGGGGCTGCATACTCCAGGATTGGTCATACATATGTGGTATACAAGATTCTGAATGATGTGATTGTGTGCGTGTGTGTGTGTGTGTGCATGTGTATGTGAATGTATTAAATCATAAGCCTGAGAGCATCATGCCTGTTCAGTAGAGCGTTGTTGGATGAAGGTGAGAGGGGCTGCAGTGTCTCCTGACCGTAACTATATCGGTAAATAGTAGTGAGTTAAAGTGGAGCGACCAGTGACCTTGAGCAGCAGCTCCCCGTGACTCAGCGACTCCCACTCACCCACCGAGACTCTCGGCTCCATATACCAACTTGGCACACTGCCATAAAAACTCGACTAGACACCTTGGAATGATCACCCCGTCTAAATAGCAATTACTAAATCAAAATAATGAGGGCAACTTAAATAGGATTTGCTCTGTTCATTCCTCCGAGAGTAATAATAAATGGGGATGCCAGACATCTGTTGCCATGTAATGAAACACTTGGTTACTGTAGCTAGCACTTGCAACTAGCTGGACGATCGTAGCACTTTGAACAATAAACATGAAACATTGCATATATATATATATATATATATATATATATATATATATATATATATATATATATATATATATATATATATATATATATATATATATATATATATATATATATATATATATATATATATATATATATATATATATATATATATAAAAGAAAAGAGTACCACCTCTAGCTGGAAGAAGGGGGACCCATAGCCTCGGAGGAAACCACGCATAACGCATTAGAGGGAATGTTTAGATCCCCTCCAATACAGTTTCTGTGTGCTTTTCTCCTACCACCCCCTTCCTTGAATATTTTTTGTGCTTTATTATGCATTTGATGGTTACAAGATATACATGGGTTGATACAAAAATAATAATGCAAATATATATATATATATATATATATATATATATATATATATATATATATATATATATATATATATATATATATATATATATATATATATATATATATATATATATACATATATATATACATATATATATATATATATATATATATATATATATATATATATAAATATATATATATATATATATATTCAAAAGGGAAGGGAGTACCACCTCTGGCTGGAAGAAGGGGGACCCATAGCCTCGGAGGAAACCACACATAGCGCATTGGAGGGAATGTAGGTCCCCTCCAATACAGTTTCTGTGTGCTTTTCTCCTACCACCCCCTTCCCGTTTTTTTTTTTTTGTTTTCCTTTATTGTGTATTTAAAGGTTACAAAACATACAAGACAAATGCCTAAAGGTTATGGATCTCTTGAAGCTCCTCCGCTTCTGGACAGGAACCGAGGACGCAGCAAGCATTTCCCCTCTGAATCGCCACACTGAGACGCTGAAACAAAAAACTGGAAGCCCTTGGGTCTCTGGTGACGTCAATGAGCTTGGAACCCAATTCCTTGAGAAATCCCAAGGCACTCTTGCCCCAGGAGCCATGCGTCTCAGACGCTATGGGAACAAAGAGGTATTGACCTTCCAGTCGCCTGTACTTGAGTGATTTAGCTGTTTCCCTGTGGTTTGCCGCCCCACCTGCTTGATCAGCTCCGAAGTGTACATAGGTGTCAGCCAGGGTAGATACACATGTGTAGTCCCACACCAACTGTCTACCCTCCTTCCATGAGTATATGGTGATGCCATCAGGGCGAAGTGCGGGGAAATCCGGGTTTTGGACCCCTAGGATGCGAGGTTCTCTCTCCGCTGGGCACCTAGCTGAGACGAGGCTTCTCTTGATGATATCATTGACCTCGTTGTGTCTTGCATGCCAGCCCTTTGTGCTTCCGCAATGCAACCCATGCAGTCCGTATTGGTCTGCTTCCACCCTGTTGCAAATACACTTGTATTCAGTGTGAATTGGGGCACCAAGGCGGAGGGCCACTGCTACACGAAGGGATTCTGGATCTAGGCGCGTGCCCATTGCTGACATGGGTACTGCAAGGAGGAAGTCTCCTGCATGGGGGGCACGCACTGCTCTGAGGCGGGCTTTCTCCTTGTCTGATGTTGCGACGCTGAGCATGGCATCAGCTACTTTTTCCACTAGAGGGTGGTCCCAGCCGGACTGTTTGTATTGTTTTGTTGGCTCTATAATGGATGCTGGGGCTGCAAGAACATCCCACTGATTTGAACATTCAGTGAAAGCAGGATCGTGTATTCCTGCTGAATCTCTCAGGGTTGCAGGTAAAATATCTCTGACGAGGTCGTGCGATGCATGGGAGGAGGAAAGGAAGGCTGGTAGAGCAATTTGGGAGGCTGTGCGGACACCAAGGCCGCCGAGTCTTACAGGAAGGGTTGCTTGCTCCCACTGAGAGTCGTCCAATAGCAGGTTCAGGACTTTCACCAGCATGGACTTCAGAAGGAAGTCATACACATTTAACTTAGGGCTGCTGTAGGATGGAGAACATCTCAGAAAGTATCAGTACTCAGTACTCAGAAAGTACTCAGAAAATCTCGGACATAGGTACGAATCCTCCTCACAGCCCTTGTGGACACATATATCATAGCTTGGATATTGCTATACAATAGTGGCTTCCAATCTTCAGAATATACAACGGAAACTAACATTGGAATGAGCCTTAATGCCAGTAGTGAGTGACCAGACCTGTATAAGAGAAGTGTTTTTGACGTCAACATGAACTTTGCTCCTACACACTTCCAGATGGAAGCAACAGGAACTCAGCAGAGTGAAGAAGGTTCTTGCAATAACGGATACTCCAACGGTTGTGTGGAAAAGGTCATTAAAAAGGAAGGTATACCGACTGAACCTGTTCCATCTATTTATGGATATTTATGGATATATATATATATATATATATATATATATATATATATATATATATATATATATATATATATATATATATATATATATAAATATATATATATATATATATATATATATATATATATATATATATATATATACATATATATATACATATATATATATATATATATATATATATATATATATATATATATATATATATATATATATATATATATATATATATATATATATATATATATATATATATATATGTATTGCCTAATAGGCAGAGTGATTTTCTTTCTTTTCAATAAATTGTTTCCAATTAGTTTATTTGAATTATTATTATTATTATATTATATTAATAACATAAAATATTGACTTAATTGTGTTAGTTTAGGTTAGGTTAAGATAGGTTAGGTTAGGTTAGGTTAGGTTAGGTAGAGTTGGTTAGGTTCGGTCATATATCTACGTTAGTTTTAACTCAAATTTAAAAAAAAAATCACTCATACATAATAAAATGGATAGCTTTATCATTTCATAAGAATAAAATATTGAAAAATATATATATTCAGGAATTCAGGAAATTCATTATATGGAAGACCTATGGCGATTCCACGACCCAGAGATAGCTTCTTGATCCTTGCTGGAATCAATCTCACTGAGGGCCAAATCACTCTCTTAAATCTGGGTATAAACTGTCACGTTATGTCCTGACCAAGTGAGATGGCCCGGAAAGTGGAGTTGGAGATCCTATTGGACGACAAATTCGACCTCGAGACACAAACGAAGGTTACCACTAAAGACACCTTGCAAGCAGAACTTATTGCAGAAGGAGGAAAGATTCGAGGTAACTACAGAAACACCATACTGTCCCCCGAGCCCAAAGCGGCAGCTAAGAGCCTTCGTGAAAACAAGGAGATAGTCGCCAGGAGAGGTGTCAAGTCGCCAATATACGTCATTCTTAAAAAAGACGAATATCTGGCGAAAATGAACCTCATACTCTCTGACCAAACTAAATTCCAAAGGGTAACGAACGACGCTACAGCCGAATTGAAAACAAAGGTAAACAGATTGATTGAAACTATGAACGCCAAGAAATCCGGACTCCACCTGCCAAAGGTTATTGGGGAATACAAACATGGGTATGCGTATGGAAATGTCAAGACCCACAAGCCTGGAAACCCACTTCGGCCAATCATCAGCCAGATACCCACGATAGAGGTAGAACGGCCTATTGACATAGCTCGAGTGCATGGGGAAGTTGTGTAAAACCCTGGTTTGTGTCTCGGAGAGGTTACAGGATCCAAGTAATTTAGGTACAACTTCTGGTTTCAACTCTTTTGACCATGTCGTAGCTCATTCGATTAAGGCAGTGTCTGGGATGATCTCAGACGTAGGTACGAATGCTCATCACAGCCCTTGTGGACACATATATCATAGCTTGGATAATGCTATACAATAGTGGCTTCCAATCTTCAGAATATACAACGGAAACTAACATTGGAATGAGCCTTAATGCCAGTAGTGAGTGACCAGACCTGTATAAGAGAAGTGTTTTTGACGTCAACATGAACTTTGCTCCTACACACTTCCAGATGGAAGCAACAGGAACTCAAAAGAGTGAAGAAGGTTCTTGTAACAACGGATACTCCGACGGTTTTGTGGAAAAGGTCATTAAAAAGGAAGGTATACCGACTGAACCTGTTCCATCTATTTACCTTTGCGGGGAAATTTTTATTCATCAGCTCACATTTCAAAAGAAAATCTTCTGAAAATCATAATCGACAGAGATTATGATTATTATTTATCAGAGATTATCAGCACTACCAACAGTAAACAGAAGATACAACTCAATATATACTACAAAAGCATGAAGACTACTAACTTGATCATGAAGAACTCTATTGAAACCCAACGGAACGACTTGAAAAATACGAATGTTATCTATGCCTTTACATGCCTAGTTGGGACTGTCAGTCTCGTCAATATTAATGAATAGGTAAGACAACAAAACCTCAATTAAGATGCCAAAAAAATAACAAATAATTAGGCTTTCTCAACGATCACTTTATATGTACACAAACTATTCAAACGCCAGAAATATTCTGACTGGCAACAGCAAAATAAATACCAGTCACAACAAAAATAGAAGTTTAGACATGGTAGAAGGACTACATATTGAACTCTCAACCAACTATCAAAGGCCAGCTTACACTTTCATGTGTTATACCATCCTCAAGGCCAAGAAATATTGTCAACTAACAGTACACCTTCTGCCCCAGTCGATATCAACAGGGTTACACCTCACACCAGTGTACATGGCATATATCCTCCTATTTCAACCAATTTGTATTCACTTTCCCCTTGCTTCCGATGATGCTAAGAGTTTCATGAAAAAATCATTTAGAAATACATATAAGACCAAATATATTTCAAAATGAACCTTGAGGAGTAATTTTTGTTTACTTCTTTCCCAAAGTGAATAAGAAATATTGTGAAGATTCATGTGATACTCATATATGTGGTATATATATGTATGTTTATAAATAAGAATGTTTGCCTGTCCGGGGTTGGAGGCCAGACCCTAGGGTCTTGTCTCACCCAAATTTGCCAGTAATTGGTGATGGGTACGCACCCAGTAAGGTCAGGTAGGAGTTGGCATAAATTGAATGAGTGCCTCTTGAAATAGTGTCAAGTGTTCTTGCCTCTGCCAGACTAATTTTGTCACTCTGGGATTCTCGTTCAGATTCAGTCCAGTATTCTCCTGGTACAAAACAAAATATTATAATAATTAAGGTTGGAATTATTTTAATTATATTTATCTTTTATTTTGATTTCTTCATTCTGCGTTGTAAAACAATTTGCACTGAGATCTGCAAAATTGTCAACGAATTTCTATCATACTGTGTCTGTTTTAGTTGTTATAGAGGACAACCTCTTGGAACGAGTGGAGTGTGGAGAGATGTGGCCGGCTAACAGTTCAATGCGCTGCCCACACTCACCAGACTGAGGGTGGGAGGAAGGAATTCTTTCCGCTTCATTTTCGTTGTTTTCGACTAAATCCTGAAAATGCACTGGTAAACGGCGGGAAGAAGCATAAAACTCCACGGAAAGCACATCTGCCATTATATTTCATCCTTCTTAAAAATCGCAGGGGGATCGCTATAGATGCAGATATTTTGTAAAGCCTGGCACTTTGGCTTATCATGGCCTGTGACATCCATTACCTCAACATGTTTCATGTTAGAAGTTGGACGAGGACAGCCCCAAACTTTTGGCCTCCTACTCTGGACAGACATTCTATTTTATAGATGAAGATATAGTGTAATTTAAATTCCTTAAGTAATTGTACCTCAAATTACTTTATTTTTTAAATATTGATTTAACTGAAGGAATACACAGGTGTTGGTGACTCGACCCCAAACTGCAAAAAAATTACTTCCTACCAACGTACTAATCAAGTCTTGACGTGACTTACAATGTGTGTTCATGTCGTCAATGACACTCATGCACAACTTTCTTTTTCTGTTTTAGTGTACTATTGAAATATATATGTCATACAGTATATACGTGTATATGTATATCCCGAAATACCATGTTTGGATAGTGGATGCTGTAGATTTAAGGTATCTATAAATACATAAGTATTTAGATCGACCCCAAAAAGTTGTTCCATATAAGTGTTTGGAGCCCTTGAACAGTTAATAAACAAATGAAATAAACTGTATGTACTTGTTCCGGAAGAATAGCTTCTTCACCGACATTATAAATTGGAGTGACCCCGATCCTCCTATGAGCGCCTGATTACATCCACGTCCCCCTGCAAAGTTGGGTGATGCTAATTTCACACGACTGACCTTCACCCTTAGACATTCAAACAAACACACATTCTCTTTTATATGTACACCAGATGGGGTAGTCGGTAGTTCCCCAACTCGTCTCAGGGACCGAATCGACCTCAAAATTAGCGCAGTTCAAGTGTTGGGTGACCGGATTCTCCCGGTACAAAAAACCAGTCATAAATCGAAAATCATCATAAATAATTAAAAAAAAAAACACGGAATAAACTTTCACCCAACATCCGTAATATATGGATTAAAATTCCATGTTTTCACTTATATTTTCAGTATATTACGACCATCTGTGGCGTACTCACAGTCGTTGAGTCTCAATTGGCTTAAGGCTGTTGCTGTTGACTGCCTTTGTGGACTTGTGTATTTATTTCCACCAAAATAGATTCAATTGGTTAGCTGTTGTCCTTGTCATGTTTCTGACACTCCCTCATCCGCCGGGCGCGCGGAATTAATGTATGACTATAATATAGGTTATTCTCACCATGCTTAAAACAATTATTTTTTACATTTTACTTTGAATCCATATATTACAGGACAAAGTATGTCGATGTAAATCACACGAAAAAATAAAGAGAAAATTAGGCAACGTGTAACTGCATTGATTTTTAATTACAAAACTTCGTTTGGGGACACTTTGGCTGAACTTGTCATGTGGCAACGTGTGACCTTCGTTCGTCTTAGGGTCTAGTCTCACATTTCGCATAGAAATTTATTTTGTGAGTATTAAGAACTAAAATAATGAACAAATCCGAGAAGGTAAGTTGGGAGGGGCTAAAATATACCTCACATTTACTTCCACAGTTTTCTTAAGTTCCACAATTGGGCCCAGCTTTCGGGAATATTTATACCCGGCTAGAATTGTTAGTACTCCAAATTTTGGTAGCAGTCAAGAGGAATTCGACCTTGCTAGTCAGATGTCCAGACGCAGCTTAATGTTTACGGTGGCAACGATGAGAGAACTGTAAGATGAAAGGTTTACATTGGCAGGAATAACTGATTAATATAAGACAATCCTGGCTACAGAGAAACATTTAAAGAGACCAGCTGTATCCAAATTACCAACTGGTAGAGGCTCCTAGCTGGAGACTCAAAGTTAGAGACTCACAGCTGCAGATTCACAGCTGGAGGCTCAATGCTACAGATTCACACTCAGAGACTAACAGCTGGACAATTAATAAAGGATTAGAACCCTGTATAACAAAGTGTGGATCAAATCTTTCAAACATTGAATAAACCAATCAATGTGAATTGACATGTCAGCCAATCAGCTCCAGACAATGCTAATTATATTTTTACCAAATATTATTAATTCGGGTCCTTTAACATCCTAATATCAGAGGGGTAAATAAAGTGCTTTAAGTATGTAATATATATTATTATGTATATATTACTTATATATTAAATTACAAAATGTTATTGTACAAGTTCATAAAACTAAATAAAAAATGTATTTCTAGAGAGCTGTAGTTAACAGCGAGAGCGCCGCGGCTCAGCCATAGTGGCCCCCGCGGCGGCGCTCACAGATGATGGGCTTCTCGTGGTGGCAGGCGACGTCGTGCCATGTAATGCCGTCTTTATAGAAGTTGTTGAGCACTGCCAGACAGAACTCCTTCCCGTCCTCGCGGTTGTCAGGCTGGGGAAGTCCGAGGCTAAGGAAGGAAGCAGAGTTTATGGTCAGATAAATTTACACCGTTCAGGATGGATGAAAAATATAATTTGCAGTAAAAATATAATACAGTTGCGTGCTGTCGTCCGTTCTCAGCACATTGGTACGAGTCCACACATCTAGAGTATTTTCTCCCCAGCTAGCAAAAAGAGAGGAGGTACTTTACATCTCCTAGTGCTCCTGAGAAACAACGCTGCTCGTGAAGTCTATATATGCGTACTAAGAAAGTATGTCTCATATCTACATAATGTTAATTTGCCAACCCATCCCTTTCCCTGCATTACGAATGCGGGTTTTATAATGTATATATTATATTTCTGATCACTTACAGAGAGATTAGAGACATAATGCTTTCTAAATGAATGAGTTGATATATGATTCTTTCATCAAAATATTTTTTTTATTTAAATTTGTCCAAAGAAAGAGAGCGTAATATGGCAATTAACAGATATAATGTGATACAAGAAATAGTGATAAAAGATTCTTAACCAGAATCAAAGCCACATTTTCCAAACAATAAGATGGGCGACTCACCCGCCCGTGAGGGACCAGTTGAGGCCGTAGAAGGGGTAGCCAGAGGGCCAGGCGAACTCGTACCCATCGCGGTATCCACCAGTCCAGATGTACTTCAGCTTGTCTGTGGAAACATATATTGCCAGTTAAAAATAGATGAAAATAAGTTTACAAAATATTAGTAATTAGCACATAAAATTTAATAATTTACATAAAACACTTTATTATAAATTGTATAAAAAACTTTTAAAACTGGGGATTACTTAAAAAGGCAATGCTGTTGTTCGCACTAACAAACAACTGTATGGATATGCTATTGACTTGTTAACATAAATGAAACAAATCATAAACCCTTTGACAAGCACAGAAATCATGCATAATATCACAGACGCATGATAGTGCCTGTCATGCGCCTGACAGATAAAACTAGTTGGAAAATTAGTTCAGTGAATTAGATATTAAATATTAATGAACTGTATTTTTTTAATTCGTCCCATTCATTATCTTTTCAGTCAAGTACACTTTCGACTTGTATAAATTGAAAACAGAATAAAACTCATCACTGCGGTCGTTTGACTGTTTTTATATAATATCTTCCATTATATTCACTAATAGTTTATACCTATTTATTAGAAAGAACACAAAAGTTCGATTACTTCGTATGTTCACAGCTTTTGTCATCTGCTTGCAACCAAATTACATTAGTTTAGATTTTGTATACATAAGTTTCCTCTAATTTACAATATTTTTGTCAAACTGTACAATATATATTTCTAGTTCTTTAAATGGAGGATTAAGAGAGCAAGTTCGCATGCGCTCCCTCGCTACCAGCGAAGGATGGCAAACATAAACTTGTAAGATATTGTTTCCATAATCTACATATTATTTGTATGTGATTTTCGTTTGAATGGTAATCTTTCTGTTAGACAAATTCGAGTAATATCGCACTTTTCATTTCTCCACACTTTAAGTATGGCAACTAGACTTTTCTCATCATTTTGTCATAATCTCTATCATTTTTATAACAACTTCTGACGAAGTAAGGAAGGAATAATCAGGGGAAAGCGCCAAGCCATTACATCTATATATAGCACTTGGTCAGGATAAGGATTTGGGATGGGACGGGGGAAAGTAATGGTGACCAACCACTTGGACAGTCGGAGCAACTATATATATTTTTCTTTTTAAACAGGAATATTTCAGTACACTCTGTTAGTATATTGTTCCTTTCCCATTGAACAGACTCACCTCGAACCTATTACATAGTAGGAACAAGTATATTATTGATATCTCCTAAAATATTGCACATTGTGGAGTATATTGACAGATATAACTTAACAGTCAATGAGTTGAGGGTGATATCTTACTAACCTTGATAGATGATATTGGATATAATTTTGTCTTCTTCGTAAGTCTCAATACTAACACCCTGCCAGCCATAGCCCAAACTGGAACAGTAGTAGTTAGCAGTATGCCAGTCATACTTCCTGCCTCCATCATGCCGCCATGAGAAGTGGTAGTCGGTATACTCCAAGCTCAGGTCCACCTGGTACAGTGGAGAGATGTACGCTGAGCTTTATGCCGGCGACAACCTTTACACCAAGTTAATATTGCTGGATATAATGTAAACCTCCAAAACAAGAGATACTAGAATTAATTTTACAGAAGCTTGATTCTAGAAGGAGGATATATCGTTTTTTCTGTTAGAAAATTACATTTAAAAGAAAAGTATCCAAAGTTACACATCACTGAAAAATTCACACGATTTCTGGATGTGAATGTATATAATATTTCTTCATATTTAATCATATTTCTGCTTCATATAAATATACGGTAATATAATTTATAAAGAGTATATTCAAACAAAGTTCAATTCCTTTTTCAGAGGTAAACCTGTGTGTATTGTTAATACACACAGGTTTATTGTATGTATTATTAATACAATAAAATTCATTTTATATTAAATATATAAAATGGTTACGTGGCTACGCTAGTGCAAGGTACTGTATGATATACTTAGGATGGCTGAAAGACATTCAAGAGCAAGCCGTTATGCTCTATTGCTTTACTTCTGTGCACACCTAATTGCAAGTTATTATTGCCTGTTGCACATCTAAGCTTCTGATAGCTTCAGCTTTCCTTACTTTTATAGGATCTGAGGGTTCTGGTGGGTTTAACAAAATCATTAGTATAAATGGAACCTGCATTGGTCGGGAGCTAAAAATCCTCCCTAATGCTTCGTGTGTCCCTTTATAGATATATACGCTTTACCACTGTCGGTGACACGAAGCCTGAAAGGATTACCGCGGTACTCAAAGGCCAACGGCTGGTCTGCCATACCACATGATGCAGAAGCGTCCCGAACCGTCTCCTTATTGCGCTGGGATTGAACCCGGGACCTCTCAGTGGTTTGTGTGTGTGTACTCACCAAGTTGTACTTGTCGGGGTTAAGCTCTGGCTCTTTGGTCCCGGCTCCTAACTTTCAATCAACTGATGTACAGGTTCCTTAGCCTATTGGGCTCTATCATATCTACACTAGAAACTGTGAATGGAGTCTGCCTCTACTACATCACTTCCTAATGCATTTCAATTGTAAACTACTCTGACACTAAAAAAAACGTTCTCTCTATATATATCTCTGTGGCTCATTTGGGCACACAATATCCACCTGTGTCCCCTAGTGTTTGTACTCCTTGTGTTAAATAGCCTGTCTTTATCTGCCCTATCAATTCCTTTGAGAATCTTGTATCTGGTGATCATGTCCCCCCTAACTCTTCTGTCTTCCAGCGACGTGAGGTTCCATTCCCGTGGTCACTCCTTGTAGCTCATACCTCTCAGTTCGGGTACTAGTCTGGTGGCAAGTCTTTGAATCATTTCTAGTTTAGTCTTATGCTTGACTAGATGTGGACTCCATGCTGGAGCTGCATACTCCAGGATTGGTCTGACATAGGTGGTATACAAAGCTCTGAATGATTCATTACACAAGTTTCTAAAGACCTTTCTTTTGGTGGCCCACCTGGCATATGCCGCTGATGTTATCCACTTGATATGGGCTTCATGAGACAGATCTTGTGTGATATCAACCCCCAGGTCTTTCTTTCTCTCTGACTCATGAAGAATTTCATCTCCCAAGTGATACCTTGTATCTGGCCTCCTGCTCCCTACACCTATCTTTATTACATTACATTTGCTTGGGTTAAACTCTAACAACGTTTTGTTCGACCATTCCTTTAGTTTGTACAGTAGTCTTGAATCATCAAACAGTTCTCCTCTGTCTTAATCCTTCTCATAATTTTGGCGTCGTCAGGAAACATTGAGAGGAAGGAGTTTATACCCACTTGTAGATCAATTACGATATCAGAAACAGGATAGGTCCAAGTACAGAGCCCTGTGGAACCCCACTGGTGACTTCACTCCAATCTGTGGTCTCACCCCTCACTGTAACTCTCTGCTTCATATTGCTTAGGTACTCCCCTTATCCACTGGAACGCCCTACCAGCTACTCCTGCCTGTTTCTCCAGCTGATGCATTAGCCTCTTATGGGGTACTGTGTCAAAGGCTTTCCGACAGTCCAAGAAAATTCAGTTCACCCATCCTTCTTTTTCTTGTTTAATCTTTGTCACATGATCGTAGAATTCTATTAAGCCTGTGAGGCAAGATTTACCCTCCCTGAATCCATGTTGATGGGTTGTCACGAAGTCCCTTCTCTCCAGATTTCTTACTAGTTTTTTCTCACTATCTTCTCCATCACCTTGCATGGTATACAAGTTAAGGACACTGTCCTGTCGTTCAGTGCCTCTTGTCTGTCACCCTTTTTTGTATATTGGGACTGCATTAGCCCTCTTCCATATTTCAGGTAGGTCTCCCGTCTCCAGTGACCTACTATACACTATGGAGAGTGGCAAGCAAATTACGTCTGCACACTTTTTCAATACCCATACCTTACCTTGAGGTAACCTTGAGGTGCTACCGGGGCTTAGCGTCCCCGCGGCAAGGTCGTCGACCAGGCCTCCTGGTCGATTGAGACGGAGGCCCCATGATGAGATTCCCGTCTGGGCCAACAGCTTTTTTCACATCCAGATCAAACAGGTGTCTCTTGACCTCGTCTCTCGTAATTTCCAACCCTTCCAAGGTCGCCTAGTTTACTGCCACCTCTCCTGTGGCAGGAGAGGTGCCACAACTGCCACACACACCTGTATTCACCTAGTTGTGTTTTGCAGGGGTTGAGCTTTGCTCTTTCGGCCCGCCTCTCAACTGTCAATCAATTGTTTACTAACTACTTTTTTCCACCCCCACCCCCACCACCCAGGAAGCAGCCCGTGACAGCTGATTAACTCTCAGGTACCTATATACTGCTTGGTAACAGGGACATTCAGGGTGAAAGAAAATTTGCCCATTTGTTTCTGCCTGGTGCGGAAATCGAACCCGCGCCACAGAATTACGAGACCTGCGCGCTATCCACCAGGCTACCAGGCCCCCTTTGTGTGTGTGTGTGTGTGTGTGTGTGTGTGTGTGTGTGTGTTTATTTACAAGAAAAATATGAACGTTTATCTCCATATAAATATTATGTAAACTTTAGCTATATACTTAACTTAATTATCTCTGTAACAGTACTCGTGTTTCTCTACGGCTTAAGAAATTGAATGATAAATGACAATAACAAATACGTGTATTATTATTGTTATTTTTCATTATACCGATTGTTTCCATCATTATTAGTAATACAAGTAGTAGTAATAATAGTAGTAGTAGAAGTATAGCACTTAATACAGTTTATTGCTTAAAGTCCTTACCAATCCGTAGCCGCCGCCGCCACCACCGTGGCCGCCGCCGCCACCACCGTAGCCGCCGCCGCCACCACCGTAGCCGCCACCACCACCACCAAATCCACCACCACCATACAGTCCGGTACCACCAAAGCCGCCACCTCCGTGTCCCCCACCAAAGCCGCCGCCTCCATGACCACCGCCAAAGCCGCCGAATCCACCACCACCACCGTAGCCGCCATGAACAGCCACAGCAGCCGACAGGGCAATGAGCAATACAGCCTTCATCTGAAGAAAACAATATTGATTAATTGACATGAGAATGCGAAAGTTTTACTGCATTAGAACACATTACACTCAAACACACTCACTTATGCATACACAAGCATAAACCAAGGAACATTTGAGGAATTTGAGCTTACCGGTGATGAGGTCAAAAGGATTCTGTTGAAGCTGAATGTCACAAAGGCTGTTGGGACTGACAGAATCTCACCTTGGATACTAGGTAGCTAGTATCCATGGATAGTAAATTGTCAATATTATTGATAGGAACGTTATCCATGAAGACAAAAAACAGAAAATCCAATTGACAATTTACTACAAAAACAAAGAAAACGGCCAATCTACTCATGAAAAACTCTCCAGATACCAAACAGAACGCCCTGAAGGAAACCAACGTTGTCTATGCCTTAACATGCTCGCTTGGAGACTGTAAGACCTAAAGAGCTCAGTATATAGGCAAGACAACAGCGTCTCTTTCTAAGCCATTAACTATGCACAAACAACAGGGCTCCATCAAGGAACATATAATCTCTTCTCACAACCAGACCATCACCTGAGAAATTTTAACAAGCAACACAGAAATCATAGATAAATACAGCGATAGCCGGAGAATCGACATCAGCGAGGCACTACACATCAAATAGTTAACACCAGCAATCAACAGCCAATTAATGCACAACTATATTCTACCCACTTCAAGACCCCGAAACAACATAGAAGCATCAAGAGGAAGTATGGGCCAATAGGCCTTCTGCAGTTACTTCCATTCTTATGTTCTCATACCCAGTTTATACCCAATGATTCGGGTTCTGTCATAGCTTTGTCACCTCACCCAAAACTTTTGTGCCATATCACCTCACCCAAAACGAAGATAAGTATGAATGTATTTTATGTGTAAACTAAGTCTTTGAAAATGTAAAATGCATTACGAAACGCGTTCAGGAGTCAGACTAGAAATAGAGAATGAATTTTGGAGAGTTAATTTATCAATTACCTTCAATAGTGAAGAAGAACGTAAGAAATATTGAGAAGATTCGTGTTAGATATATATATATATATATATATATATATATATATATATATATATATATATATATATATATATATATATATATAAATATATATATATATATATATATATATATATATATATATACATATATAAATATATAAATATATATATATATATATATATATATATATATATATATATATATATATATACATATATAAATATATAAATATATATATATATATATATATATATATATATATATATATATATATATATATATATATATATATATATATATATATATATATATATAAGGAAGGGAGTACCACCTCTAGCTGGAAGAAGGGGGACCCATAGCCTCGGAGGAAACCACGCATAACGCATTAGAGGGAATGTTTAGATCCCCTCCCATACAGTTTCTGTGTGCTTTTCTCCTACCACCCCCTTCCTTAAATATTTTTTGTGCTTTATTATGCATTTGATGGTTACAAGATATACATGGGTTGATACAAAAATAATAAAATATATATATATATATATATATATATATATATATATATATATATATATATATATATATATATATATACTCTAGCTGGAAGAAGGGGGACCCATATATATATATATATATATATATATATATATATATATATATTTATAGACCGGATAAAATCCCAAGTATGCTAGATGAGACACGGAAAAATGAGATATGATTGCTACGCATAAGATCCTACGGGATACCTTCAGAGAAGTGAAGGAAGAAAAAAGATGTCCAGCAAGGGCGCCGCCAGAACGAGATAACATGGAATGCATTACAGACAAATTCTGTATGGCCACTGTGATGCACGAAAATCAATCTTAGACCTTTGTGTAACAAGTCAATGAAATGAAATAGAGTACACGTTGTTGATTACCATCCGCAAGTATAAATGTAAATATGATTGAAATCTAGTAAGTCGGAATGCATTACATTAGACTATCGACACTGAATAGTGTTTTCAAATGCATAAGCTTTCGTTCGACTGTTAGACGGAACCATCTGACCCAGCACTACTGTTTGTGGAGCCACGAGTGAAGTTAAACGAGTGCGATATTTCCACTCTCGTTGTCAAGTAGGGTCGGCTAGAATCAATGAAATATCAAAACCGTGCAGAGTTCCCTCACATAACGCTGACCGTGGTGAAAGGCGCCTGATGTTGTGAATTTTAAGGTAAATTCTCAATTGCGAAATTTAGAAAGGCTTCGTGAAATGCTTTTCATCTTTTTTCTTTTTTTTTCCTTAACGTCTGTCTTGACTCCATGACTCGACGCTTCCTCATTCGTTCATTTGAAAGCAAAAAGATAAACATGAAAAAATAAAAATGTCGAGATTATGTTATTTTTTAACTCCAGTGCGGCAACTTTTGAGTAAGTTTATTTGAAGACTTAATGACTGAAACGCCGTCACATTTACCTTTTTATACTCAAAGTTTTATGCAATACAACTAAAAATAAATTATAGTGACCATATGTAATATGTGTATATTACTGTATTCACCGATACAGTTGTATTACTGTTGTGTGGTCATGTGCTTATATTGTAGTGTTTGGTAAGTGTTACATCAGGTGGTCACTCACAATCATCACCACTGTTACTCACACACTCGCTAACTGACTCATCACCTCTCCTACTCACTCACAAGAATACCTCTTGGTCACTTCCCGCCACATCTGACATTCACCATCTATTTGCTGCACACCTCTCACTTACTCACCGAGTATGTCATTCACTTGCCACTAAATCACGTCAGTCACTCATTCACCACCACGCCTGTCACTCATTCACCACCACGCCTGTCACTCATTCACCACCACGCCTGTCACTCATTCACCACCACGCCTGTCACTCATTCACCACCACACATGTCATTCATTCACCACTACACCTGTCACTCATTCACCACCACGCCTGTCACTCATTCAACACCACGCCTGTCACTCATTCACCACCACACATGTCATTCATTCACCACCACACCTGTCACTCACTCACCATCACACATGTCACTCATTCACCACCACACCTGTCACTCATTCACCACCACACCTGTCACTCATTCATCCCCACATCTGTCACTCATTCACCACCACACCTGTCACTCATTCACCACCACACCTGTCACTCATTCACCACCACACCTGTCACTCACTCACCACCAGGCCTGTCACTCATTCGCCACCTTTTCTGATGCATATTCACAGCTCCATTTGTCACTGCCCAACCTGTAAGCAACTCACCACGTGTGTCTCACCTGACCCGTTGTACCGTCCGGTGACTCTCATCCCTTTCACCTGACCTGCGACGTCTGAATTAGCACACTTCCCTCTCTTACCTGACCCGCTGCACCGTCTTGAGAGAGTGAAGCCTCTCACTTGACCCACGAAGACACACTTGAGACAATAACCCACTCATCCACACTGCATCGTCTTGAGGCAATCATTCCTTTCACTTAACCCACGACCACTGACTCAACACACTGGTTGATGGTACCGCTCAGTGCACCTCTCCCTCGGGCCGGCATACCTGACCTACTCACCTCACCCACTCTCACTCTTAATTGTCATCTCACTCTTAATTATCATGGAGCCTTGTCACCGCCGCCCACTTCTAAACACGTCTAGTCCTACAGAATAACAGGAGCAGAAACATTTTGGTAGCATTTCCTTTCACCTTTTGCTTTTGTTCACCTAGCATTAAACTGGTACCTAGGAGTTAGACAACGTCTGTGAGGTGCATACTGGGTTGGTCAGTAGTTGGCTTAGTAGTTAGAGGTACACACACGCACACAGAACTGCACACATTCTGAACTGCACACTTCTGTCTTCGCTGGAAGACAAAAGAGTTAGGGGGGACATGATCACCATATTCAAGATTCTCAAGGGAATTGATAAAGTAGACAAAAATAGGCTATTTAACACAAGGGGCACACGCACTAAGGGACTCAGGTGGAAACTGAGTGCCCAAATGAGCCACAAAGATATTATAAAGAATTTTTTTAG
Source organism: Procambarus clarkii (assembly GCF_040958095.1). Lineage (NCBI taxonomy): Eukaryota > Metazoa > Arthropoda > Malacostraca > Decapoda > Cambaridae > Procambarus > Procambarus clarkii. The sequence goes on from NC_091176.1 coordinate 21,029,529, forward strand.
TGCCAGAATTGGTTGATAAATGGAATGCATTAGGAAGTGATGTGGTGGAGGCTGACTCCATACACAGTTGCAAGTGTAGATATGATAGAGCCCAATAGGCTCAGGAACCTGTACACCTGTTGATTGACGGTTGAGAGGCGGGATCTAAGAGCCAGAGCTCAACCCCCACAAGCACAATTAGGTGAGTACAAGATTCACACACTCGCCCCATAACTATACCCCGGGGAGGATTGACTGGGAAATAAGCCATAACTTCGAATCTGTTCACTCAGCAGGAGTTAATGACCGGGGAAAACTAGCAGCATTAGCTATGGACAGGGAAACTCTCAGCCTGCTAACAGGAGTCAGAAGGTGTTTGCCCCATTACCCACTTGCGTAGAAAAAAAGAAAAAAGTTAACACCGCCAACTGTTAACAGACTAAAACAGTCCGTTAATTCCCTTCCATACACAGCCCGATGTCCTCGCTCACTACAGGAGCCCGATGCGGCCGCCAACTACAACAGTCCATTCATAGCACCCACTTGCTGTCGCTCCCTTTTGATCTCGAACGTCATTCCGCTAGAGCCTGCAATCCCCAGTTACTATTGCCGCCACCCGCTACCACTACCGTCTACCACCACCGCCGCCACCACCATCGCTACAAACACATATCCCCAATAGCTGGTTACAACGATGCACCACCCACCGTGCCTGAAGAAGGAATGATTCAGCGGGCCTCAGTGTGTTGCCGCTATATATATACTCCCCTCGATGCTACCGCCAAGGTCACACTCCTCACTCCAGGTCACTGATAAAGTGCATGTTCAGCCGTGTCTCACAACCGAGAGTGAATGTTATGAGAGAGCTGGTTGGGGGCGCGGCGATGACATGGTTGTATTGGTTACAGTTTGGAGCTGCGTCATTGTGGGCTTAGCGTGTTGGTTCAGCTCACGCTGGCTGCTTGCTGTCAATGATGTTTGCAAGTGTGCTTGATGTGGATGTAAAAAGTGATTCGTTTGTATGAAAGGCGCTAAGGAAGGAAGGAAGGAAGGAAGGAAGGAAGGAAGGAAGGAAGGAAGGAAGGAAGGAAGGAAGGAAGGAAGGAAGGAAGGAAGGAAGGAAGGAAGGAAGGAAGGAAGAAAGGAAGGAAGGAAGGAAGGAAGGAAGGAAGGAAGGAAGGAAGGAAGGAAGGAAGGAAGGAAGGTAGGAAGGAAGGAAGGAAGGAAGGAAGGAAGGAAGGAAGGAAGGAAGGAAGGAAGGAAGGAAGGAAGGAAGGAAGGAAGGAAGGAAGGAAGGAAGGAAGGTATTAGGGATGAGTGGAAGGGAGGAAGGTATTAGGGATGAGAGTAAGGGAGTAGGGTAGATGGGAAGGCGGTGTAAGAGGAAGGTCTAAAGGAAGAAAGGAGCTGCCCTGATGAGAACACAAGACAATAACAATGCTAGAAAACACCGCGTAGAAAGCTGACTTTATATATATATAATGTTTAGCCAGTGAGATCATATCTGAAAGAAGCACACGATGGTCGGGTTTATAAAGGGAATCGGTGATGGAACATGTTGTTGGGGTGAGCGCTCAGAGGTCAGGACTTCTCACGATTTATATATTTTGCATTAATAATTTAGCGAATGGGTTGCAATGCTGAAATTTCCTTCATTCTCCTTGATGGTGCTTGAGTGTCCGAAGGCTGCATATTTTGTAAACTGTAGTTTAATATATAATATATTTTCTTTCTTTGGTGATTAGTTTGTTATATTTTAGATACAAATGGTGTTTCTTTTAGTATATGTGAATAACTTAAGCATCTTTGGTGTTTAAATGCTGTAACATTACTAACATAATCAAGGACGATTCACTAATACGTATGTATTTCGCGGTCATCTGTGGCAACTACTTCTTTGTTATTAGTCTGTCCATGAAGGGACCACGTTGATAATGTCAATGATGTGCGTTTCTTATTTTGTTTGATCTGTGTTTATATTGCTTTTTATGTTGTCATTACTAGTGACAGTTTCGTTGTAGATTCGCTCGGTTATAGCAATAAAAAGAATTGATAAATTTTTTCAAGGAAAGATCTCATCTCATAATATTTGACAAACGAATATTTATAGTCACTTGGAAAAACGTATTTCTGGAGGAACTCAGGCTGTTCAATTGCAACTTGTCATACCCAGCTAAGGTGATGGATCAGTAATAAGAAATAAGTTACTACTTACGGTAAGTAGCTGATAAATAAATTATGTTCTTAGAAATATTTATGTTATAAAAAAAGAACACATGGGTAACGTGCAGACTCACGTTATCATTCGTGTGACATAAGAACAACCACAAAATATAAGAAAATTTCCAGCGCAACTCCAGAAATGTGTTATTTAACCGCGCATCTTTGCAAGTGTTCATATAAGCAAGAAAGCCAGGTCGACCTGACTAGCTATTATTGTGACTGTTGCAATACCTCGCCTTAGGTTTCTACCTCAACTTTCCAACATTGTCACATGAATAAGTGGTGACATTCAGATCAACATTACTACTTTTAAAAAATAGTTTAAGTGCACAATATCAATCAAGATTTTTTTTTTTTGCTTTCATGTAAAAGGGTATTGACTGGATGTAGGTCTCACGATCTTCCAATACTTATGCACTATGAATGGCAGGCCAATTATAGCTACTCTTTATGAGTCCAGAAATGCGAGTTAAATCAACTCAGCGTTAAAATGTTTTCCCATAGTAAGATGTATTACAAACTGTAGAGTTCCTAAAGATCATCTGATTTGCTGGCAGGAACCAGGAATGTTTGGTCTGGTCAACATACTTTAGCCACGTTATTGTGACTCATCGCCTGCAACCATGAATGTGGTAGAAGTCTTCTACATGATTGCCACACTATGGTGCTGGAAAAGAATGCTTGGATCTCTTGTAGTTTTCATAAGCCTGGAACCAAAAACCTTGATGAAACTCTTGGCATTTTTTCCTTGCGAATCCAAGGTCTCAGATCGTACGGGACAAAAGTGCATTCGTTTAAAGTGAGATGATAATTCTGTCTTGGTCTTGTAGATGGTAGTGCATACCTAGGTGTAAGCTGGCTGTTGATAGTTGGCTACGAGTGTTTTGTATATAATGTTTCGGCTATGTCTAATCTACTATTGTCGTTTTATTTGTCGATTATCTTAGTGGCCAAAATATCTCTTGTGATGATCTGATTGTGAGTAGAAATCATGGGGCATTTTGCTGAGTGTTGTTGCTAGTGCATTTTTAGGAGCCACAGAGGATTTATTGTTGTCTTAGCTAAATATAGGGGTCGTTCAGGTTGACAGTACCCATGTGGGCCGACAAAAGCATTGACTACATTAATATATTTCTGGCTCTCCGTTTCGTGTCGAAAGAGTTCTTCATGACTAAGTTGGCGGTCTTCTTACTTTTGTATGGGGAGCTGTATATTCCGGTCAGTGTTAATAGGGAGTCATGCTTCTTTCGATTATATCATTCATGAGTCATTCCTCCGTCTTCTAGATCGGTGAAAAGAATTTTCTGCTGAAAAGAAAATAGGAGGAATAGGTTATGAAGCGAAACTTTCTCTTCAGAAAGAGGTCAATTTTTTTTTATTGGAGTTAAAATTAAATTAGATATTTGACCAAACCTAACCAACCCTACCTAACTTAACCTAACCTATCTTTATAGGTTAGGTTAGGTAGCCGAAAAAGTTAGGTTAGGTTAGGTTAGGTAGGTTAGGTAGTCGAAAAAAAATTAATTCATGAAAACTTGGCTTATTAGGCAAATTGGGCCTTGCATAGTAGGCTGAGAAGTGCATTCTGGCTACTAGGTACGACATATATATATATATATATATATATATATATATATATATATATATATATATATATATATATATATATATATATATATATATGTCGTACCTAGTAGCCAGAACTCACTTCTCAGCCTACTATGCAAGGCCCGATTTGCCTAATAAGCCAAGTTTTCATGAATTAAGGCTTTTTCGTCTGCCTAACCTACCTAACCTAACCTAACCTAGCTTTTTTTGGCTACCTAACCTAACCTTACCTATATATATAGGTTAGGTTAGGTTAGGTAGGGTTGGTTAGGTTCGGTCATATATCTACGTTAATTTTAACTCCAATAAAAAAAAATTGACCTCATACATAGTGAAAAGGGTAGCTTTATCATTTCATAAGAAAAAAATTATAGTAAATATATTAATTCAGGAAAACTTGGCTTATTAGGCAAATCGGGCCTTGCATAGTAGGCTGAGAAGTGAGTTCTGGCTACTAGGTACGGCATATATATATATATATATATATATATATATATATATATATATATATATATATATATATATATATATGTGTGTGTGTGTGTGTGTATATCACGAAAATAAACACGTGATTAAAAATGTGACAATGTCAGACCACGGAGGAAAAATGAAACAGGAATTTCCTTAAGTACTTTCGTTTATTAATAATTCACTCCTTCTGAAGATGTATTAATATACGAAAGTACTTAAGGAAATTCCTGTTTCATTTTTCCTCCGTGGTCTGACATTGTCATATATATATATATATATATATATATATATATATATATATATATATATATATATATATATATATATATATATATATATATATATATATATATATATATATATATATATATATATATATATATATATATATATATATATATATATATATATGTATATATATATATATTACGGACAACGCACGTGAAAGCGGTAGTGCAGCTTCTTTTAGGATATCGCAGAAAATGATTAAATACAGAGGTCTGGCACACTGCTACAGCTTTGTTCCGATCAGCTCGGAGACCCTCGGTTCGTGGGGAAAATGTGCATTGAAGTTCCTGAAAGAATTGGGAGACTAATTGATCAGCGCTACAAAAGACCAGAGAGCAAAAGGTTTCTTGTTCCAGGGCCTCAGTGTTGCGATTCAGAGGGGAAATGCCTGTTGCGTCTTGGGCACTAGTCCAACGTCAGAGGAATTCGAAGAAGTGCTTGACTTCCAACAATGATCGAACCCGTCTGTGACATTCATCAATTTTTCCCATTGTCGTGTTTTTCAAGAGATCCATAACCTTTAAACACTGTTTGTATTATTTTTGTATCAACCCATGTATATCTTACATATATATATATATATATGTATAATATTTTGTATATATAATACATAATATTGTGCAATGACAACATTTTATAATACGAGCTAATAGAGCTATTCTATCAAGTAATATAGTCTCCTCTGTTAAAACGAAGATGAAACCGTTTTCTGTAAGGGGAAGCAGTGACTCACTTTTTTTTATAAGCTGAGAACAAGTCACTTTTTTAAATCGAGCCATAGCAACTGCAGAGTGTTGGTGTGAGAGACGCTAAAGACACAAAGGGGTATGCAAGAGAGAGATAACAAAATTATTGGGTGTTTGAGAGACAAAAAACATCGTGACTGATGTACTGAAAATGTACAAAATATGACTAAGTCAGAATAACAGGGAATAACTCGAGTGACTCTCCCCCCCCCCCGTCTGTCTGTCTGTCTGTCTGTCTGTCTGTCTCTCTCTCTCTCTCTCTCTCTCTCTCTCTCTCTCTCTCTCTCTCTCTCTCTCTCTCTCTCTCTCTCTCTCTCTCTCTCTCTCTCTCTCTCTCTCTCTCTCTCTCTCTCTCTCCCTCTCTCTCTCTCTCTCTCTCTCTCTCTCTCTCTCTCTCTCTCTCTCTCTCTCTCTCTCTCTCTCTCTCTCTCTCTCTCTCTCTCTCTCTCTCTCTCTCTCTCTCCCCTCCAGGGTACACCTGCATCCCTCACTCTCTCTAGGCACACCGTCATGCTTCAATGTCCCGGGGTACCTCGTCGCTCGTCTCTCTCCCAGAGTACACCATCATCCCTCACTCTCCCAGAGTACACCGTCATCTCTCACTCTTGTAGAGTACACCATCATCCATCATTCTCCCAGAGTACACCACAATCCATCACTCTTGTAGAGTATACCAGCATCCCTCACTATCCAAGAGTACACCATCATCCCTCTCTCTCGCAGAGTACACCAGCATCCATCACTCTTAATTGTGGACACACACAGGCAATAGAGGCATCAATGCCGAAAGTCGCATCTGGGTACAGGGAACTGTGATGGATGTAGCAGTAGGATTCCCGGTTATATAATATAATATTAGGAATTAAGCTTTTATTACTACAATTTAATCATCGTATTAAGAACTTTACAACTACAACTGTAAAATTATTACTTATCCTGCATATGTGAACTTTTCTTGTAAGTATTTTTGAACAAGTGGAGAGTTATAAAATTTTACTAAATACATGTTATCTCTCTTAAGAGTCGAGATCCCAGTTTCCATCTCATCCCACTCTTCTCATTCTCAAGTTGCAATTAATAATTATGTAAATTACAATAAATAATAAATAAAGCTATATATCAATAAGTAAATAGTCCATAATGCATTGACAGTGGTTGAGTAATGTTTGGTTAGTGCTTGTAATCACAACCTTCACCTGTGTTGTTGACATTATTAAAGGGTGCTTCTGCCAGCGGCGAGTGGCAACTTGAATGTTTGGGTTGTAGCGGCAAGTGTAACTAGCATCTTGGACCCTTGTTGACGACCAGCCAATTAAAATCTAAGAGGGAACTGTTGCTGCTGAATTCTTTAGCCAATTGGAATTCATGTTGTCTGTATAAAAATGACGTTTACAGTCACATTAATTCTGTAACTTTTCCACGAAGGAAATAATATCATCTGTACAGTGAATTTACATGAGGGGCCATCCTCTATCTAGTCTCCTAGACAGGAAGTTAGCGGCTTGTCAAAGGTCTCCCTTCCCACGTTTTCTCCAGAGGAGTTTTTCCAAATGGATTTTGAACTGCAGTAACGTCTTGGCATTTAGAGCTTCGGCAGGTAAGCGGTTTCCTGGGGTTTACAGTTTAACTTTAATGGTGAAACTGTATCTCCTGCTGCCTGTCCTACAATGTGACATGAAGCTGGTTAGACTTAAAATGATCAGGATTAATGTTCACTAGCTTGTTCCGGATATTGGATTTATTCTACTGCAGCTCACCTTTTGTGCATCTTAAATGACTAGTGAAAACTGACTCCTAGGTACTTGCATCAATAAATCTGCTACATGGTAATGTTGTATATTTGATAAATAAGATACGCAATGTTATGCCCTATATGTAAGGTCGCACATTTTTCACAATTTAAAAACATTTGCAGGTCTTTGTATTTCAAGCAGATCCCCTTGTAAGGCATTTATCATTTTGACTTCTTAATTTTCCATAGTTCTTAGTGTCGTTGGCAAATTTGATAATGTAGCTTGTATTATTTATCACCCTTCATTCATGCATATAACAAAGGGTTGGCCCCAAAGTGCAAACTTAGGGTATCCAACTCGCCACTACAATTTCTAGCAAGATTAATTTAAGTTTCGGATGACCCTTTGCTTTGTTTTATGCACTGAATTGATCAAATCTAGTACTTTATCATTTATTACACGTGCCTGTTATTATCTTCCGTTTGTATGGTTGTAGCTTTTTAAGGGATTTAGTGAAGTCCATGTACACGACGTCTGTTGTAAGTCCCCTATCTGACTAGCTGGATAATTTAACACCAAAAATGAGAGCTTTCAACCATCTCATGTAGCGTTAAAAATTCCTTGACTACTCCGATTTGTGGTTTAACCCTTGAATTAAAACTCAATTCTGAGATTCTTCATCGTGGTGTTTTAATAATAAACCATGTTAAAAAAAATGGACAATTCAATACGTAACTACAACAGCTAGGGTGGGGGCTGGAACGTATATTCATGTTGCTGGTGTTTCAGGAAGTGAAGACTTAACAAGTTATAAAACAAAGTGTAATATACAACTTTGCTGCAGAAAGAAAAAACAATGAAGGCCTGAAAACGGAAATAACTGAATCCTGCAGGATCGCCCAGAGTTGTCTGCTCATGTTACTTGAATTAGGAGGCAAGACAATGCGTGGCAGACTTGCATCAATATTTTCGAAAGCACCATCTAAGCGAGGAGACATAAATGTGGCCGTCGATGAGCCGTCTTTAAAGCCAAACACCGGGAACCCTCAACTGCTGGACACATTATTGTCCATAAAGATTGCTTTGAGAGAAAAATTTTTAATATAAAATAACTTTAGTCTTCATTATCAATTTTTGTCATCTAGACATCTGTACAATAAATGCGTATCTCGTACAATATTCCTTACCACTGTGGAAAATAAGTTTGTTTATCGTAAAGGAATTTTTATATGTAGGTTATATATATGGCGTTCAATAATTTAAATTTTTATTTCTCGGCAGTTAGCATCAGTACCTTACATGATTAAGCAACATATTGTGTTTGAATAAAAGCCCCCTTCAAAAAATGCTCATGAGTGCCAGGAATGAGAGCAAGTTGTCTTGATGATGAGAACACGTGGCCATCATCTTGCGTAATGAGGCGTCAGAAGGGACCCCGCCCAGTGACTGTCATCTGGTCAAGGTCTTAGTCGTCGTGCAAGCGCGTAATGATCATTATTGTAGTCCTTTCCGTCTTACTGTGTGTTTGGTCGTGCCTCCAAGGCTGTTGGCGCATGCTCTTCTTACCCAGAGGTCAGGTGATAGTTTGGTTAGAAGGACATTATTGAAGTTATTAGCGCCACACAATAGCTCACTGACTAACCAGGCCGCATGCGATACCCTTGAACATAATCTATTACTAAACTAACTCTCAGAGTATATACCATGAGAAATGGAGCTCACCTCAGATGCCAGCGACACGTTCAATCACTTTTCTGGCCAATGAAAAGAGCTACCAAAATAAACTGATCTTGCGACTAATGTTTCAGATCTAGCAAGTAACGACCCCATTGAACTTCATCGGCATTACAGACGTTGTTATTTGTTGTTTTAAGAGCTGTTAAGTACAAGGCCACAGGAGCCCATCACGTATCTTCAAAAATCAACCTTGGACCGTCTCCTGCAGCCTCATGTTGTAGGATCTGAATGCGATAATGACGTAATTTTTCTTCCCCGTTATATGCTCCCAAGTATCGTGTTTTCCGAGGCCCGTCCTAACCACCCTGCCCCAGGCTATGCTCCTCCAAGCGGCGGTAACCCCAGGGTTACCGCCGCTTGGAGGATTGTATGGTAACCCCAAGTGGGGTTATATGGTAACCCCAAATGGGGTTATATGGTAACCCCAAATGGGGTTACCAGAAAATTTTAGACAATTTTAATTAATTGTTTATTCATATCTAGCTGTACCCGGCCACGCGTTGCTGTGGCTCAGCCAGGCATGTCCGTTGCTAAGCCAAAGCAACCTTCCCTTGTCTCTCAATCCTCCTCACCATTCCCCCCCCCCCCCCTTCCCCGTCCCTTCATCCTCCAATCCATTCCTTACTCTCCCTTCCCGTCGTCCTCCTAACCTGTCCCCACTCCCCTGTCCCCTCATCTTCCCCACCATTCCTCCCCTCCCACGTCCCTTTGTCCTCCCCACCATTCCCCACTCCAGCGCCCCTCGTCGACCTACCCATTCCCCACTCCACCGTCCCCTCGTCCTCTCTTCCATTCCCACCTCCCCCGCCCCCTCGTCCTCCTCACCATCCCTGACTCCCCTGTTCCCTTTCTTTCCCCTCCATTCTCCATTCCCTGTCCCCTCGTCCTCGCCATCCCCAATTCCCCCGTCCCCTCGTCCTCCCCATTATTACCCCCCTCTCCAGTCCCCATCGCCCTTCCCACCCTTTTCCACTCACATCCCCTCGTCCGCCCCACCATTCCCCACTCCCTCGTCCAATGCATTCCCAAATGGTCTGATGATCCCATCAGAAAATTAGGAACTTATATGATATGATGTTCCCATCACGGAAATATATAAAAAAAAATTAAAAACAAAATAAAACAAAAAAATAAAAAATAAACTGTACTCACGAAATGAACTGTATTGTAAACAACACAGCTCACAGCCCAACGCAATGTCTCACTAAATAATTAAATCAAAATGAAAATCAATCGAAATCTATAAAAATTCCATTTGTCACTGCAATCGGAAACATTGAAATGGAATCGAAACATATTTAATATAGCGTGTGTTTCTCTTACATACAACAAATGGCGCTGTTTCTTAAAAAAGAAATGTTTTTACCTGTAACAAGTGTGGCATCTGTACAGTAGGAATATAAAAACATGCGCTTAGATGCCAACACAACTACATCGATATTGGTCACCTTCACCTCAGTAAACATCGTGCGAAGTTGGGTCGGCCTAGACTCAAATTTTACTAGGAATTTGAAAAAAAAAACATTTCTATTTATAGGCGAGTTTCTAGTCAGTTTTTTATGTAAAAAATACAAATATGTCATATATATAAATATATCAATATGCTATATTAATATTATATTGTTTTATTAATTTACGAATTCAATTTAAGTTTTAATGAAATGGGAAAAGTATTGTGTGCGTTACTGTATTCTAGATGAGAGAATAAGAGAACACAAATATAGCACAAGGAACGCTCCGATTTATAGAATTTATAAAAAACTCATATGTGTGAGTTTTCTTATAAATCATGTGTGTGTAAAACTTATGCTTGAAACAATACAGCGATATCAAGTCTGTTTTTTTCTAAGCATTTGAGACTCCAATTGCTCGTGTGTCCATTTTGAAAAAAGAAAACACAGAATAATTGCAAACGTGGATCACAGTTCTAAATATCATATTTTCAGGTTACTAATTGTAATAAATACTAGCCAGTGCATTTATTATTATTATTATTATTATTATTATTATTATTATTATTATTATTATAATAATTATTATTATTATTATTATTATTCTGTATTAGGATTTAACTTCTCATTTGCAGAAACCTCTTTGGGATTATACATGAATTAGAAACAATTTATGTTTGGCAACAGTGTATACAATAAATAATATTATTCTTATTACTTGTCAAAATGCAAATACTTTAGAGCAGTAAAAACCTCATTCCAGGCAGGAAGGGTTTCGTAGCCTCCAGATAAGCTTCGTTCAAAAGAATGCAAATCTATAAAACCTATCCTCGTTTTAGGATAAAAAGAACAAATTTCCTTCTCTGCAACATTTATTAAGCGAATGAATATCTCCAGATTATAGAGAATTTATCATTATGATCCCAGGTCATCTTGGAGTGCAGGCAGTGATGGGCTGCTCAGCCATAGTAAACCCCACGGCGCTCACAGATGATGGGCTTCTCGTGGTGGCAGGCGACGTCGTGCCATCTGATGCCGTCATTGTAGAAGTTGTTGAGCACTGCCAGACATAACTCCTTCCCGCCCTCAGCGTTGTCTGGCTGGGGAAGCCCCTCGCTGAGGAAGAGTTAACATAATATTATAACTAGTTATTTATTTTAAATATTTTAAATTTTATTGTTTACAACGTTTTTTTCATTTATTGAATGATCTCTTCAGTTTATATTAATAACGGTTAACAGTGCTGATTTTCACTTTACTTTTAAGTTTTTGATTCATTTACTGTTATATAAATTTAAAGTAGGACTTTGGCCAACTTGTCAACTGCATTTACCATTGCATAGGACCAGAAGGCAGGAAGCCCGCAAGGGCAAGACTTACCTGCCGGTGTAAGACCAGTTGATGCCGTAGAAGGGAGCACCGGAGCCCCAGAGGAAGCCATAACCGCTACGATAACCGCTCGTCCAGATGTACTTCACATTGTCTGCGGAAATACGTAGTTAACTATGATATTAATGTCACTGGATTGACAAGTCACATAAGTTCACATAATGATTGGAAAGATTCTTTATCGCGATAGAAACTTTACTGGATAAGCATATTTTGTTGTGCTATTGTGAAATGGTTGTATTCCTGTTAACACTGCGCAACCCAACCTTTGTAGATGATGTCTGAGATAATCTTGTCCTCTTCAGGAGTCTCGATGCTGACGCCCTGCCATCCCTTGCCCAGGCTGGAGCAGTAATAGTTGGCACTGTGCCCGTCATAGTTCTTGCCACCGTCGTGACGCCACGAGAAGTGATAGTCGCTGCCACCCACACTCAGGTCCACCTGGAAAACACATTTGGTTTACACGTTGGTGGAAACATGTTTTAATTTCATTCGGGAAATATATTTACGGACTTCTTAGTTTTATTTGTCGGAAATTTGAAATAGATATCGTTTATACATTAGCAAGATTCAAGCACAATCACTCAAATTTGATAAAAATAGCAACTCACCTTTGCGTACCCAACACCACTATGAACAACACCGACACCATGAGCTGGTCCTCCGACTAGACCACCTCCTCCAAGATGTCCTCCTCCGAGAAGTCCTCCTCCAAGTCTCCCAGCCAACGCACCAGTGCCATATCCATAGGGTCTATAATACCCTGCCGTCGCCACGGCAGCCACGGAGAGAATCAACACAGCCTTCATCTGCAACACAGTTGTGTACATTTATAGCCTTTATCTGGAACTGCATGATGCCTGGCTTTTAGTTAATGCCAGACTTAACATGAGACAGACCGTCACATCCCAGCACGTACTTCTTAGCTTCATCTGCATCGTTATATTCGCTTTAGTCTACACTAAAGTTCCAAACTAAAGAGTGTGGCAATTCTTTTCTGATCAGATCAACTCTCAACAAGAGAATAATACCACAGCATTCCTTAGAATGCACAAATTAAATCATATTAGCGTGATGCATCGATGAGAAAATCAGCAAGATCCATGAGGAGGATTTGAACCCGCACACTCTCAAGACCAACCCAAGATCACTACACCACGAAATGCTCAAAAGCAATGCAACCTGGGATTCAGATGAATCCTCCTGGGGTCCTGAAGACCATGTCGTTTTATAGTGGTCTAGGGCGTGTGCTTGGGGAGTACCAAGTGTGCGGGTTCGAATCTTCCTCATGGCTACTACTGATTTTCTCATTTTGTCTAATCACCCTAAAATTAAAACTTTGCCCCCTCCCTCCCCCCACCTAAAGAAATCTGTCATGCCTACTGGTGAGAATACCATCAAACCACTGAAAGAGAAGTTTTATTCCTGCAGAAAAATACTTCCACATCCCCCAAGGGAAAACTGTTCCATCGCCCATAAAACACTATCACACACCGCCTGAAGAACACTGTGCCACCCGCCAGGTGAACTATACACCTACCGTGAGCAGCCAGGGAGTGTAGCCACCACCAGGTCTCGCCCCTTATATATCACGACGCCACTATTTCTTCATGGTCACCGTCAACGCCTCAGGCTGTCGTGAGTAACATTTCCTGGTTGATAATTTTAATCAACAGTGGTTTTGATTTGTGCTTAAGTCCCATCAACGGCGGGAGGGTTGTTAAGTGTATAACTATAGGACAACTCTCAGTATATGTATACTGAGAAGCGAGTACACGTTTCGGCATATATTTAGCAGTTTCCCATTTAGCAATTACTCACGCAGTCCCTTGTCTGGCCAATGTTGAGAGCGGGGCGTGGCCTTCCTCTCGAGACCAGATTTCCAAAGTAGCAGTAAACGGCGTCTTTAAATTTGACGAATATCGTAGACTTTGTTAATGTTGATTTAAAGGTTACAACATCACAAGGTGTGAAAAATTTCACTCACCATATCCATATTATTATATAAGGAATGGAATATTTCCATACCATATTTATAATTTACATAATAATCATATCTCTACCGATGATTTAAAAATCATCAATATCTACATCATGCATGACCATTTGGTCGAGTACACCATCCGTGTTATATAGGCTCCGTGCCTATATAACATTGTTGTTGTTGTTGATTTAGGGGCGACGACGATCGTGGGATCGGATGCGCTCCGGCATACCCGGTAAGGGTTATCCCGAAGCCCGGAAAGGTGAAACGTCAAGCCAAATCGCGAAACAAGTGACGCCAATCACAGGAAACTAACATGCCATGTGGCAAAGAAACGCAGACAGGCAGATGATTGGGGAGCCCCAGGAGTCCCTCAGTGTGACAAGCACCGGCTCCGCCCCACACAGAGAACACTGGGTAGCAAAACCAAAAACTCGAACCCCATCTAAAACGCAATAGTCATCCAGTGTCCCAAGCAGAACAGAAGCCGGCCGCCCACCACGACTGAGGGCACACCAGGAGCCCACCAAGACCCACCAACCACCAGCACCTCTCGGCCAAGCCGGCGCCGGACACCGTCACCCCGCCGGGAGAACCAGCCAGAACACGTCAAAAAAAATCTATCAACAATCCCGTGACCCAAGGCGATATGTGCGCCAGGCGTCGTACAACCAGACCGTTGAATAGGGATGCCAAACGGAAGGAGCAAAGCCAAAACGCGAAAACAGAACGTGATTAGGCGGCTCCCAGGCAGAGGTGGTGTCCAGACGTCCGCTTGTCGTCAAGGTTGACCCAGGAGTCGCCTATATAACATTGTACATGTGATTACAAGAATCTAGAAGCTTCCAGGAGGAACTGATAATCAAAAAAATATTGTTGGAACCGAAACAATGGGTTCCGGTGACATTTTCCAAATCCTTATTGAAGGACAAATTGTACTACTAAGTACTGTCAATAATCGTTAAATCCATTAAGTGTTTAGCTTGCAACTAAACCTTATCACAATGATCAGTCAAGACATTGAAAATAATCATTTTATAACCATTGTCGGCACTCCACACCTTCACTGGGGAGGGGGACGACGCAGGTGGGGCAGAAAGCGTCGAGTACCTGATCAACCTTTGTTGACATGGAAAACAGTGCAGTGTTTGAGGACAGTTTCAGTGGACACTACTGCACAAGCTACTTGTTAAATTACCAGTAATCATTCCCTAGATACTCGGGGAGTCCCTGATCTATAATCTAAGCTAAAATTCGTCCATAAGAACTCATTAAGAATAGTGAGAGTGAACTCATGTACCCAGAGACTTACCACGTTTCCACCATCATTTAATCCTTAACACTGCTACAGGATCCATCCTACAGCAACCGCTACTAGGAACTTAATCAACATCATGCTGCCTTATCTTCATAAAAAATACTGAGCCTATCTCCTGAGAGGTCATACAGTATGACAACTTGCCAGATTAGGCTCCGGTTCTTAGCTGCAGGATAAGTTATTGTTTTAGAGCGTAGATTACCCAATTACATGCGAAGACATTAATATGTATCCATAGATAAATTGAGAGTCATTAGACAGCGAGGCAACACTTCACCAATTAATGAGTTAATTTACCTTCTTCAGTAACTGAACCTCTTATTGATGATTATTAATATAAATCTGAATATCTATATCTTGTGTATACAATTCTTTAGTATAACTCATCATACATTTAATAGCCATATCCATTAATCTTAATTTATCAAATTAGTTTATTTTATTGCATACAATATTTTGTTTGAATATTACTTATGCATTATACTTGTATTATTCAACTACTGTGTTGCTCGTCCAAGCGATCCAAACCAAACGACGTATTCGTAAATTTTAATTATTGAATATTTAAAATCCATATTTTCTCATTTATATTTATTTGAATGTCGTATATAGTTAAGCCTAAATTATATTAGATTAAGTGTTAGGTCCTACTAGTAATAATTTATTTTGCAGCACATAGGTGAAGAATTTAGCAACCCATCATCACGTTATGTTTATGCCATCATGCGGCCGATCTTAAAGGCATATTAAAGATCTTAATATACATCAATTTAAACATGCTATTCATTCGAAATAGGAATTTTCTCGGTTACAAAGTTTTATGGTTATATACTAGAATATTTAGGTAGAGGTTAGGTTAGGTGTTCAGGTTTTGTTGGACATTGATATTTTTTTTCTTTATTTGTAAAACAATACATACAATATAAGGGTAGTAGTAGTAGGCATCCATCAGTCTCAGGAGACTATGGAGTTGTGCTCTGAGGATGGGTTGTACAAGCTTTTGGTACCGAGGCACCAAAAGACAACAGCGCATCAGCTCCACACCGCCAAAAACACCAGAAATAAAAAACGCAACATTAAACATACAGAATAAACTTTACTGAAAAATACAGAACAAGGAATACATAAAGACAAGGTGCATAGAGCAAAGAACATAAGAGTGAAAAACAGAAAAAAAAAATAAAATAGGAACTCGCATTAAGAAATTAGGCCACCCAGACGGGGCGTGCCAAGTATGGACATTAAACTATAAAATTGCACAAAAGAAAACAAGAAAACTATAGTAAAAAATCAAAATGCAAATACACAACATATGGAACATGCGGCACACCACAATGCAAACAAGTAACGCATGACCTAAACACACAGGAACCGGGAACACCTAATGAAATGATACCCACACAAACAAACAAGAACACGGGAACGCACAGGAGCCGGGAAAGAATGCTACAACCTCACCCCCGAACACACATGAAAGTAGTAAGTAATTATCAAAGGAAAGCACCACACCGGGAAGGCTACGTAGCACCATCAAATGTGCGGAATAATGAGAGGGCGCTAAATATCACCAAGGATGCCAATACGAGAACAAACGCATAAGGCGAACGATATCAAAAGTATCCGATTCACAAAGAATTTTATCGAGGGACAAGCAACCGCGAGGGACGGTCGGAAAGCAAGACACTCATCCTGAAAGTCAGGTCATTCAACAAAGATATGCTTAACCGTAAAAGGGACAATGCAATTTGGACAATTAGGAGCAGGACTGTGCTTCATTAAGTGACCGTGAGTTAAGCATGTATGGCCAATAGCAACCTCGCCAGAGAAACCAAATATAAAACAAAACCATAGCACAGTACAATAAACAAAACACAAGGCAAAAACGGGACGAGACAAAAGCATGGACACAAAACATACAAATAGCAGACAATGCAATAATTACAGGGAATACACAAGTCAAGCACAAGCATTATGCATATTTATCCGGGAACTCCTGCGCTGGAAAGCGCAAGCAGTAACCCTCCCAAATCAGCATGGCGTCATCGGGGACCTGTCGACCAGGAGACACACAAGGCTGAGACATTAGATCTTGCAACCCATAAATAAACCCCTTTGGCCGCGGCACCCAAATAGTAGAAGAGCACCACGGGATCGGACGCAAACTCATCCAAAGTGAGTTCTAACGACTGCGACTCCCGGACCACTACCCCATAGGCCGTGACCACAGACGGGTTCTGCACAAGGAGGTTTACCACTAGGTTTCTTACTGGGTTCCACACACCGAGTTCTGCACTGGGGGGGGGGGGGAGACCACAGGGGAGGCAGGCGCGCCAGGGCCCCCACCATCGGGCACAGGTGGCGAGGCCCCCTGTGCACATCCTTCCTCAGTACCATGACGAGGTCCCGATCACTGGGGGTAACCTCCCATGGTGGGAAGCCAACAGCAGGTGGCACAGGGATCGACACAGGAGGACCGCACAACACCCCCCCCCCCCAACCACCACCACCACCACAGCACAAACCACAACGTCACACTCGGCAGCCCACTCACGAGGGGGTGACACTCCTATCCGTCCTAGAACGCTTTGACACAGCTAGGTCGCTGAGCATCCGAACTGTCGCCACAAGCAGGAGGCACTCGAGGAGAGCCCACGGCCGGCTGCACCACACAATGCAAAGCACGAGCCTGAAGCACAGCATCCTCATCAACAGGGGTACAAGCCCACACCCCACAGGCGACACAGGAACCAGAGACAGGGCAGGCAGAGGCGAGAGAGTCGGCAGAGGTAAAGGAGCCTGCGGAGATGAGGGAGCCGGCTGTGGGGGCGGTCCCTCACCCACCACCACCCTGACACCCACAACACCAACCGCACTCACAGGTACAACGGCCAAGGAACCTGGTAACACCATTGAGGCAGCAGACGACAGGGAAGCCTTTCCCCACCACACCACAAGGCGACACGTCCGTAGCCACCAACGGGGGAAAGTCCTCCCTAAACAGATTTACAGGAGCTGCCGCCACACCACAGCAGGCTGCCTCCTGGTGCCTCTCAAGGCCGGCCACACCGAAAACTTGTCCGGGGCTGTCCAGCGTAGAAGGCGCGTGTGGTGTACCCCATCAACGTCACAGTCGACGGAACCGGAGACTTGAGAGACACGGCGATGGTCTGGTACCGCTCGAGACTCCCACCTACCGGAAGAGATAGCATTCATCCGGAGGGACACCATGGTCTTATATTTATCAAAGTAACTTCGAAGTAAAGCTTCATAGAACTCAAAAGGGACCACATGCAGCGCCACTTAAGTGAGGGAGCAGCAGCGATCGGAGATAAATACGGTACCACCGTCCGCAGTAAGGGAGAACGAACGACCATCATAATGGCCCACTACGTCCTAGTGGAGAGCTGAACTTGACGAGCGCCCAGTAGTTTGTAAGGAGCTGGACGCCACACACATCCACAACGTTGACACGGAACATATCCAACATCACCACCTCAATAGCCAGGTACGACGCCCTGTCAGAAAATTCCAGACCAATTGCCTCAGAACGGCGGAAAAGGGTGCTTAATGTCGCCAAACAAAACGACCGGAGCCCCCCCCCCCTCCCTGATCTGGACACGCTGACAGCTGGGGCAAGACTGGGAGCAAGCCACTGCGCACACCCAGACCCTGTGCTGGTCAGCCAGCCGCTCATTAATCCAGAAACTAAACCCCTGATAATGAATGAAACACACTTTACATTGGATTCCCAGCTGATTATGTTCGAGACTTTCTGGAACTATGTTTTGCGTGCATTCTTTGTTCGAATTTCACCAACTAAATGTTTCACCTACGTACTGCATATTCAAATAATTACCAAAAACACCAAAATACCTAACATTATCTGTCCAGAACTTAACTGTAGACAAAATTTTAATGTACAATTATGTTATCTACATTCATGAAAATGAAATTTGTTTTTCACATTGAGTTAAAAATGACGATTACACCTTTTGTGCGAGCACAGTCTGAGTATTGTTTGAAATAATTGGACCTAGAACTAAGTTACCTAAATTAGATCTAAATAAAAATATTGATGTATAACATTCTGATTAATATTTGAGGAAGTACTCTTTTGTATTACACAATGCGAGAAAACTGCACATGGAACAATGTGGACGGCTTGGAAGCCGGAGCTGGAGGAAGTGTTCAACTGGCCGACACCTCAGTCTCTCTCTCTCTCCTTTCCAGTATTTCCCTTTGCCTTCATTATATTCCATTTCTCTATTACAACAATTGATTTCTATATACTAGCGTTGGTGCATAGCTGGCTGTTCCCGGGTCTCTCTTCTCCTCCACCCCTCCCTCCCTCACAGTTCTCCCTAGCTTTCATCTTTTTTCCTTATCCCACTTCTCTTCCTTTCTCCTTCCTCTCCTCTCTTCTTTCCCTCCATCTCTCCAGTTCTCTCTTCTCTTAATCTCTCCACCAAAATTCATCATTCCCTTTACATACCTCTACTTTCCCTTCCCCTATCAAATTTATCCCCTCCGCCTCTCCACTCTCTCTCTCTCACACTCTCTCCCTTTTCCTTCCCTCTTCCCGCCTCTGTACTTGTCTCCCCCCTCTCTCCTTTCCTTTCTTCAAACATCTCATTCATCCTCTCTCTCTCTCTCTCTCTCTCTCTCTCTCTCTCTCTCTCTCTCTCTCTCTCTCTCTCTCTCTCTCTCTCTCTCTCTCTCTCTCTCTCTCTCTCTCTCTCTCTCTCTCTCTCTCTCTCTCTCAGCCATCCATCTTTCACAGAATATGAGGGGGGTCAATGTTTTGCCGGACTCTCTCATAACAGGGCAAATAGAACTGACGCCGACAAGCCTATGTCCATCACGCACCCAAGACCATTCACCCTAGAAAGCTGGATGAGGCTAGCCCCAAGCGTCTGGCCTTCTACCTTGAACAAACAGATTTTCTCTCCCATAGATAATGAGAAGATTTGATCCCGGCGGTGCCCGGGCCTCTGACCTTCTTACTTTCTCTTCTCCCTTCTCCCATTCCCATTCTCCCATTCATTCTCACTTTCTCCTTATTTCTCATATTCTCCTCCCTTTTTTCCGCTATTTCTCCGCCTAACCACCTGTGCTGGACGATAGAGCCACGGCCTCGCTTCATGCAGGTCGGCGTTCAATCCCCGACCGTCCAAGTGGTTGCGCACAATTCATCCCCCCCCCCGGGTCCCATCCAAAATCCTTATCCTGACCCCTTCCAAGTGCTACATAGTCGTAATGGCTTAGCGTTTTCCCTTGATAAGTCCCTCTCTTCCCTCTCCAATTTTCCTTCTCATTCTCCTCCCTCCCTATCCCTGTTCCTCCTTTCTTTCATCCAGTGAGCAAAACATACTCGGGGTAATGTTGAACCAACCTTCAATCAACATTATCGACGTTGATTCAATGTCGATAACAGCCGATAAATAAGTTGGAAAACGCTGTATTGTCAATCAAACCCATATTTCAGAGTTCATAGCACTTATTGCTTGTCGGAAAAAGTTCAAATCCTACTTAAAGTCGAGGCATTGGAGTTGACCCCAACACCCCCTTTGACCCTCGCCATACAATCACAATTCACCATGGGACGTTGCTAGAGGAAAATTGCAATAATCTGACCTCTTTCATGTAGACATATGCTACTATGAAAGAATAAGTTCCATCAATTATTTGAGCACGAATTTGATCTGTATTTCAAATATTTTTAACTTCAAAAGGAAGTTGAAAAATTTTATACATAAAACTGCCAAATTATTTTAGAGGAGTAAAAACCTAATTTAAGGCAGAAAGGATTGCGTAGCCTTCCAGATAAACCTGCGTACAAAACAATGCAAATCTATAAAACCTCTCCACATTTCAGAATAAAAAGAACAAATTTCCTTCTCTGCAACATTTATTAACCGAATGAATATCTCCAGATTATAGAGAATTTATCATTATGATCCCAGGTCATCTTGGAGTGCAGTCAGTGATGGGCTGCTCAGCCATAGTAAACCCCACGGCGCTCACAGATGATGGGCTTCTCGTGGTGGCAGGCGACGTCGTGCCATCTGATGCCGTCATTGTAGAAGTTGTTGAGCACTGCCAGACAGAACTCCTTCCCGCCCTCAGCGTTGTCTGGCTGGGGAAGCCCCTCGCTGAGGAAGAGTTAAGATAATATTATAACTAGTTATTTATTTTAAATATTTTAAATTTTATTGTTTACAACGTTTTTTTCATTTATTGGATGATCTTTTCAGTTTATATTAATAACGGTTAACAGTGCTGATTTTTACTTTACTTTATAAGTTTTTGATTCATTTACTGTTATATAAATTTAAAGTAGGACTTTGGCCAACTTGTCAACTGCATTTACCATTGCATAGGACCAGAAGGCAGGAAGCCCGCAAGGGCAAGACTTACCTGCCGGTGTAAGACCAGTTGATGCCGTAGAAGGGAGCACCGGAGCCCCAGAGGAAGCCATAACCGCTACGATAACCGCTCGTCCAGATGTACTTCACATTGTCTGCGGAAATACGTAGTTAACTATGATATTAATGTCACTGGATTGACAAGTCACATAAGTTCACATAATGATTGGAAAGATTCTTTATCGCGATAGAAACTTTACTGGATAAGCATATTTTGTTGTGCTATTGTGAAATGGTTGTATTCCTGTTAACACTGCGCAACCCAACCTTTGTAGATGATGTCTGAGATAATCTTGTCCTCTTCAGGAGTCTCGATGCTGACGCCCTGCCATCCCTTGCCCAGGCTGGAGCAGTAATAGTTGGCACTGTGCCCGTCATAGTTCTTGCCACCATCGTGACGCCACGAGAAGTGATAGTCGCTGCCACCCACACTCAGGTCCACCTGGAAAACACATTTGGTCTACACGTTGGTGGAAACATGTTTTAATTTCATTCGACAAATATGTTTACTGACTTCTTAGTTTTATTTGTCGGAAATTTGAAATAGATATCGTTTATACATTAGCAAGATTCAAGCATAATCACTCAAATTTGATAAAAAAAGCAACTCACCTTTGCGTACCCAACACCACCATGAACAACACCGACACCATGAGCTGGTCCTCCGACTAGACCACCTCCTCCAAGATGTCCTCCTCCGAGAAGTCCTCCTCCAAGTCTCCCAGCCAACGCACCAGTGCCATATCCATAGGGTCTATAATACCCTGCCGTCGCCACGGCAGCCACGGAGAGAATCAAAACAGCCTTCATCTGCAACACAGTTGTGTACATTTATAGCCTTTATCTGGAACTGCATGAGGCTTGGCCTTTAGTTAATGCCAGACTTAACATGAGACAGACCGTCACATCCCCGCACGTAGTTCTTAGTTTCATCTACATCGTTGTTTTCGCCATGATGCCGGTTCTACATTAACCTCTGTGGCCGTATTTTCCTGAACTGATCAACTCCCAACATGTGGATAATACTACACTCCCCTTAGCAACTATGTCTACCCCTCATGAAAGATACCTTGATCCACCCCAGACAAGAAGACTGTGATACTCTTCGGAGAGAACAGTCACACCGCAAGAGAAACACTGTTACACCCCCAGAAGATCTTTGCCACATCCTCCAGAAGAACAGTAATGCATTCTTCAACCGAACAATGTCACATCCTTCTGGAGAACAAAATTACATCCCAAAGAAACACCATTACACCCTTTAGATGAACACTGCCACAGTTTCCAAGCGAACACTATTCCATCGCCCATAAAACACTATCACACACCGCCTGAAGAACACTGTCCCACCCGCTAGGTGAACTATACACCTACCGTGAGCAGCCAGGGAGTGTAGCCACCACCAGGTCTCGCCTCTTATATATCGCGACGCCACTGTTTCTTCAGGGTCACCAACAACGCCTCAGGCTGTCGTGAGTAACATTTCCTGTTAATGTCAACTGGACTTTGTGACAGCGCTTTCGTTTTAAATGAAAACTGAAAAATTGGTGACAATAGCATTAGGAATAATTATATTCAACTGTGGTTTTCATTTTGGCTTAAGTCCTATCAACTGCAAAAAGGTTTATTAAGTCCAGGACTATAGAAAATCTCTCAGTGTATGTATACCAAGAAGTGAGTACACGTCTCGGTGCATTTTCCTATTCCCCATTACATAATGTGTGATGTTTAGCTTAAGGACCATCATCTGCACTAGGGTTGTAGAGGCCGTGACACTTGCTTTACAGTCAACTAGCAAACATAGTTTTTACCTAAACTAATGATGCATTTTTAATTCCAAAAAGATTTAAAAAAAAGGTCTAAACCGATTTTAAGATGACGTGTACTTGACATTTATTGTTTTTATACTTGTCTCTGTATTTCTTCACAACTTTAATAGCACGTGTCACTCTTATAGTTTATGTTGTTAAAGCACTTGTAAAACAAAGACTCAACAGCTTGTAACCGTTTTTCTAAGCTTACCCCTGGAAACACAAACCAAAACTGTCTCTATTTTCCGCTTGTTACAACTTGTAATAAAGTTGTTACATCTTGGCTTAACGAGTTTATGACGTATTAGAACGTTGTTACAACTTGCTATATTGGTTGTTATAACTAATTAGGAGGAGTTAAAACTTGTTCGAACGTTGTACCAACGTCGTAGTTTCGGTGTGTGTTTAGCGGGTACTCACCACTTCCCATGATTTTCTTGTGCTCCAGCGCCCATTGTTTATACAAACGGTGCAGCCCTTATTGCCACTTATTGACAGCCATAACAAAATCACCTGCTGTTTATTTAACATTTGATTTTTCTTATTTTTTTGTCTCAATGAGAATGCGAGGTTGAACATTACTATTGAACATTTTCTGCCACTCCCGGTCATGTTACCATACTTAACAACCTCTGATCATTTAAACTTAACTATAAGGTATACTCATTTTCTAGTATATCGACCAAGAGCAGTGAAATAATTACTTAAACTCGAAAAGAAGAGAATATTTTCAGCATTAAAATATACCATGAAAGTAAAGTACTCTCAACACCCTCAGTGTAACACCAGACGCAACACTAACAACATCCTCAGTGTAACACCAGACGCAACACTAACAACACACTCAGTGTAACACCAGACGCAACACTAACAACAACACAGTGTAACACCAGACGCAACACTAACAACAACACAGTGTAACACCAGACGCAACACTTACAACATACTCAGTGTAACATCAGACGCCACACTAACAACCCACTCAATGTAACACCAGAGACCAAGCTTACAACACACTCAGTGTAACACTGGAAACACCGTCAGTGTAACACTGACAACATCGTCAGTGTAACACTGGCAACTCCGTCAGGGTAACACTGGCAACACCGTCAGGGTAACACTGGCAACACCGTCAGGGTAACACTGGCAACTCCGTCAGGGTAACACTGGCAACACCGTCAGGGTAACACTGGTAACTCCGTCAGGGTAACACTGGCAACTCCGTCAGTGTAACACTGGCAACTCCGTCAGGGTAACACTGGCAACACCGTCAGGGTAACACTGGCAACACCGTCAGGGTAACACTGACAACACCGTCAGGGTAACACTGACAACACCGTCAGGGTAACACTGGCAACACCGTCAGGGTAACACTGGCAACTCCGTCAGGGTAACACTGGCAACACCGTCAGGGTAACACTGGCAACACCGTCAGGGTAACACTGGCAACACCGTCAGGGTAACACTGACAACACCGTCAGGGTAACACTGGCAACACCGTCAGGGTAACACTGGCAACTCCGTCAGGGTAACACTGGCAACACCGTCAGGGTAACACTGACAACACCGTCAGGGTAACACTGGCAACACCGTCAGGGTAACACTGGCAACTCCGTCAGGGTAACACTGGCAACACCGTCAGGGTAACACTGACAACACCGTCAGGGTAACACTGGCAACTCCGTCAGTGTAACACTGGCAACTCCGTCAGGGTAACACTGGCAACACCGTCAGGGTAACACTGGCAACACCGTCAGGGTAACACTGACAACACCGTCAGGGTAACACTGACAACACCGTCAGGGTAACACTGGCAACACCGTCAGGGTAACACTGGCAACTCCGTCAGGGTAACACTGGCAACACCGTCAGGGTAACACTGGCAACACCGTCAGGGTAACACTGACAACACCGTCAGGGTAACACTGGCAACACCGTCAGGGTAACACTGACAACACCGTCAGGGTAACACTGGCAACACCGTCAGGGTAACACTGGCAACACCGTCAGGGTAACACTGACAACACCGTCAGGGTAACACTGGCAACACCGTCAGTGTAACACTGGCAACTCCGTCAGGGTAACACTGGCAACACCGTCAGGGTAACACTGGCAACACCGTCAGGGTAACACTGGCAACACCGTCAGGGTAACACTGGCAACACCGTCAGGGTAACACTGACAACACCGTCAGGGTAACACTGGCAACACCGTCAGGGTAACACTGACAACACCGTCAGGGTAACACTGGCAACACCGTCAGTGTAACACTGGCAACACCGTCAGGGTAACACTGGCAACACCGTCAGGGTAACACTGGCAACACCGTCAGTGTAACACTGGCAACACCGTCAGGGTAACACTGGCAACACCGTCAGTGTAACACTGGCAACTCCGTCAGGGTAACACTGGCAACACCGTCAGGGTAACACTGGCAACACCGTCAGGGTAACACTGGCAACACCGTCAGGGTAACACTGGCAACACCGTCAGGGTAACACTGGCAACACCGTCAGGGTAACACTGGCAACACCGTCAGGGTAACACTGGACGCAACTGTGGCCTTAATAATACAAAAAAAATGGATTTAATTATAAATATATTATTACCGTTAATTTGCCTGTATATTAATACACAAAAATAAGTTTGATTGCGTCCTCAGACAAATATCAAAGTTTTACACTTAGATCAAGGGTAAATGTAAATGTTGATGGACTGTGTTAACATAAACGCTATTTTCTATAACATATATTAATATTATTATATAATTTAACTTGTGTACAGTTATGGTCAGAATTTCAAGCGATTTTACTCTATAATCGCTCTAAATTCTGACCCCTAACTATACACGAAATAGTAAAATCGCTCTAAATTCAGAATTTACAGCGATTTGACTATTTCGCAATAGTTGGAGCCATGATGTATGATTACGATTAGTAACTGTCTTCAGCAGTGTCCAGGACGCCGCAGAGGAAACACACGCAGGGAACATATGGACAGAGCCCGCGTTACTAAGTTACTAAGGGTTAAATAACTGGGAAGGGAGGAGATACAATGATGATAACCTGGAATAAGCAGAGCGAGTGTGGCCGTGACTAGAGGAAGGTCATGACACCGGAGCGCGCCCTGCGACACCTCACTGTCTGCGTCCGTCGTCACGACCACGGGAGAGGGTGTCTTTCACTGATGAAAGATTATTATTTACATCTGTTTATTCATAAAGTTCAGTATGTAAGGTATACACGGAAAAAAAATCACATCAGACAGCGTGCAGCTTCGTCTAACAGTCTGGTTGACCAGACCACCAACCAGGAGGTCTGGTCAGAGACCAAGCCGCTGGGACGTTGATCCCCGGAAGCCACGCATGGTAACCATTAGGAACTGTTCTCAAGGTCTACATGGTCTCCCCCGACTTGCTGCCTTCTTTTGATACATACTTTGTTCACAGGGTGGACTTGGAAGACAAGTTTCCAGCCATGTTTCTCAGAAAGGTCTCCCATTGTTCTTGTGTCTGTCACTCATTGTATCACCGCACATAAACAATAACATGGACGAAGGTTAACATATATAATTTATTATTCAATTATTAAACTACTATTGATCGGATGACCAGCTTCACGGTTCTGTTAAAATGTATTGGAGATATTCGCAGAATTTTTTGACAATGGAATGTAAGTTGCAGCCACTAAAAAAATTTCAAATTTTGTCTCAGTTTTGCTAAATCAAAAAATAGTTGTACATCTGTTACATTTATTATGGTTTTAAAAAAACTTTTCATAATTTATATTTTTTTTTATTTTTGTAATATCAAAGAAGAAGTCATAGTAACTCCACGGTAGTTGGGAAAAGTGTAACTCTCACAGAAGACAGGGAGTGTGGGGCTCACAGAAGACAGAGAGTGTGGCGCTCACAGAAGACAGGGAGTGCGGCGCTCATAGAAGACAGGGAATGTGGGGCTCACAGAAGACCGGGAGTGTGGCGCTCATAGAAGACAGGGAGTGTGGCGCTCACAGAAGACAGGGAGTGCGGCGCTCATAGAAGACAGGGAATGTGGGGCTCACAGAAGACCAAGAGTGTGGCGCTCATAGAAGACAGGGAATGTGGGGCTCACAGAAGACCGGGAGTGTGGCGCTCATAGAAGACAGGGAGTGTGGTGCTCACAGAAGACAGGGAGTGCGGCGCTCATAGAAGACAGGGAGTGTGGGGCTCACAGAAGACAGGGAGTGCGGCGCTCATAGAAGACAGAAAATGTGACGCTCACAGTAGGCGTTGATCATCCATAACGGCGCTCACAGATGATGGCCTTCTCGTGGTGGCAGGCGACGTCGTGCCATCTGATGCCGTCATTGTAGAAGTTGTTGAGCACTGCCAGACAGAACTCATTCCCGCCCTCAGCATTGTCTGGCTGGGGAAGCCCCTCGCTGTCGAAGAGAGGCAGATTAATGTGATAAACAGTCATTTATTTATGTATTCCGCATCCAAGTTTCTCTGACGATAACTTTAGGGCCGTCAACGTAAAATAGCATCAAAATCTCATGCGACATCAAATCCAAAAAATAAAATGAGACTCGACAAAATCCAACTTTTCCGTAGTATGAACCAATGAAGGAATACTAGTGTCAACAATTACTTCCAAAGCAATATAGATTAATAGCTACCCGACTTTGCAGATCGACATCGCCACAATTCGAAGACGAAGATCAACTAGAAACTGGCCTTATTCATTTGGTGGTATATTGCTGTTCCCGGACCAAGGATGGCTTCATGAAGCGCACAGGAATGAACACCACTGAGAACCTGTGATGACGCACATCCCTTTTCGACAGCCCATAACTTTCTTGATATGAAGAGCTCGTGAAATCAATAACTAGGAAGACACTCAATCTTGACTTAGAAGACAGACAGTGAAGTCAAGAAACTCCACTGATCAGACTTATCAGATCAGATGTATTCACAAGATAACGCCGGTAGTTCTTATCGTCGTTCACTACAACATAGATGGAAAGATCCTACCAGATCGCTAAATAGACTTGATTTCGACACTGGGTCATAAATGTAATGTAGCATCCAGCCAATGAGACATTGTTATATACATTTCACTCTAAACACTATCCTAAAAAAAAATCAAAGCTCACTGGGACAGTCCCATAATGGAAAAAATAGCATCAACATTGCTAGGAAATACATGATGTAAGCAAAACCCGCTAGCGTTGAAAATTCCTTGTGCTGGGGAATGTTTATCCGGCGTCACAACCTCACCCTGAAAACTTGCCTTGCCCAATATGCTCATAGTATCAGTGAAGGTTTTCGTCTTCCGGAACTCTGTTCTCACCGACCACAGGTGCATCTGTGAAAGTGTATCGGCAGACGACCCCACGGTCTGATATATCGTAAATCAATGGGAAAAGTTGCAAAGACATGAAGAAGTAACCGAGATCATCAAGATGATCCCCACCACAGACCTCTGACAAGCACAAAGCTAGTCACAACTATACAGGCATAATGACACTCAGAAACGTTCACATGGGGTCACCATACTTCACTGGAAGGATGGCAACCTGTAGAGTGGCACTGTACACGAGCCTCAATATTGCCAAATACCTACTATAAGTTCAGTGTAAAGTTCCGTAGAGAGCTAGAGCTTAGATTTATCGTTTCATAGTTACATTTGGCAATATTCAAAGTTTCTCTTTAAAACTTAACTGCATATCTTAGTGATTATCAGAATGACAAATAAAATATTTGAATTCTTCATTGAAATCGCTCTTGAAAGAAAATGTTAACGTTATCTTTGGCCAATATTTAAGCTACGGTTGTGACAGCACAATGACCAGGAGGCAGGAACCCTCAATGGCAAGACTCACCTTCCGGTGTGGGACCAGTTGAGACCGTAGAAGGGAGCGCCGGAGCCCCAGATAAAGCCCTTGGCAGTACGGAAACCGCTCGTCCAGATGTACTCCAAGTTCTCTGCGGGAAAAACGTATTTGATCATGCATGTAACTAATTATTAGATAGGTGAGATACAGTAATGTAATTTTTAGGATAAAGTGACAAGCCAGAATGAATATATAGCACTTGGAAAGGATATGAGAACATGGAGGTGACATATGAGGAAGGGGTAAAGGAACGGTGGCCAACTTCTTGGGCCACTGGGGATCAAATGTTTGCTCAGACAGCAGAGTGACTGCATGAGCTTACGGGATAATTGAAATTCTTTATAAAAGATATTGACTTGATAAATAATGTTCATGTTATTTTGAAAATCTATAAGGCTATTTACTCCATCCACGTCTAAGACTTTAGGGCAGCTCAAATAACGTCATCTCACCTCGGGAGATGATTTTAGAAATTATTTCGTCCTCTTCTGGAGTCTCAATGCTAACGCCCTGCCATCCCTTGCCCATATTGGAGCAGTAATAGTTAGCACGATATCCGTCATATTTCTTGCCATTGTCGTGACGCCATGAGAAGTGGTACTCACTGCCACCGAATTTTAGGTCCACCTGGGAAAATACCACATTTGGTTAGCATTGTAACGTAATCACGCATCAACTTTATGTCCTTCACACAAACTACAAACAAATGAAGCATGTCTCTCATTATCTTGGTGAATGACATTTAAATGTTCTAATCTTCTGGGACAAAAATATACGAGCCAATCAAGAGTTTGGCTCGTATATTTGTTCATTGTTTCCTTATAATTATCGGTATATAATTTATGTTCTGTCAATCAAGAATGTTCATATATATGTAGTTCCTTAAATTTAAAAAATATATGAAGAGATTTACCTTTTCAGTTGCAACATCAATATGACCAACAATTACGCCACTGGCGGCGCCCCCGGCAATATCGCCAACTCCATGACCACCTCCAACGCTACCAGTTCCGACAAGACCACCTCCTTTGATGGGACCACCACCTTTGATGGGACCACCTCCTTTGATGAGACCACCACCTCCTCCTCCAAGGTGACCGACACCTCCTCCAAGGTGACCAACGCTTCCTCCAAGGTGACCACCTCCTCCTCCAAAGTGACCACCTCCTCCTCCAAGGTGACCACCTCCTCCTCCAAGGTGACCAACGCCTCCTCCAAGGTGACCAACGCCTCCTCCGAAGTGACCAACGCCTCCTCCGAAGTGACCAACTCCTCCAATGATACCACCTCCTAAAATGGGACCACCTCCATTACGCGGGTAAAACTTGTAGTTTTGGGCCGTCGCCGCGGCCGCCACGGTGAGTATCCACACAGCTTTCATCTGCAACACCAACGCTTAAAATTATCGCATGTTTTACAAATTTACTGGGGAAAAAGCTTCCTAATACAGTACTTGTTTAGGGTAGTCAAGTTTAATACACAAATTTGATATGTGACAGACCATTCTTAGTCTTCTGACGTGTTTTATCATTCCGTACACCGATCTTTGCCCAGTTATGCTGATCGTGCGCAAACCGCTCTGGTAATTAGCTATTTCACTGAGCAGATAAGCGCCTCACTGGACATCAATATCACTCACATCAAAAACACACTAATCACACACGCTAGAGTTATGACACATCTGAAGAAAAAAAACATGTAACGCGGCCAGAACACTCTGGTACGCAGAGGAAAACTTGACACCTACCGTGCCCCGGGAGTGAGAGCTTGCGCGGTCAGGTTTCCCCACCTTATATAGTTCCTCTCCAGTTCATCCTCAGGGTCAACAACTACGTCTCCGGGTTTTTAGAACCCTCCTGTTAATACCACCTCAATATGGTTTTTTTTTTGTATGGACGGTGCCCAAAGTCAAGTTACTCAGTCAAAGGTCATAGGGCCAGAACACTATGCGTGAATAAGCACTATTCTCGGTTTGGATTCACTATGTAATTATCATATATGCTTTTACAACAAATTGACGGGGCTGTGGCTCCTTGTATATTAATTAATTTAATTAATTACGACTACCTATCCGATCAAAATTCGGAATAATAAAGGTTATTAGATAAATAATATATCCACTCTATTAATATATTAAGCACAACAATTATATTAATATAAATATTATATAAATATGTCGGATAGTTAAATGATTGAATATGAAAGTTAGTGCTATCAGACTGAAATATTTAACGGCTTTAAAACTTACTGATCTTGACTGAGCGCAGTAACATGTGAAGGTGAAGGTTAGCAACAATGTCTAACGAGACGTGAAAAATATAAAACGTAATTCTCAACCAGAACCTCCAACACCGAATCCGCAAGTTTTTAGCTTGAGGTAAATGACACGGCAGTAACTTTCGCCGCGAGTAGCTCTTGCTCGGCCCTTGTGCAGCCTTTGCTCGGCCCTTGTGCAGCCCTTGCTCGGCCCTTGTGCAGCCCTTGCTCGGCCCTTGTGCAGCCCTTGCTCGGCCCTTGTGCAGCCCTTGCTCGGCCCTTGTGCAGCCCTTGCTCGGCCCTTGCTCGGCCCTTGTGCAGCCCTTGCTCGGCCCTTGTGCAGCCCTTGCTCGGCCCTTGTGCAGCCCTTGCTCGGCCCTTGTGCAGCCCTTGCTCGGCCCTTGTGCAGCCCTTGCTCGGCCCTTGTGCAGCCCTTGCTCGGCCCTTGTGCAGCCCTTGCTCGGCCCTTGTGCAGGCCTTGCTCGGCCCTTGCTCGGCCCTTGTGCAGGCCTTGCTCGGGCCTTGTGCAGGCCTTGCTCGGCCCTTGTGCAGGCCTTGCTCGGCCCTTGTGCAGGCCTTGCTCGGCCCTTGTGCAGGCCTTGCTCGGCCCTTGTGCAGGCCTTGCTCGGCCCTTGTGCAGGCCTTGCTCGGCCCTTGTGCAGGCCTTGCTCGGCCCTTGTGCAGGACTTGCTCGGCCCTTGTGCAGGACTTGCTCGGTTTTTCGCTGTTTGGAAGATATTTGTAGAATAGTAAGATTTTTCTGCACGCTGATCTTATGTTTATCTTTAAATTTATTTCCACTGTTGCAGCCTTGAGCCTATTGTACAAAACGATTGTTCTGACGCTTAAATAGAATGGTTTTTTAACCCATACCTCGGTATACAGGGTGTAAGAGGAGGCCGTTCTCGTGGAGAGATATCGGTGTTGAAATGTTGAGAGATAGAAAGGTTGCAGAGAACTGTAATCAAACTATATTTAATGCTGATCGATATACGTAAAAATGTAGAAGGCGCTCAATTTCAACATATAGTGAAGTAATATAAAAATATATAAACATAATCCTTATTAGAATGAAGTAGTCTGTAATTTGTCAGACAATACCAAAGAATACAGCACCAAACAATACAATACCAAACAATACAACACCAAACAATACAATACCAAACAATACAACACCAAACAATACAATAACAAACAATACAACACTAAACAATACAACACCAAACAATACAACACCAAATAATACAATACCAAACAATACAATACCAAACAATACAACTCCAAACAATACAATACCAAACAATACAACACCAAATAATACAATACCAAACAATACAACACCAAAAATACACTACCAAACAATACAACACCAAACAATTTTCCTCACCGTACATAAAGTCTACACTTTCCATGACGTTTTTCGAATTGGAGAGACAGTGGCAACATGCAGAGAAAAATTATTACAAAGTTTTTCAATTCGCGATAAAAAAAAATAAGTGAAGGGTGCCAGTTACTGGATAAAAGCAAAGGCAAGGTCGACAGGAACTTAACGGTGACTTTGCCAGTGTTAACCACATCTCATTGCCAGCGAGGAAATTGTCTGTTATACACGTGACTATTCTCCAAGCTTAGTACAGGAAGTTGTAAATTACAAACACACACACAAACACACTGCTCGGGAATCTGTACACTAGTTGAGAGGCGGGACCAAAGAGCCAAAGCTCAATCCCTGCAAGCACAAATAGGTGAGTACACACACACACACACACACACACACACACACACACACACACACACACACACACACACACACACACACACACACACACACACACACACACATACACACACACACACACACACACACACAAAAGGAATGCTTCAAACATTGCGTGCTACATTTAAATTTGCAAATCACAAGGGTGACTCCTTCGAGCCAAAAATTTAGGATCAAATTGGCCTATCAATCGCTGGCTCTTGTCGGTCCGGAGCGGGGTCACCGTAATATTAGCCGTCACACCTTCTGTTTACATAATAAACCCACTGTGTAATGCTGGATAGTTTCACCAACCGACTATGAATGTGCGATTTTCATCTTGAAATCTTTTTGCTAATTACTCCTTATCCTACATATGAAGTAATTATTGTACTGTGCAATAGGTGAATGGGTTCCTATCCAGTATTTTTGCGACAAGCCAGTTTAAGAGGTAACCAATATATTGGTTATATATATATGGGTAAGAGGGTAGGGTTAAACGGGAACCGCCTTGCATGAGCCAACACGCCTGATGCGCTGCTCCATAATTACCCAGCTTTTACTTCTGGAATAATGTAAATTTACACAAAAGAGGGAAAATGCAGAAAAATATTCCTGACAGGATGTTTTTATGATATATTTCATGGTACATACTGAACTAACATGAAAAGGCTAAAAAGAGCTAGATATTTACAATGAAAATATACATAATTTAATTTGCTGCAAAAAGTTGTGGTAAACCTAAACACTGATATCTCAGGAAGTACAGCAACTTCAAACGACCATCAATGTATAGGTTGCATGGTGTTATTATTTAATAGAAGTGTTACTCCTTGCGATTAGTGCAGCCAATTTAGTAATGCATAGCACATTCTATTCTGAGTTTTCAGATAGTCGAATACAATAAAAGAGTAAATAAATTTCAATTACCTGCAAAGGCTGCATAATTGTGTCTTAATATAATCAGGCGAAGTGAGATATTCCTATACTAGTTTGAGAGCAGTCGATTACACGGCCTGCAATCTTAGAGGGTCGGGGCTCAAGAACAAGTCCATATGAGCATCTTGTATGGTCTACCCTCTGCTACAGGAGCCATTGGAATTGAAGAAGCTAAAATTGGAAAGACTAAGATTCCCTTTTATAATAATAATAATAATAATAATAATAATAATAATAATAATAATAATAATAATAATAATAATAATAATAATCAATAATAATAATAATAATAATAATAATAATAATAATAATAATAATAATAATAAGATGAAGAAGAAGAAGGAAGAGTTATAATTAGTAATTAATAATGACCCAGCAGAAAGAGGAGTAATACTTATTAAGTAATTGCATTATCATTATAAAAAATTTAATAATAATTTTGTTAATAATTATTACTCTTCCTTCTGCTTGGTCATGAAGGAAGCCGGCCTCGGGCGAAGGGCTGTGACGATATCTATCTGGAACCAGTAGGTGCGGGACTTGGTCGTCCACCTCTTGGGGGTCGTGCGGTCCAGGGGCCAGATTCACGAAAGCACATACGAACCTTTATCTCTTTTCTCAATCTTTGTCGGCTTTGTTTCCAATTGTTAAACTGTTAATGAGCTTCGAAGCACCAGGAGGATGTTTATAGCAATAACAATAGTTGAATGGGAAGCTTTCATACTAGTAAACTGTTTAATAAATGTAACCAAAGCCGTCAAAGATTGAGGAAATACGCTCTCACGCTCTCAGCCTACCTGAGAGACGCTCTCAGCCTACCTGAGAGCGTCCCTGTAAATACGCATAACTTTAA
The DNA here is from genome assembly GCF_040958095.1 of Procambarus clarkii. Classification (NCBI taxonomy): domain Eukaryota; kingdom Metazoa; phylum Arthropoda; class Malacostraca; order Decapoda; family Cambaridae; genus Procambarus; species Procambarus clarkii. The sequence goes on from NC_091176.1 coordinate 21,064,372, forward strand.
ATGCGTCTCTCCGCTCTATTGAGGTCACAGTAAGTTCCGGTTTTTGCTTAAACTTAGTGGCTATAAATACCATTGGTCTAATGCAGTTTTTATATCCTTTTATATATTATGGTTTATATAATCCATGCATGTGTTATGACAAAGAACCTTTGTAAATCATGTGATTGACAAATTTTGCTCGTAACTAGATATTTTGGATAAATCTTACGTTGGACACATAACACTTTTAAATCTGTGCTTATGACAGTACTCTTGTACATCTTGCGTGTGGCACAGGACATTTAAGTCTTGCCTTTACGTATCAAGGCACAGGAAATGTACATCTTGCGTGTGGCATAGGACATGTAAATCTTGCGTGTAACACAGTACTTGTAAATCTTGCTTGTGTTACAGGACTCCACAAGCCTACGATGTCATTCACCTGACTGGCATGTAATCAACACATGCCTTTCATAAATCATGTGAAAATATTTAATTTTGTATATGGAATTGCCAGTATGGAAGTTACATTAATTAAAATGTCAGAGAACCATGCATCATAGAGTTGAGTAATACTATTTCATTGACGTTGGATTTACAGTAGCTGAGGTCAATAACCTAGATGTATAGCCCAGATGTATTTGCCTCATATGGGCTAATTGGCCTTCTGAAGTTAGTCTTCTTCTTGAAGAGTACGTACTCTTCATACACGTACACGTACTCTTCTTCTTGAAGAGTAACTTCTGTAACTTTGGAAGTTTCTTTATTCTTATGTGTGTGTAAATCACGAAAAATAATTATTAAGTTCATATAAATAAGAGCTGCCTCGTATGGGCCAATAGGCCTACTGCAGTTCCATTTATTCTTATATTCTTATGTTTCTGAACAGAATATACAAATAACATGGGCAGGACTCAGGTGGGAGTTTGCAAATGGGAATATGATCATTATATACAAGATACTCGGGATAATATGGTGAACAAAGACAGACTCTTGTAAAATGAGGGAATAAAGGATAAGAAGGAAATGAAGGAAATTTCCTCTACCTCATAGGAAACGGAAATGAGGTAAAGGAAATGAAATACTCGTACCCTGTAGGGTTTGTCAGCAAGTGGAATGAACTGAATAAAGAAGTCATTGAGATTACCATCATCTATAATTTCCAGGCCAAATGTAAACAAAAAATATATCGAACGTCAGGAAAATAAAAAACCTTTAGGTACTCCAAGCCCTGGAAACACGAACCGTAACTGTCTCTATTTTTCGCTTGTTACAACTTGTAATAAAGTTGTTACATCTTGGCTTAAAGCGTTTTTGACGTATTAGAACGTTGTTACAACTTGCTATATAGGTTATTATAACAGGTTAGGAGGTGTTAAAACCTGTTCGAACGTTGTACCAATGTCGTAGTTTCGGTGTGTGTTTGGCGGGAGGCTAGTCGGCGAGCTCAAATAGAAAACGAGAGAGCCGCAATAGTTCGCCACTGAAGGGATGACTTAAGACGCAGTGACCTCTGGTGATTAAATGTTGTATCAAGCGTCTCCCTTATAAATTAGTACTCGTATATGTCGATGAAGAACAGAAAAGTTTCCATATGATAAATCGCTTTGTGTCAACGGATGTTGCAATTGATCTGTTTAATCAATGTCTTGGCGGTACAATAGACGGCAAAACAACAACAATTCACAGAGAAATTAGATGACATGGAATCACCAACAGGAGTAACAATCAGAGGACTGCATATGGGTTGTCCGAGGCAGAAGGTTTAAATGACTGAGTGGACGCGCGTTATTTTTCTGTTCAGTGATATGGTCAGACATATGCGACTGACCTCGAGATACCTGGCCAGCTGTCAAGGTAAGTGTTAATACGTCTTAATTGTCATTGTCCAAATGGGCAATGTCCTAACATATTTGGGGACTCATTAATTGTTCGTGATCTGATATTTTTTATTCGGCGGGAGCCGAGAAAACAATCTGGGCCTGAAATCACGAAGCAGTTTCAGAAGCACTTACGAACCTGTCCATCATTTCTGAATCTTTGACGGCTTTGTTTACAATTATTAAACAGTTAATGAGCTCGAAAGGACCAGGAGGCTGTTTATAGCAGTAACAACAGTTGAATGGGAAGTTTTCATGCTTGTAAACTGTTTAATGAATGTAACCAAAGCCGTCAAAGAGTGAGGAAAGATGTACACGTTCGTAAGTACCTGCGTAACTGCTTCGTGAATGTGGCCCCTGGACTTTTCGGTGAGCGATACATATAAGTCATATAATTCAGCCTTCTTATAAATCTTGTAAATTTTCGTCGGACGGATCGTAGTTTTATAGTTTAATACTTCCCAAGAGATTACATGTGTGGAAGTAATTTGGTATTACTTGTTTAGAAAATGAGACTGTGGTACTTCTGTCCTCAAAAGAGTTTGTTTAGTATAAGTCGATATATATTTATTTTTAGATATATAACAATGTTTGTGTTTGGGGTTATCATCAATGTGTGTGTGTGTGTGTGTGTGTGTGTGTGTGTGTGTGTGTGTGTGTGTGTGGGAGGGGATCGTCAATTATGTGTGTGAGAGGGGGAGGGTCATCATCAATGTGTGATGTCGTCATCAATGGGAGTGTGTCTGTGGAAGGGGGTCGTCATCAATGTGTGTGTGAGGAGGGGGGGGGGGTGGTCGTCATCAATGTGTGTGAGGAGGGGGTCGTCAGCAATGTGTGTGTGCGGGGGAGGTGGGGAGGGGTTACTAGTCCAGTTCATAAGTTCTATTCAGTTGTGTATTTGTAAACTAAAGTCTTTGAAAATGTAATAAGTTTTACGAAACGCGCTCGTGTCGCGTCAGACTAGAAATAGAAATGAATTTTGGAGAATTGATTTTTGAATTACCTCCAACAGTGAAAAGAAATGTACGAAAGATTGAGAAAATTCGTGTTAGAATTATTAATCTTACTTTTTCGGTCATATTTAATAATATATATATATATATATATATATATATATATATATATATATATATATATATATATATATATATATATATATATATATATATATATATATATTCTAGGGTGTGAGTTTTCAGTTGCATATAGTCCTGGGGACCATTCAGGCTTGTTCGCATATATGTTCGCATATGCGGGTACATATACATATATATATATATATATATATATATATATATATATATATATATATATATATATATATATATATATATATATATATATATATATATATATATATATATATATATATATAATATCTTACGTAATGTGATGAAGAAACCCTCGCTGCTAATACAATGGTCAGAGATTGTAGAAAAACTGTGCCGCTCAAGACTTTAAACAATAGAACGAGAGTGACCAATTCACGTTATGATCCGTGCCGTGCTGTTCCGGGCTCTTCTGGAGGCCCGTGACATGACTGTGCTGCAGTCATGACAGGGTGGACCGACCTCTTGCACAGAGAAAACCCCACAAAATAGTTTTTATGTGGATCTCGACAAATGTTCTTTGAAAACTCTTATTAGCGATAAACTCTGACTATATCATTATTATATGATTGCTACCAGTCACTGGAAGAGTGGCTGAATGACTGGTCAATCGCTGGCCGAATGACTGGTCAATCGCTAGCTGAATGACTGGTCAATCGCTGGCCGAATGACTGGTCAATCGCTAGCTGAATGACTGGTCAATCGCTAGCTGAAAAACTGGTCAGTCACTGGATAAATGTCTGGTCAATCGCTGACTGAATGAGTGATCAGTCGCTAGCTGAATGACTGTTCAGTCGCTGGTTGAATCGTTATGATTGTTTAGTCATTCTTAGTTCTTTTAGGTTATATGTTAAAGGAGATACACTTAGCGGAAAAATTTTTAATAATATTTTCATTATAGATTATTTATCCGTTGATTTTAGTAGAATAATTACGTACTACATACAGTGTTGCAGCTGTGAGGAAAAAATCACTGTGACAGGAATATTACTTGTGTATTGTCAATATTCGTCGTTATTTTAACGCGTTGCCAGTGAAACAATAGGAGACTTTTATGTAAGTTTATTTTTGCAGGAAAGTTACCTTTCTGAACAGGAATCAGAATAAATCCTCCCGCTGAAAATGTATTGCTATCCAACAAAAATAATCCTGCAAGTTAGTCAACACCGGAACTGTGATGAAGTTCGTTTCATTTCTGTCAATTATTTTCATCTTAGTACTAGTGCCATAAAATGTTTCCTAATTTATTCTATATAAACAAAACGACACTGTACGCTGATTGATCAGAAGTTTAATCTCTCGAGGAAATTTAACACGGTCTTATTATCGCCAATTAAAATCTTACAAATAATTAAGTAAACTAAAACTGCCTATAAACATCATTGCAGTAGTAATCGTTGCATTTAGTGAGAATTAAAAATAAATTAGAGGTAATTATTTAAATTAACTTTTCAGCTCATAGATTAAGATTTGTTACCAATGCATGGATTATAATATTGGTGATTCGCTGTATAATTAATTTCAAATCGACATTTTCACGACAGCGCTGCAAGCATATTTCTGAACATTTCCATCGAAAATCTTGTTAGAAACTAATAATAAATGTAAGGTAAAATAACAGAGTTTGCACTTTTCATTCATTAGAATCTTGTAGGAAGTTTATTGTGTATAATTAACCATGTAGGAATTATTTTTTTTAGCTCTGAAGAACTGAACATAATAGGTCAATGATAGGTAGTGATTATTGTAGCTGATAAATAGCTCTCCAGCGCGGAGCTCACAGATGGCAGGAAGTGCGGTGCTGTTCAGCCATAGTGGCCCCCGCGGCGGCGCTCACAGACGATGGCCTTCTCGTGGTGGCAGGCGACGTCGTGCCATCTGATGCCGTCTTTATAGAAGTTGTTGAGCACTGCCAGACAGAACTCCTTCCCGTTCTCACGGTTGTCAGGCTGGGGACGTCCCTCACTGTCAACAGAAGAGAAGTGTACGTGGTCAAATATACTTACAATATATATATATTAGATTTTCTTTGATTTTTCCAGTCAGTTCAATGCATGAATTAAATACCTTCAAAGTCTTATAGAACTTTTGGTGTTATTGAACTCTTGTAGTTTTCAACCGTAAATGAATAAAACTTTATCAATACGTGTGCAATGTAGATGCAGTAATATAAAGTTTCTCAAGCCAGTGTGGAACAAACCAGTATGAACTAAACGACAAGTGCATCACTCACCCTCCGGTGTGAGACCAGTTGAGGCCGTAGAATGGGTAGCCAGAGGGCCAGGCGAAGTCGTAGCCGCTACGGTAACCTCCCGTCCAGATGTACTCCAGCTTGTCTGGAGGAGGGACGCAAATAATTATGCTCATAACTGTTAACAATCCAACATGAGAGACGCAGGCGACAATAACAGAAGCACAACAAACAAATGGGTTCATTACTTTATGCTCGTCTCTAAACAGTGTGAATAAATACAAAGATTTCATGCTACAGATTTCATGATACAAATGATAATCAGTTTATTTTATTCGAAGGTTTTATAATTGGTAACTGAGTTATATAAGATGAACTGGGTAAAGGAAAATGCATGGTAATATTGGAGAAACAAGTAAACGTTCCTGACCTTGGTAGATGACGTTTGAGATGATTTTGTCCTCTTCATGACTCTCGATGCTGACACCCTGCCATCCCTTGCCAAGACTGGAGCAGTAATAGTTGGCACTGTGCCAGTCGTACTTCTTGCCTCCATCGTGACGCCACGAGAAGTGGTAGTCGCTTCCACCAGCGCTCAGATCAACCTGCAATATTGCAACAGTCAGCTCAAAATTAAAAGGAAACTAATACTTATCTTCATGTAATTTACTGCCTTAGACATACGGATTACTAAAGTATTTTCTCATATGTATCCAATCTGCTGAATTCGTCAATGATTATTTTTCAGCAATTCATTATATAATTACTTTCTTAACTACCATTTTTTTAAACACTCACCAGTTTGTAGCCCCCACCACCACCACCACCACTATAGCCTCCGAGATGGGCACCACCACCTCCACTATAGCCGCCACCATGGACGCCGCCGCCTCCACCAAAGCCGCCACCATGAGCAAAACCTCCGCCAAATCCAGCTCCACCACGTCCGCCGGCGTAGGGGCCCAAATACTCGGCCGTCGCCACAACAGCAACACTGAGAATCAACACAGCTTTCATCTGCAACACAGAGGTGTGCAATTACTTCTCGGCACGTGAGGATGGCGTGCAGAATAAAGAGCTACATATTACATTGAGGAAATCAGTATGGATTCGAACAAATGCTATATTGCTGTAGCTGATATCTTGAGGTTATCTTGAGATGATTTTGGGGAATAGCTTTCCCGCGGGCAGGTCCTCGACTAGGCCTCTATTTTGTTACCCTCCCCCCCTTCCTCCGCAAGGAAGCAGTCCGGAGCAGCTGTCTAACTCCCAGGTACCTAATTATTGCTAGATGAACAGCTGCATCATAGCGAAAGAAACTCTGCCCATTTGTTTCCGCCTCCACCGGGGATCGAACCCGGAACGTCACGACTACGAATCCGAAGCGCTTTCCATTCAGTTGTCAAACCCTCACTACAGTAATTACGCACTCACGGGTAATAAATCTTAGTATCACCTTGCCTTGTAGGTCCTTCGTTCACTCAAAAGCAAAATTCCTCGTAACAAAGTATCATTTGTCTGGGAAACATGTCCTCAGCTGCAGGAACAACACTCACGCGGTACCACAATCCTTTAGAGTATCAGAAGAACATTATCCTGTGCACTAGAACACTCGGCCTCCCAGAACACTCGCTCACTACGACTATCTCACATACACCAGGAGACTTTATCATGGCTACCAGAACACCTCGATAACCACAGTGTAAGACGTCCATCAGGAAAAGCCAACACCTACCGTGAGCAGCCAGGGAGTGTATTCATCGGCAGGTCTCCCCGCCTTATATACCTCGCCGTCATTGTACCTTCAGGGTCATCGTCAGCGCTTCCTCCGCATTAGAAATATGTCAGAGCTGAAGCGTCACCTCCACAAACCACTGGGTACTCCTCTTTCAAGCCTGGCAAAAACCTATCCAGAGACATTGCAGTAGCCAGCTTTGTATTAGTAGTATTGAACAAGGAGTAGTAGCGCAGCATAATAGCGTGTAGTAACTGAGCGTAGTAGTAGCTTACTAGCGTAGTAGTAGCGTGTTGAACGAGACTGTTCAATACGCTTTAACTGCACATAAGGGGCATAACTGCCCGATCCCTCAGAGTGTTCAGGAGAGAATTTGATAAGCACCTCCTAAGGATACCTGATCAACCAGGCTGTGACTCATACGTCAGGCTGCGTTCAGCTGCATCCAACATCCTGTTTGACCAGTTCAACAACGAGGAGGCCTTGTCGAGGACCAGACCGCGGGGACGCAAAGCCCAGAAACTATCTCAAGGTAACATCAAGGTAGCCATACACAGACTCTGACTTGGTTACAAGTGCTGCTGGGAGGTAATAAGTCGAAAACTGTAGGAGTGTCATATCTGTGGAACAGATGTCACGGTTACATTACATATTGTAATGGGAAGCCACTGAAGCCCTGCGCATCAAACTCAACATTCAGCCAATAAAAGCAACTTCATTAAATGCAAAATCCACAGCGACTACAATGTTTAAAAAAGAAGTTGAAAAATGGGACAAACTAGTGAACATTGTGCATTTATATCCGCCACCAAGATAACGTTATTTAAACCAAAGATTAAATCAGTGTGAAAAAAAAGAAAACTCTACATTCATTAAAAACTTTGACCCAGATATCATAGTAACAAGGTTATCGTGAATAACCGAACTCAATTACGGATTCACTATAGCCCGTGCTACATGAACATTTTGTTCAGAGTAGCTGAATCAAAAACAACAACACCAGCAACGTCACCTCCAAGAGAACATCCCATAGCGACACGGAAGAATATTGACTGATGATTAATTAATTCGAATAATTTTATTTTGCTTTATGCGTCTAAATTTCATACAATGACGATCGTTCACCCTGTTGTGGATACTTGAGTAATGTAATGATGGTCGTTCCTTTCCTTGTGAGATACTTGAGTCCATGAGTTTTTTATGGAGCGTTTATAAGGAAAAGACTGATTTTATCATTTATTTATATCAGTCAGCAATTAAAGTGTGTTACTCTTTAAGCAACTTTTAAATTAATTGCAAAAATTCATCAAGTACATTTTTGTTCACCAGAACACAGAGTAACGAGAACTAATTATTTGAAATAAAGGACGAACAAAGCGAGTGAGAACAAAAGTTGACCACGTCTCACGGTCAAACGTTATAACAAAGTGTTTGTGACGCAAGACATTTGGGGAGTCTGAGGCTCCTTTTTTCACCCGATGTTTGTAACACTAAGGACGAGGGATACTTAGCCCTTCTGTCTCACGGTGACTCCAGACTGGTGGGGCACCGTTGCTCCTGTCATATGGCACTGGCGACCCAAGACAGGTGGGTCCCCACATGATGTCAGGCAGACCTGGCGAGGCGAAGTCAGGTCCAACCCTGGCATATATCCTGTTGATGCTTTTAACTCGTTGAACTCGTGGATGTCACAAAACGTTATCAGTACAGATATATAATTGTGTGATTTTATCGACAAAATAGAGCTTTTTTAATTTAAAAAATATGTAAAATGTATTTGATTTGTGTGTAAAACTAAAAAATAGTGGGCGAGAGCTTCAAAGATTCTTCATTAAACAGTCTAGTTACCCTGAAGAAGAAACGTCTCCGTAAAACGGAGACGTTCCTTCTTCAGGGAAACTTCTGTTTCCTTCTGTTTTAAATCACGATTTTGTGACTTTGCAAACTTATGATACTGAGAATTGTTAGTACAGATTAAATATTGTAAACTAAGACATTTAAAAAATGAGCACCTTAATTTTTTGTTAAATTTGGAAACACTTTCATAGTAGATCCAGCTTCATCAGTTTGTCACTGACATATATAAACATAATAGGGTACCGGTACTGATCTTTGGGGTACGCCAATTAACATTATCTTCATATCCATCTCTCAAATCATATTGCTATGTTTTTCTTCCTGTTAGAAAGGTATTATGTAACTCAGATCAACCGACATCTAGTTATTCAAGTACGCAAAGAAATCACAATAGCATGATAACTCAAAAAAACAAAAATTGTCTCACGTCAGTGTGATCTTTGTGTTCTAAAGGAACACAAAGTGGAGCGTACAGTGGAGACACCATTACTCACAGGCCATAGTGTAGGCGGGCTATTCGTAAAACCAGGTTATGGCACCAGTTGGGGCCTTCTAGGCTCCCCATAGTGGATTTGGTAGAGTTCTGGGTAAATATTTTTTGACCTATCGTGGCCGAGTTGGTTAAAGCAGGTGTCTGAAAGTCAAAAGAACGCTGGTACAAATCCTCGCATTGCTCCAAATGATTTTCTCAGTTATTCAGGTTTTTTTTTACGTTTATGTCGAAGGCTGTCTAGCTACCGAGAAGATGGATTCGGTCAATTCTTACCTTCCGTGTGTTACCATTGCGACCTTGTCAGCAAACTGTGCCATGTTTGTGTGACTAGACTTTCCTTCTATCACTTTATGTTGAACCTTTTACTAAATTTATCTGTTGTATCACTAGCTTGCAGATTAATTTACGTAGGACCTTTCTGAATATACTTGTCATCAATGCAAAATTATAGCCTCATATTATCGGCTGTCGAAAGGTACGGACTCCGCTCTTTTTTTCCTTCTTAATTTTTTTTAAACACGCACACATCCCAAGGATGCCGCCCGCAGTAGATGTCTGAATACCACCAGTTGCCAATATACTGGTAGGTAAACAGTGGCATCAGGTTACATGAAATGGTGTCCAAAAAGTTTATGTCCCTACCAGGAATTAAAACCCGGATTCTCAACTGTGTGTTGAGTTTTTTCACAACTAAACCATAGGCTCTTATGAGTGTGTTATTACCGAAGTGAAATTATCTAAGTGTAGTTACAGGATGAGAGCTACGCTAGAAGCAACAACGTACTGGAGTGCAAAATAACAACGTACTAGAGTGAACGATATGGAAGTAAATGCAGGATACAACTAATGAAGAGCAGAGGTGCCATAGGCACAATCAGAGAACACAGAATAAACATCAGAGGTCCACGGTTGTTCAACGTCCTCCCAGCGACTACAAGAAATATTGCCGGAACAACCGTAGACATCTTCAAGAAAAAACTAGTCTGTTTTCTAAAAGATGTTCTGGACCAACCAGGCTGTATTGAGTATGTGGGCCTGCGGGCCGCTCCAAGCAATAGCCTGGTGGACCAAACTCTCATAAGTGAAGCCTGGCCTTGGGCCGGGCTTGGGGAGTGGAAGAACTCCCAGGACCCCATCAAGCAGATATCAAGCAGATGCTCGTGGTGTCCCGTCTTCCCAGCACTCATTGTTATATAAGATAAAATCAATTTGAGCCAATGGAGGGACTTGAACTCGCGTTATGATGATTCCCAGACTTGTCTTAACCGACTCGACCATGATGGTACACACAATGAAGGTGTGTGTGTGTGTATTTGTGTGTGTTTGCGTTTGCACAAAATTTGCTCATAAACCAATGAGGAAAATTAATAGCAAGATAAAATATACATCTCTTTTTTATTATAATCTAAAAGGAAATAAGTTTTGCATTCATGAGTTTATAAGAAATAGTTTACTGTTCTGAAAAAAACATTATCGGTCGACTTCAGCAAGATGGCAGGAAGTGCGGTGCTTTTCAGCCATAGTGGCCCCCGCGGCGGCGCTCACAGACGATGGCCTTCTCGTGGTGGCAGGCGACGTCGTGCCATCTGATGCCATCTTTATAGAAGTTGTTGAGCACTGCCAGGCAGAACTCCTTCCCATTCTCACGGTTGTCAGGCTGGGGACGTCCCTCACTGGCAACGGAAGAGAAGTTTATGTGGTCAAATTCACTTACAAAATGGATATTAGATATTCTTATATATATTTTAGTCAGTTCAAGCATGAATGAATTACCTTCAAAGTATTATTGAACTTTTGGTGTTATTTAACTTCTGTAGTTTTCATGCATAAATGAATAAATCATTTTCAATACGTGTACAATGTAGATGCAGTAATATAAAGTTTCTCAAGCCAGTGTGGAACAAACCAGTATGAACTAAACGACAAGTGCAGCACTCACCCTCCGGTGTGAGACCAGTTGAGGCCGTAGAATGGGTAGCCAGAGGGCCAGGCGAAGTCGTAGCCGCTACGGTAACCTCCCGTCCAGATGTACTCCAGCTTGTCTGGAGGAGGGACGCAAATAATTATGCTCATAACTGTTAACAATCCAACATGAGAGACGCAGGCGACAATAACAGAAGCACAACAAACAAATGGGTTCATTACTTTATGCTCGTCTCTAAACAGTGTGAATAAATACAAAGATTTCATGCTACAGATTTCATGATACAAATGATAATCAGTTTATTTTATTCGAAGGTTTTATAATTGGTAACTGAGTTATATAAGATGAACTGGGTAAAGGAAAATGCATGGTAATATTGGAGAAACAAGTAAACGTTCCTGACCTTGGTAGATGACGTTTGAGATGATTTTGTCCTCTTCATGACTCTCGATGCTGACACCCTGCCATCCCTTGCCAAGACTGGAGCAGTAATAGTTGGCACTGTGCCAGTCGTACTTCTTGCCTCCATCGTGACGCCACGAGAAGTGGTAGTCGCTTCCACCAGCACTCAGATCAACCTGCAATATTGCAACAGTCAGCTCAAAATTAAAAGGAAACTAATACTCATCTTCATGTAATTTACTGCCTTAGACATACGGATTATTAAAGTATTTTCTCATATGTATCCAATCTGCTGAATTCGTCAATGATTATTTTTCAGCTATTCATTATATAATTACTTTCTTTACTACCATTTTTTTAAACACTCACCAGTTTGTAGCCCCCACCACCACCACCACCACTATAGCTTCCGAGATGTGCACCACCACCTCCACTATAGCCGCCACCATGGACGCCGCCGCCTCCACCAAAGCCGCCACCATGAGCAAAACCTCCGCCAAATCCAGCTCCACCACGTCCGCCGGCGTAGGGGCCCAAATACTCGGCCGTCGCCACAGCAGCAACACTGAGAATCAACACAGCTTTCATCTGCAACACAGAGGTGTGCAATTACTTCTCGGCACGTGAGGATGGCGTGTAGAATAAAGAGCTACATATTACATTGAGGAAATCAGTATGGATTCGAACAAATGCTATATTGCTGTAGCTGATATCTTGAGGTTATCTTGAGATGATTTTGGGGAATAGCTTTCCCGCGGGCAGGTCCTCGACTAGGCCTCCATTTTGTTACCCTCCCCCCCCCCCCGCAAGGAAGCAGTCCGGAGCAGCTGTCTAACTCCCAGGTACCTAATTATTGCTAGATGAACAGCTGCATCATAGCGAAAGAAACTCTGCCCATTTGTTTCCGCCTCCACCGGGGATCGAGCCCGGAACGTCACGACTACGAATCCGAAGCGCTTTCCATTCAGTTGTCAAACCCTCACTACAGTAATTACGCACTCACGGGTAATAAATCTTAGTATCACCTTGCCTTGTAGGTCCTTCGTTCACTCAAAAGCAAAATTCCTCGTAACAAAGTATCATTTGTCTGGGAAACATGTCCTCAGCTGCAGGAACAACACTCACGCGGTACCACAATCCTTTAGAGTATCAGAAGAACATTATCCTGTGCACTAGAACACTCGGCCTCCCAGAACACTCGCTCACTACGACTATCTCACATACACCAGGAGACTTTATCATGGCTACCAGAACACCTCGATAACCACAGTGTAAGACGTCCATCAGGAAAAGCCAACACCTACCGTGAGCAGCAAGGGAGTGTATTCATCGGCAGGTCTCCCCGCCTTATATACCTCGCCGTCATTGTACCTTCAGGGTCATCGTCAGCGCTTCCTCCGCATTAGAAATATGTCAGAGCTGAAGCGTCACCTCCACAAACCACTGGGTACTCCTCTTTCAAGCCTGGCAAAAACCTATCCAGAGACATTGCAGTAGCCAGCTTTGTATTAGTAGTATTGAACAAGGAGTAGTAGCGCAGCATAATAGCGTGTAGTAACTGAGCGTAGTAGTAGCTTACTAGCGTAGTAGTAGCGTGTTGAACGAGACTGTTCAATACGCTTTAACTGCACATAAGGGGCATAACTGCCCGATCCCTCAGAGTGTTCAGGAGAGAATTTGATAAGCACCTCCTAAGGATACCTGATTAACCAGGCTGTGACTCATACGTCAGGCTGCGTTCAGCTGCATCCAACATCCTGTTTGACCAGTTCAACAACGAGGAGGCCTTGTCGAGGACCCGACCGCGGGGACGCAAAGCCCAGAAACTATCTCAAGGTAACATCAAGGTAGCCATACACAGACTCTGACTTGGTTACAAGTGCTGCTGGGAGGTAATAAGTCGAAAACTGTAGGAGTGTCATATCTGTGGAACAGATGTCACGGTTACATTACATATTGTAATGGGAAGCCACTGAAGCCCTGCGCATCAAACTCAACATTCAGCCAATAAAAGCAACTTCATTAAATGCAAAATCCACAGCGACTACAATGTTTAAAAAAGAAGTTGAAAAATGGGACAAACTAGTGAACATTGTGCATTTATATCCGCCACCAAGATAACGTTATTTAAACCAAAGATTAAATCAGTGTGAAAAAAAGAAAACTCTACATTCATTAAAAACTTTGACCCAGATATCATAGTAACAAGGTTATCGTGAATAACCGAACTCAATTACGGATTCACTATAGCCCGTGCTACATGAACATTTTGTTCAGAGTAGCTGAATCAAAAACAACAACACCAGCAACGTCACCTCCAAGAGAACATCCCATAGCGACACGGAAGAATATTGACAGCCGGGTAATGAATGATGATTAATTAATTCGAATAATTTTATTTTGCTTTATGCGTCTAAATTTCATACAATGACGATCGTTCACCCTGTTGTGGATACTTGAGTAATGTAATGATGGTCGTTCCTTTCCTTGTGAGATACTTGAGTCCATGAGTTTTTTATGGAGCGTTTATAAGGAAAAGACTGATTTTATCATTTATTTATATCAGTCAGCAATTAAAGTGTGTTACTCTTTAAGCAACTTTTAAATTAATTGCAAAATTCATCAAGTACATTTTTGTTCACCAGAACACAGAGTAACGAGAACTAATTATTTGAAATAAAGGACAAACAAAGCGAGTGAGAACAAAAGCTGACCACGTCTCACGGTCAAACGTTATAACAAAGTGTTTGTGACGCAAGACATTTGGGGAGTCTGAGGCTCCTTTTTTCACCCGATGTTTGTAACACTAAGGACGAGGGATACTTAGCCCTTCTGTCTCACGGTGACTCCAGACTGGTGGGGCACCGTTGCTCCTGTCATATGGCACTGGCGACCCAAGACAGGTGGGTCCCCACATGATGTCAGGCAGACCTGGCGAGGCGAAGTCAGGTCCAACCCTGGCATATATCCTGTTGATGCTTTTAACTCGTTGAACTCGTGGATGTCACAAAACGTTATCAGTACAGATATATAATTGTGTGATTTTATCGACAAAATAGAGCTTTTTTAATTTAAAAAAATATGTAAAATGTATTTGATTTGTGTGTAAAACTAAAAAATAGTGGGCGAGAGCTTCAAAGAGTCTTCATTAAACAGTCTAGTTACCCTGAAGAAGAAACGTCTCCGTAAAACGGAGACGTTTCTTCTTCAGGGTAACTTCTGTTTCCTTCTGTTTTAAATCACGATTTTGTGACTTTTTGCAAACTTATGATACTGAGAATTGTTAGTACAGATTAAATATTGTAATCTAAGACATTTAAAAAATGAGCACCTTAATTTTTTGTTAAATTTGGAAACACTTTCATAGTAGATCCAGCTTCATCAGTTTGTCACTGACATATATAAACATAATAGGGTACCGGTACTGATCTTTGGGGTACGCCAGTTAACATTATCTTCATATCCATCTCTCAAATCACATTGCTATGTTTTTCTTCCTGTTAGAAAGGTATTATGTAACTCAGATCAACCGACATCTAGTTATTCAAGTACGCAAAGAAATCACAATAGCATGATAACTCAAAAAAAACAAAAATTGTCTCACGTCAGTGTGATCTTTGTGTTCTAAAGGAACACAAAGTTGAGCGTATAGTGGAGACACCATTACTCACAGGCCATAGTGTAGGCGGGCTATTCGTAAAACCAGGTTATGGCACCAGTTGGGGCCTTCTAGGCTCCCCATAGTGGATTTGGTAGAGTTCTGGGTAAATATTTTTTGACCTATCGTGGCCGAGTTGGTTAAAGCAGGTGTCTGAAAGTCAAAAGAACGCTGGTACAAATCCTCGCATTGCTCCAAAGGATTTTCTCAGTTATTCAGGTGTTTTTTTTACGTTTATGTCGAAGGCTGTCTAGCTACCGAGAAGATGGATTCGGTCAATTCTTACCTTCCGTGTGTTACCATTGCGACCTTGTCAGCAAACTGTGCCATGTTTGTGTGACTAGACTTTCCTTCTATCACTTTATGTTGAACCTTTTACTAAATTTATCTGTTGTATCACTAGCTTGCAGATTAATTTACGTAGGACCTTTCTGAATATACTTGTCATCAATGCAAAACTATAGCTTCATATTGTCGGCTGTCGAAAGGTACGGACTCCGCTCTTTTTTTCCTTCTTTTATTTTTTTTTAAACACGCACACATCCCAAGGATGCCGCCCGCAGTAGATGTCTGAATACCACCAGTTGCCAATATACTGGTAGGTAAACAGTGGCATCAGGTTACATGAAATGGTGTCCAAAAAGTTTATGTCCCTACCAGGAATTAAAACCCGGATTCTCAACTGTGTGTTGAGTTTTTTCACAACTAAACCATAGGCTCTTATGAGTGTGTTATTACCGAAGTGCAATTATCTAAGTGTAGTTACAGGATGAGAGCTACGCTAGAAGCAACAACGTACTGGAGTGCAAAATAACAACGTACTAGAGTGAACGATATGGAAGTAAATGCAGGATACAACTAATGAAGAGCAGAGGTGCCATAGGCACAATCAGAGAACACAGAATAAACATCAGAGGTCCACGGTTGTTCAACGTCCTCCCAGCGACTACAAGAAATATTGCCGGAACAACCGTAGACATCTTCAAGAAAAAACTAGTCTGTTTTCTAAAAGATGTTCTGGACCAACCAGGCTGTATTGAGTATGTGGGCCTGCGGGCCGCTCCAAGCAATAGCCTGGTGGACCAAACTCTCATAAGTGAAGCCTGGCCTTGGGCCGGGCTTGGGGAGTGGAAGAACTCCCAGGACCCCATCAAGCAGATATCAAGCAGATGCTCGTGGTGTCCCGTCTTCCCAGCACTCATTGTTATATAAGATAAAATCAATTTGAGCCAATGGAGGGACTTGAACTCGCGTTATGATGATTCCCAGACTTGTCTTAACCGACTCGACGATGATGGTACACACAATGATGGTGTGTGTGTGTGTGTGTATTTGTGTGTGTTTGCGTTTGCACAAAATTTGCTCATAAACCAATGAGGAAAATTAATAGCAAGATAAAATATACATCTCTTTTTTATTATAATCTAAAAGGAAATAAGTTTTGCATTCATGAGTTTATAAGAAATAGTTTACTGTTCTGAAAAAAACATTATCGGTCGACGTCAGCAAGATGGCAGGAAGTGCGGTGCTTTTCAGCCATAGTGGCCCCCGCGGCGGCGCTCACAGACGATGGCCTTCTCGTGGTGGCAGGCGACGTCGTGCCATCTGATGCCATCTTTATAGAAGTTGTTGAGCACTGCCAGGCAGAACTCCTTCCCATTCTCACGGTTGTCAGGCTGGGGACGTCCCTCACTGGCAACGGAAGAGAAGTTTATGTGGTCAAATTCACTTACAAAATGGATATTAGATATTCTTATATATATTTTAGTCAGTTCAAGCATGAATGAATTACCTTCAAAGTATTATTGAACTTTTGGTGTTATTTAACTTCTGTAGTTTTCATGCATAAATGAATAAATCATTTTCAATACGTGTGCAATGTAGATGCAGTAATATAAAGTTTCTCAAGCCAGTGTGGAACAAACCAGTATGAACTAAACGACAAGTGCATCACTCACCCTCCGGTGTGAGACCAGTTGAGGCCGTAGAATGGGTAGCCAGAGGGCCAGGCGAAGTCGTAGCCGCTACGGTAACCTCCCGTCCAGATGTACTCCAGCTTGTCTGGAGGAGGGACGCAAATAATTATGCTCATAACTGTTAACAATCCAACATGAGAGACGCAGGCGACAATAACAGAAGCACAACAAACAAATGGGTTCATTCCTTTATGCTCGTCTCTAAACAGTGTGAATAAATACAAAGATTTCATGCTACAGATTTCATGATACAAATGATAATCAGTTTATTTTATTCGAAGGTTTTATAATTGGTAACTGAGTTATATAAGATGAACTGGGTAAAGGAAAATGCATGGTAATATTGGAGAAACAAGTAAACGTTCCTGACCTTGGTAGATGACGTTTGAGATGATTTTGTCCTCTTCATGACTCTCGATGCTAACACCCTGCCATCCCTTGCCAAGACTGGAGCAGTAATAGTTGGCACTGTGCCAGTCGTACTTCTTGCCTCCATCGTGACGCCACGAGAAGTGGTAGTCGCTTCCACCAGCGCTCAGATCAACCTGCAATATTGCAATAGTCAGCTCAAAATTAAAAGGAAACTAATACTCATCTTCATGTAATTTACTGCCTTAGACATACGGATTATTAAAGTATTTTCTCATATGTATCCAATCTGCTGAATTCGTCAATGATTATTTTTCAGCTATTCATTATATAATTACTTTCTTAACTACCATTTTTTTAAACACTCACCAGTTTGTAGCCCCCACCACCACCACCACCACCACTATAGCCTCCGAGATGGGCACCACCACCTCCACTATAGCCGCCACCATGGACGCCGCCGCCTCCACCAAAGCCGCCACCATGAGCAAAACCTCCGCCAAATCCAGCTCCACCACGTCCGCCGGCGTAGGGGCCCAAATACTCGGCCGTCGCCACAACAGCAACACTGAGAATCAACACAGCTTTCATCTGCAACACAGAGGTGTGCAATTACTTCTCGGCACGTGAGGAGGGCGTGTAGAATAAAGAGCTACATATTACATTGAGGAAATCAGTATGGATTCGAACAAATGCTATATTGCTGTAGCTGATATCTTGAGGTTATCTTGAGATGATTTTGGGGAATAGCTTTCCCGCGGGCAGGTCCTCGACTAGGCCTCCATTTTGTTACCCTCCCCCCCCCCCCCCCCCGCAAGGAAGCAGTCCGGAGCAGCTGTCTAACTTCCAGGTACCTAATTATTGCTAGATGAACAGCTGCATCATAGCGAAAGAAACTCTGCCCATTTGTTTCCGCCTCCACCGGGGATCGAACCCGGAACGTCACGACTACGAATCCGAAGCGCTTTCCATTCAGTTGTCAAACCCTCACTACAGTAATTACGCACTCACGGGTAATAAATCTTAGTATCACCTTGCCTTGTAGGTCCTTCGTTCACTCAAAAGCAAAATTCCTCGTAACAAAGTATCATTTGTCTGGGAAACATGTCCTCAGCTGCAGGAACAACACTCACGCGGTACCACAATCCTTTAGAGTATCAGAAGAACATTATCCTGTGCACTAGAACACTCGGCCTCCCAGAACACTCGCTCACTACGACTATCTCACATACACCAGGAGACTTTATCATGGCTACCAGAACACCTCGATAACCACAGTGTAAGACGTCCATCAGGAAAAGCCAACACCTACCGTGAGCAGCAAGGGAGTGTATTCATCGGCAGGTCTCCCCGCCTTATATACCTCGCCGTCATTGTACCTTCAGGGTCATCGTCAGCGCTTCCTCCGCATTAGAAATATATCAGAGCTGAAGCGTCACCTCCACAAACCACTGGGTACTCCTCTTTCAAGCCTGGCAAAAACCTATCCAGAGACATTGCAGTAGCCAGCTTTGTATTAGTAGTATTGAACAAGGAGTAGTAGCGCAGCATAATAGCGTGTAGTAACTGAGCGTAGTAGTAGCTTACTAGCGTAGTAGTAGCGTGTTGAACGAGACTGTTCAATACGCTTTAACTGCACATAAGGGGCATAACTGCCCGATCCCTCAGAGTGTTCAGGAGAGAATTTGATAAGCACCTCCTAAGGATACCTGATCAACCAGGCTGTGACTCATACGTCAGGCTGCGTTCAGCTGCATCCAACATCCTGTTTGACCAGTTCAACAACGAGGAGGCCTTGTCGAGGACCAGACCGCGGGGACGCAAAGCCCAGAAACTATCTCAAGGTAACATCAAGGTAGCCATACACAGACTCTGACTTGGTTACAAGTGCTGCTGGGAGGTAATAAGTCGAAAACTGTAGGAGTGTCATATCTGTGGAACAGATGTCACGGTTACATTACATATTGTAATGGGAAGCCACTGAAGCCCTGCGCATCAAACTCAACATTCAGCCAATAAAAGCAACTTCATTAAATGCAAAATCCACAGCGACTACAATGTTTAAAAAAGAAGTTGAAAAATGGGACAAACTAGTGAACATTGTGCATTTATATCCGCCACCAAGATAACGTTATTTAAACCAAAGATTAAATCAGTGTGAAAAAAAGAAAACTCTACATTCATTAAAAACTTTGACCCAGATATCATAGTAACAAGGTTATCGTGAATAACCGAACTCAATTACGGATTCACTATAGCCCGTGCTACATGAACATTTTGTTCAGAGTAGCTGAATCAAAAACAACAACACCAGCAACGTCACCTCCAAGAGAACATCCCATAGCGACACGGAAGAATATTGACAGCCGGGTAATGAATGATGATTAATTAATTCGAATAATTTTATTTTGCTTTATGCGTCTAAATTTCATACAATGACGATCGTTCACCCTGTTGTGGATACTTGAGTAATGTAATGATGGTCGTTCCTTTCCTTGTGAGATACTTGAGTCCATGAGTTTTTTATGGAGCGTTTATAAGGAAAAGACTGATTTTATCATTTATTTATATCAGTCAGCAATTAAAGTGTGTTACTCTTTAAGCAACTTTTAAATTAATTGCAAAAATTCATCAAGTACATTTTTGTTCACCAGAACACAGAGTAACGAGAACTAATTATTTGAAATAAAGGACAAACAAAGCGAGTGAGAACAAAAGCTGACCACGTCTCACGGTCAAACGTTATAACAAAGTGTTTGTGACGCAAGACATTTGGGGAGTCTGAGGCTCCTTTTTTCACCCGATGTTTGTAACACTAAGGACGAGGGATACTTAGCCCTTCTGTCACACGGTGACTCCAGACTGGTGGGGCACCGTTGCTCCTGTCATATGGCACTGGCGACCCAAGACAGGTGGGTCCCCACATGATGTCAGGCAGACCTGGCGAGGCGAAGTCAGGTCCAACCCTGGCATATATCCTGTTGATGCTTTTAACTCGTTGAACTCGTGGATGTCACAAAACGTTATCAGTACAGATATATAATTGTGTGATTTTATCGACAAAATAGAGCTTTTTTAATTTAAAAAAATATGTAAAATGTATTTGATTTGTGTGTAAAACTAAAAAATAGTGGGCGAGAGCTTCAAAGAGTCTTCATTAAACAGTCTAGTTACCCTGAAGAAGAAACGTCTCCGTAAAACGGAGACGTTCCTTCTTCAGGGGTAACTTCTGTTTCCTTCTGTTTTAAATCACGATTTTGTGACTTTTTGCAAACTTATGATACTGAGAATTGTTAGTACAGATTAAATATTGTAATCTAAGACATTTAAAAAATGAGCACCTTAATTTTTTGTTAAATTTGGAAACACTTTCATAGTAGATCCAGCTTCATCAGTTTGTCACTGACATATATAAACATAATAGGGTACTGGTACTGATCTTTGGGGTACGCCAGTTAACATTATCTTCATATCCATCTCTCAAATCACATTGCTATGTTTTTCTTCCTGTTAGAAAGGTATTATGTAACTCAGATCAACCGACATCTAGTTATTCAAGTACGCAAAGAAATCACAATAGCATGATAACTCAAAAAAACAAAAATTGTCTCACGTCAGTGTGATCTTTGTGTTCTAAAGGAACACAAAGTGGAGCGTATAGTGGAGACACCATTACTCACAGGCCATAGTGTAGGCGGGCTATTCGTAAAACCAGGTTATGGCACCAGTTGGGGCCTTCTAGGCTCCCCATAGTGGATTTGGTAGAGTTCTGGGTAAATATTTTTTGACCTATCGTGGCCGAGTTGGTTAAAGCAGGTGTCTGAAAGTCAAAAGAACGCTGGTACAAATCCTCGCATTGCTCCAAAGGATTTTCTCAGTTATTCAGGTGTTTTTTTTACGTTTATGTTGAAGGCTGTCTAGCTACCGAGAAGATGGATTCGGCCAATTCTTACCTTCCGTGTGTTACCATTGCGACCGTGTCAGCAAACTGTGCCATGTTTGTGTGACTAGACTTTCCTTCTATCACTTTATGTTGAACCTTTTACTAAATTTATCTGTTGTATCACTAGCTTGCAGATTAATTTACGTAGGACCTTTCTGAATATACTTGTCATCAATGCAAAACTATAGCTTCATATTGTCGGCTGTCGAAAGGTACGGACTCCGCTCTTTTTTTCCTTCTTAATTTTTTTTAAACACGCACACATCCCAAGGATGCCGCCCGCAGTAGATGTCTGAATACCACCAGTTGCCAATATACTGGTAGGTAAACAGTGGCATCAGGTTACATGAAATGGTGTCCAAAAAGTTTATGTCCCTACCAGGAATTAAAACCCGGATTCTCAACTGTGTGTTGAGTTTTTTCACAACTAAACCATAGGCTCTTATGAGTGTGTTATTACCGAAGTGCAATTATCTAAGTGTAGTTACAGGATGAGAGCTACGCTAGAAGCAACAACGTACTGGAGTGCAAAATAACAACGTACTAGAGTGAACGATATGGAAGTAAATGCAGGATACAACTAATGAAGAGCAGAGGTGCCATAGGCACAATCAGAGAACACAGAATAAACATCAGAGGTCCACGGTTGTTCAACGTCCTCCCAGCGACTACAAGAAATATTGCCGGAACAACCGTAGACATCTTCAAGAAAAAACTAGTCTGTTTTCTAAAAGATGTTGTGGACCAATCAGGCTGTATTGAGTATGTGGGCCTGCGGGCCGCTCCAAGCAATAGCCTGGTGGACCAAACTCTCATAAGTGAAGCCTGGCCTTGGGCCGGGCTTGGGGAGTGGAAGAACTCCCAGGACCCCATCAAGCAGATATCAAGCAGATGCTCGTGGTGTCCCGTCTTCCCAGCACTCATTGTTATATAAGATAAAATCAATTTGAGCCAATGGAGGGACTTGAACTCGCGTTATGATGATTCCAAGACTTGTCTTAACCGACTCGACCATGATGGTACACACAATGAAGGTGTGTGTGTGTGTGTATTTGTGTGTGTTTGCGTTTGCACAAAATTTGCTCATAAACCAATGAGGAAAATTAATAGCAAGATAAAATATACATCTCTTTTTTTATTATAATCTAAAAGGAAATAAGTTTTGCATTCATGAGTTTATAAGAAATAGTTTACTGTTCTGAAAAAATCATTATCGGTCGACGTCAGCAAGATGGCAGGAAGTGCGGTGCTTTTCAGCCATAGTGGCCCCCGCGGCGGCGCTCACAGACGATGGCCTTCTCGTGGTGGCAGGCGACGTCGTGCCATCTGATGCCATCTTTATAGAAGTTGTTGAGCACTGCCAGGCAGAACTCCTTCCCATTCTCACGGTTGTCAGGCTGGGGACGTCCCTCACTGGCAACGGAAGAGAAGTTTATGTGGTCAAATTCACTTACAAAATGGATATTAGATATTCTTATATATATTTTAGTCAGTTCAAGCATGAATGAATTACCTTCAAAGTATTATTGAACTTTTGGTGTTATTTAACTTCTGTAGTTTTAATGCATAAATGAATAAATCATTTTCAATTCGTGTACAATGTAGATGCAGTAATATAAAGTTTCTCAAGCCAGTGTGGAACAAACCAGTATGAACTAAACGACAAGTGCATCACTCACCCTCCGGTGTGAGACCAGTTGAGGCCGTAGAATGGGTAGCCAGAGGGCCAGGCGAAGTCGTAGCCGCTACGGTAACCTCCCGTCCAGATGTACTCCAGCTTGTCTGGAGGAGGGACGCAAATAATTATGCTCATAACTGTTAACAATCCAACATGAGAGACGCAGGCGACAATAACAGAAGCACAACAAACAAATGGGTTCATTACTTTATGCTCGTCTCTAAACAGTGTGAATAATTACAAAGATTTCATGCTACAGATTTCATGATACAAATGATAATCAGTTTATTTTATTCGAAGGTTTTATAATTGGTAACTGAGTTATATAAGATGAACTGGGTAAAGGAAAATGCATGGTAATATTGGAGAAACAAGTAATCGTTCCTGACCTTGGTAGATGACGTTTGAGATGATTTTGTCCTCTTCATGACTCTCGATGCTGACACCCTGCCATCCCTTGCCAAGACTGGAGCAGTAATAGTTGGCACTGTGCCAGTCGTACTTCTTGCCTCCATCGTGACGCCACGAGAAGTGGTAGTCGCTTCCACCAGCACTCAGATCAACCTGCAATATTGCAACAGTCGGCTCAAAATTAAAAAGAAACTAATACTTATCTTGATATAGTTTACTGCCTTAGACATACGGATTATTAAAGTATATTCTCATATGTATCCAATGAACTTAATTCGCCAAGGACTCCTTTCAACTATTCATTATATAATTACATTCGTAACTACCATATTTTATGGTAGTTAAGAACTCACCAGTTTGTAGCCCCCACCACCACTATAGCCGCCACCATGGACGCCGCCGCCTCCACCAAAGCCGCCACCATGAGCGAAACCTCCGCCAAATCCAGCTCCACCACGTCCGCCGGCGTAGGGGCCCAAATACTCGGCCGTCGCCACAACAGCAACACTGAGAATCAACACAGCCTTCATCTGCAACACAGAGGTGTGCAATTACTTCTCGGCACGTGAGGAGGGCGTGTAGACCACGTAGCTACATATTACAGTGTTGTGTTTTAGGGGACATGTCATTATAATTACCCCAACACATTTCTCAACATTCACTTTACCAAGTCCTCCATTGGTCATTCACATATGAAATTCCCCGGAATGAAGTAGCGCTAATGTGGTGAACAATACCGTAGTTACAAGAGCAACACTGTCACACGCATCCAAACATTGTCACGCATAATAAAACCCATTCACGAATACCAGTAAAATACTCACGTCCTTCATAACATTAAAAGTCCCACACAGAACACACACCCTCATCAAAGTGCTGCCACGCTCACCAGAATAAGATCAAGACCACCAGAACATTATCACACTCACTATCATGCCCAACAAAAGAACTCTTTCAGGCCCATCAGGAGAACGCTCTGACGAGCACCAAGAGAATGTACTCGTTACATGAACACTCCACGCTCTTCAGAACATTCTAACACCTCACCAATGAAACTCCCTCACCCATCAGGAAAAGCCAACACCTACCGTGAGCCGCCAGGGAGTGTAGCCACCGCCAGGTCTCGCCCCCTTATATATCTCGCTGTCATTGTGCCATCAGGGTCACCGTCAGCGCCTCCAGAGAGCTGAAGCGTTACCTTCATGATTATGTTACCAGTGCGAAACGAAAGATTATTTGACTGGTTATTAGTGAACGTTGACTCGTAAATTCAATTATTTTTACTCAACTTACATGTTTTCCAATGAGGTTTCTGTAGCCTTCCGGTGTGTGTACGTGGGTGTGTGTTCGTGAGTTTTTAAGGTGTTTTTAATAATGGATGGTAGTTTTATGTTATGTTTTGTAATTAAGCTTAGAAAACATCTAAATTCGACTAGAATAATTAGTTGAGTTCATATTATGTTCATCAGTGTGGAGCCTAACTAGGATAAGTTAATCGTCAACGAGATAAAACAAAGAGTGAGAACAGACGCTGACCATAACTCATGGCCAGCTTTATCACAAGTTATTAGTGACGCCAGACTGGTGAGGTTCCAAGGATCCTCTCTTATAGGGTGCTTACCTATCAGTGTTTATCTATCGGTGACGACGTGGAAGTAAAGTCTAGCTCATTATACACCGCCCTAGCCTTGTTGTACCTGTTGCGTTATTGTTTAACTATTCTAATGTTCAAATTCTTGGTCGAGTCTGGCCTTAAAGTTGTGGATGGAGTGACCTCCACTTGTTGACCTCCCGATCACGGTATGAGCATTTCCTTAAATTTCTTTGACTCATTTGGATATCCAGCTTCCACCTGTGTCGTTTTGTCCTACTCTCTCTTAATATAAAGATTTGTCTTGTCCAACTTTGTCTAGTCACCTCAGTTCCTTGTATTTTTTTCATTATATCTCTATTTCTACTGTCCGCCACTTCCTTCAATCTATTCTCATAGATTGACCCTATTAGCTCTGACACTTATCTTGTTGCAAACCTTTGATTTTTTCGATTATAGTTTTATTCCTCACAAGATATGGATTCCAGGCTGTTGTTGCATATTCCATTCTAACAGAAGCTGTGTAGGTTGTCTCGAAAAAGTCCTGATTTCGGTTTCTTAACAGCGTTCTAATCTTTGTCACCATCCCATATGCTGCCTATATCACCCTGCCAATGTGTGCTTCTGATGTTAGCGTTAGAATTATATCTACTCCAAAAATCACTTTCTCTCTCCGATTCCTGAAGCAAGATTCTTTTTTTTTGTCTTCTATTTATGGTGTAGAAACCTTCTGGTATTCTTTTTCCCTTCATCGTCTTCATTACCTTACACTTATTGGAAATGAACTCCAGCAACAATTTGTTGTGAGTTTGTCAAAGTACTTCCTGAAACTTTCTATATTCTTTCTCGGTTCTTATATTCCTCATTAGCTTTGCATCGTCTGTATACATTGACAAATAAACGAGCTCACTCCTTCAAGTAGATCATTCACGTAAATTAGGAACAGTAGCGTTCCAAAGACTGAGCCTTGGGGGACCCCACTTGCTTACAGTCCTTCAACTCGAGTCCTCTCCTCTGATTATAATACTTTGTCTTCTGTCCTTCAGATACTCCCTTACATAGTTCAGTGCCTTCCCAATTATCTCATCTTGCTTCTCCATTCTGTGCACCTCTTTCGTGAGGAACAGTGTCCAGTGTTTTTTGGCAATGGCAAATGTAATCTACCCAGTTATCGTTTTCGAGTCGTATTTTAGTAACCTTGTCATCTAACTTGATGACGTTTGTCAGGCGCGACTTTTCCCTTCTAAATCCATGTTGGGCTTTTGTTACAAAGTTTATCCTCTCAAGGTGATCCATTAATCGCATCCTGATTACTCTCTCCCGCGCTTTACAGACAATACCTCTCAGAGACCGGAGGAGCTTTGGGGAACCTCAGTCATGGGTGAAAAGAGTGACAGAAGGCAGGAGGGGCTCCAGGAACCTGTCATGGGTGGGGGTGGTATTGGGCAAGTGGGATTCTGAGACCCCCTCTGTCATAGATTATACAAGATATAAACATGCATAAGTGCCTACTGCTTTTTCTGTACATTTTCTTAGCGATCACAACCAGAATTATAGTACAGTCCACTACAATAATATCAGGAAAATTATTATATATATGTGTGCCGAGCTTTTAGAAGTAGTGAATCATTGCTGACAATGACCACGTATTTGCTAAGCATTTTCTTTTGTCGCGGAGAAATCAGTCAAATAAAACCAGGAGAGGAGGGAAGGTGCGACATGGTCAGCGACACGTACACCCTGGACGGAATATGGCACCTCGGCGACCGTGTCATATGGCACCTCGGCGACCGTGTCATATGGCACCTCGGCGACTGTGTCATATGGCACCTTAGCGACCGTGTCATATGGTACCTAAGCGACCGTGTCATATGGCACTTCAGCGACCATGTCATATGGCACCTCGGCGACCGTGTCATATGGCACCTCAGCGACCGTGTCATATGGCACCTCAGCGACCGTGTCATATGGCACCTCAGCGACCGTGTCATATGGCACCTCAGCGACCGTGTCATATGCACTGTGACAAATACAGTCACTAATTTGTAATTTTCTAATTGTCACAATTATTTATGGGTAATTAAATTATGGTTGTTGAACTATTACCACAATCATTCATAGGTAATAACAGATGTAGTTGCTGAACCGTAAATAACAAATAACACATTCAATATGTTATATTGAATACGTGATATGACACTTCAGACGATTCTGCAATTATATTATTATTCAACATTTAATTATGAATCTCGATGGGGTCTCGGTAGTACAGTTGGGTTCGCTCTCGAGACACATTTTGGATATCACATTTCGAATCCAGCACAGGATAATAATCAGTGTGCACGTTTCCTTTCACCTAATGCAACAGTTCATCTAGTATTTGTGGCAGTAAATAGGAGTTACGCAACTGTTGTAGGGCTGCATACTGAGGACGGTCAGTAATTAAACATTAAGGGGACCTTGATTCAAGCCTAAAGTACATATATTATATATATATATATATATATATATATATATATATATATATATATATATATATATATATATATGATCGATGTTCCCTTCGGGAATCTTAATTTTAAGATGAATAGGAAAACCAGGGATATACTGAACATCTTGTTTCAGATTCTTTACTTTAAAATGCATAACGTTTCGAATACTTCTCGTATTCATCATCAGATCTAAAAGAAAAAACAGAAATCACAATCAAATAGCTGGTAAACAAAGAACTCATACTGAATATAATTGCCTATCAAAGAAAGGAAAATGCTTAAAAAAACAAAACACTTAAGCGCACTTAAAGTGATCAATACAAATAAAACTTATTAACTGTCACATATATTAAAGCTAATTTAAAAATCCATTAAACTACAAGATGAAATTTATAACTACTAAAACAAATCATTCTATTAAACTTACGTGAAGTGATCAGAAGTGAAACTTGATACTCAACACGTAGATACTAAACACTATAACAAATATTTATATAATGACTACAAATCTACAAAAAATGTATGTAAAATACAAACAGAATAAACGACAATTATAAAGTATTAACCAAAATCTTATAAAAAACTCAAATATTAAATAAAATTAAATACCAAAAAGTGTATTATATATCCTAAATAAAAGATTATATTAATGTACAATGTCACGACTTGATATAAGTAAGAAAGGGCAAAGACATGGTAAACTAAACAAAATTATAATAAAATTAAACTACCAAAATGAACTATAAATCAAATTTCAGGGCCTACTGTGCACTATACAGTGTACAATTGAACAGCTGAAAGGTTGCTATTTAACAGAGGCCGCAGCTCCTTTATATATAATGATTCCATTACTCTCAAATCTGACTGGCCATTCATACAAGTGTCCAGAATTTTAAAATCAGATTCCAGCAGAGAATGATCAAACTCATGAATATATATATATATATATATATATATATATATATATATATATATATATATATATATATATATATATATATATATATATATATATATATATATATATATATTCAAACAAGCTTGAATGGCCCTACAGCTAATATGTAACACGTATATGCTGCATTCAAGAATTACTTGGACAATAGTCTTGTAATTTTCAGGCTCGTGTTTAAATCCTAGATGACCCGAGGTTAGTATATTCACTCTCTTGGATCGAAAGCTTTATCAGGAATGAAGGAGACATATCATTGTAGCAAGAAATATGGGAACTCTCAGCGTTTGATAATGTCATTTCATCACAAACATTTTATAGAAACTGGGTTTAAATTATGAAGATCATTCAATACATTGTTTCTGGTAAATATACATATAGAGAATGGTCAGTCGCAAAGAGCGGCTGCTGCTCATGATTTGAAGGCCGTATTCCGCTGTTAAATTGCTACGGAACAATGTCCATCAAGTTCTGGATGAGTGCAATTAGTTAGTATTGTGCAGTGGTGGCTGCAGCTGGCGAGGCCTTCAAGACAACATGCAAACAAAACCACTGTATTTGATGACGCTATGTACGCTTGATTGTGTGCTTGAAGCCTCAGTATCTTCAGTGTCAGAGAACAAAGTATCTGGCACGAGCTCCCAACACTTTCGCTTCTTTGTTGTGATGGATTCGCCGCTTTAATTTAAAATAAAAATAATTGAGAAACATTTTTATAGCTGACACCTTGTTTTGTGCCCTGTTTTGGCACCTTAGTAAATCCCAAGTTAGGGGCGAACTAAAGTTTAAGGGTTTTTCATTTTTAATGAGCGACCCATATGAAAAAGTACAATACTTAAGAGCATCTATATCATAAACAAAACTTCGATTGTGACAGCAATTCCAAAATTATGCAAGAAAAATTGAATATTATCAACAATTCACTTACCAGCATCTCTGGGCTACTAGAATTGCAAGTGTGGTCACAGCTGCTAGATTGCTCCCATTGTGTTGATCCGTGCGTGTCGGCCAGCCACGGCTTAATACTTCCTCGGTTTTTGGGAGCAAGGAGGCTCTTTATGAACTGTTTAATTGCATTGTTAATATATCTACTTCACCTATACTCGATTAAATTGTATTTATATATTTAAATTTTAAATAATGAACACATTATTATTGATATTTTTAAATTTGGCAATGGTTAAAAACAATTTTTTTATATAAATTGAATGCGGAAAATAATTATTTAGTGAAAATTTTGTGGAAATGACCAATACAATAGAGAATAAGGCTTGAAAGACACTGACCATATTGGGCTCACTTAATGCTTCCGAGGGTTTCTTGTTTACCTCTCTCTCTCTTCGCCAAGTAAAGGTCAGTCAGTTTTAATGCTTAGCTTGTGATCAGTCTTTCCTGTGCTCAGGGAAGGTCTGGACTGGGCTCTACCTTTTCTCTGCGCGGAGGTCTAAAGACGGCTGTATCTCTTCTGTGTTCATAAGCCTAGGAAAGGCTGCATATCTTCTGTGCTCACAGGTCTAGGAAAGGCTGTAAATCTTCTGCCAACCTCTGAAAAATACATAAAATAATGATGGAGAAAGCACAATATACGTAGCTATACTTGTACCAGAGCGGAGCGGGTGTGAGATCCAAAAAAACTATCTTGCCTTATCTTATATATAAATGTATTTTTGAAGATCAATATATTAAATGGGTTAAAAAATACAATACCGACGACTCAGCGATTCCATTAATAATGTGCAATGGTTGGAAATGAATTACCTTATTGTGATTCAGCTTCCGTTTCAGTCAATACAGCAAGTTCCTTTGATACATACAGAGATAGGAAAAGAAAGAGAAAGAGGGAGAACAAGAGTTAGAGACAGCGAGAGAGAGAGAGATAGAGAGAGAGAGAGAGAGAGAGAGAGAGAGAGAGAGAGAGAGAGAGAGAGAGAGAGAGAGAGAGAGAGAGAGAGAGAGAGAGAGAGAGAGA
This sequence comes from Procambarus clarkii, assembly GCF_040958095.1. Lineage (NCBI taxonomy): Eukaryota > Metazoa > Arthropoda > Malacostraca > Decapoda > Cambaridae > Procambarus > Procambarus clarkii. The sequence goes on from NC_091176.1 coordinate 21,094,981, forward strand.
GAGAGAGACAGAGAGAGACCCTATAAAAACACCGATAGGGGCAGACAAAATGATCCGAAATTATGACCAAACTCTAATCGCTTGAAGACCGCCTATGGAAGACCTTAACGAAAAGAGAAGATCAGTTGCCTGACGAGCTTGTTTGTGAGCCTGATATTGTTTGTTTGTGAGCCTGATATTGTTTGTCTGTGAGCCTGATATTGTTTGTCTGTGAGCCTGATATTGTTAGTCAGTGAGCCTCATATTGTTAGCCAGTGAGCCTCATATTGTAAGTCTGAGAGCCTGATAGTGCTAGTTTTTGAGCCTGATATTGTTAGTCTGTGAGCCTAATATTACTAGTCTGTGAGCCTGATATTGTTAGTCTGTGAGCCTAATATTGTTAGTCTGTGAGGCTGATATTGATTGTGAACCTGATATTAATTGTCTGTGAGCCTGATATTTATTGATTGTGAGCCTGATATTGTTAGTCTGTGAGGCTGATATTGTTTGTCTGTGAGCCTGATATTGTTTGTCTGTGAGCCTGATATTGTTTGCCCGTGAGCCTGATATTGTTTACCTGTAAGCCAGTTGTTGTTTAGAGTTTAGCTCAACATTTATTAAAATTTAAATCTAATAAAAACACTAGCCAGGTTGTAATTCCTAAAAACTCACACATGTTAGTATCTAGTTTCATAATGTGATAAAATAGTCAATAAAGAATATATATGGAATGCTTTCATAATGCAGTTAGTTTGGCCCTTGTTGAGTGTTCGGTGGCGAAAATGAACAGGTAGTTCCAGAGTGACAATTACTACTAATAGAGGCTAATATTAGAGCTAAAAGCGCCAGCCCGCTGCTATTGAACGTACATGTCAGTAAGAGCATTAAAGGGAACTATCAGGAGTAGGCGCCAAGCCATTACCACTATATAGCACCTGGAAGGGGTCAGGATAAGGATTTAGGACGGGACAAGAGGGAGGAAGGAATGGTGCCCAAGCACTTGGACGGTAGGGGATTGAACGTCGACCTGCATGAAGCGAGATCGTCGCTCTACCGTCTTGCCCAAAGAGCATTGAACAAGTTCGGCAGAATTTCATATGTGTGTGTTTTTGGAGCCTCTATTCCAAACAGGCTGTGTGTGGCGCAGTTCTTTACATCCTGAGGCAAATATCTCGGAATATATGTTGGATTCATTAATCTTGTCTTGCCAAGGTTTTCTTAAAGGAGTTTCTCCCTTTAAAATTGTATTAATGAACATAAATCTTCGTTTTACCATAAAAATCACGTAAAACTCTAAGCAATTGTTTACTATAGTTATATATGATCACATTACCAGTTCTGTCTTTTGTGTTGTTACTATGCAATTAAATTTGTCTTCTGCGGAAGAGTCATAATTTAAATTTTATATGTTAGACTCTGTGAAGTATTCACCTAGTTGTATACACCTAGTTGTTCTTGCGGGGGTTGAGCTCTGCTCTTTCGGCCCGCCTCTCAGCTGTCAATCATTCAACTGTAACTAACTATTAACTAATTCCCCCCACCCCCCAGGAAGCAGCTCCGTAACAGCTGTCTAACTCCCAGTTATCTATTTACTGCTAGGTAACAGGGTCAAAGAAACTTTGCCCATTTATTTTTGCCTGTTCCGGGAATCGAACCCGGGCCACAGAATTACGAGTCCTGCTCGCTGTCCGTTCAGCTACCAGACCCCCGAAAAAATTGTGTGTGTGTGTACTCTGTGTGTGAACTAAGGGAACTAAGGGAACTGGGAATCAACTGGTGTGTGTGTGTGTGTGTGTACTCACCTATTTGTACTCACCTATTTGTGCTTGCGGGGGTTGAGCACTGGCTCTTTGGTCCCGCCTCTCAACTGTCCGTCAACTGGTGTATAGGTTCCTGAGCCTGTTGGGCTCTATCATATCTACACTTGAAACTGTGTATAGAGTCAGCCTCCACCACATCACTGACTAATGCATTCCATTTGTCAACTACTCTGACACTATAAAAAAATCTTTCTAATATCTCTGTGGCTCATTTGAGCACTCAGTTTCCACCTGTGTCCCCTAGTGCTTGTGCCCCTTCTGTTAAATAGCCCGTCTTTATCTACCCTGTCAATTCCTCTGAGAATCTTTTACGTGGTGATCATATCTCCCCTAACTCTTCAGTCTTCTAGAGACGTGAGGTTTAATTCCTGTAGTCTCTCCTCGTAGCTCATACCTCTCAGCCTGGGTACTAGTCTGGTGGCAAACCTTTCAACTTTTTCCAGTATGGTCTTATGCTTGACTAAATATGGACTCCATGCTAAGGCTGCATACTCCAGGATTGGTCTGATATAGGTGGTATACAAAGTTCTGAACGATTCCTTGCACAAGTGTCTCAATGCCGTTCTTATGTTAGCCAACATGGCATATGCTGCTGATGTTATCCTCTTGATATGGGCTTCAGGGGACAGGTCTGGCGTGATATCAATCCCCAAGTCTTTCTCTCTGACTCGTGTAGAATTTCATCTCCCAAATGATTCCTTGTAACTGGCCTCCTGCTCCCTACACCTATCTTCATTACATGTGTGTGTGTGTGTGTGTGTGTGTGTGTGTGTGTGTGTGTGTGTGTGTGTGTGTGTGGGTGTGTGTGTGTGTGTGTGTGTGTGTGTGTGTGAGTGTGCACTCATATAGTTGTACTCACCTAGTTGTGCTTGCGGGAGTTGCGATCTGGTTCTTTGGTCCCGCCTCTCAACTGTCAATCAACTGGTATACAGATTCCTGAGCCTACTGGGCTCTATCATATCTACATTTGAAACTGTGAAGGGCGTCTGCCTCCATCACATCACTGCCTAATGCATTCCATCTTTGAGCCTGATATTGTTTGTCTGTGATCCTGATATTGTTAGTCTGTGAGGCTGATATTGATTGTCTGTGAGCCTAATATTGTTCGTCTTTCAGCCTGTTACTGTTAGTCTGTGAACCTGATATTGTTTGTGTGTGTGATCTCTCCTGACTCATTTATGAGTCAAGAGGGAATAACAGCGGGTTTTGGGTTTATGCTCATCCACATTCATCACCTTATGAGAGATGGAGAGCTGTCTCACCCAGGTAACCACATCAGCGTCCTCCAACTTGCCATAGGTACAATTACAACGAAATTGTTGGCAAGGCAAACCTTCCCGGAGCCTCAAATTCACATCCACTGTTTTCAAGCGATATTAATTTAGACATGAATTGGTGCCTATATATCCTGTCTCCCATTGTCTGTGTTTTATCCCTCTCAGTGTGTGTCTCAGTCTTGTTTCTAATACTATATTCACTACACAGTCCCCCTCATATTTTTCCATGTATATTTACTCATCTCTCTCTCTCTCTCTCTCTCTCTCTCTCTCTCTCTCTCTCTCTCTCTCTCTCTCTCTCTCTCTCTCTCTCTCTCTCTCTCTCTCTCCCTCGCTTATAACTACTAGCGCTCTTATTACTAGCTAAAACTACTTTATATAATCGATTAGATCAGTATGAGGTCAAACCAGCGGAAAACATGGATCGAACAAGTACAAACAGACGGTGATTAGGAGATACGAACATGCAGTGGTAAAAGAAGACACAAGAAAGAGAGAACAAAGAGGCAGAGAGAGCAAGGGGAAATAAATGAGAAAACTTTTGATAGTCCGACATACATCTATGAGTGATTGACGGGACAATGACTGCCAAAATTAGGACAGCCGAAATTCGATGAAAGGTTCGTAATAATATTTCAACAAAGGCTGAAGAGTCGCCAGAGAAATAGACTGCAGGGACGACAGACCTAACTCTGCCAAAATAAAAAAGTTTCACCCTTGACCTGGTAAATGTTTTAACTCTGCACTGCCAGTCTGCTCCCTGCGTGAAGTAACCGAGTATTTCCATTAGAGGAAGATAATTCAATCTCCCTGAAAATGAACTTTGGCTGTGTGCGGCCGAGTTGGGTAGAGTCTGAGGCATCAAGGACGGTGGCCATTGGGAGCAAAGCCAACTTGGAGCAACTAATTAACCAACTTGGCCTAACTACAGCAACTTAGGGGTAGGAGTAGGAACGAAGGAAGAGGTACAGTGAGGCGAAGAGAGAACATTGAGAGGTGGTGAGGCAGATCGTCGCTTCTCGCCGCCGTCCGTAGGAGTCGGAAGCTGTGAACTACGGTGATAGATTTCACGGGCCAACAAAGGAAGCCGGAGGTGGTGCACCTGGTGATTGATTGTTCAACACCTGACATCGTACCATGAACCTCTTTAAATTACGTCACTCTGCCTTGGTCCGGCTCGTGGTTTCTGCAGTGAATGTCAGGTCGTCATCTACCCTCAATCACCGTTTACTTTCTCTAGTTCTGCATATGTTTTATGCCTTTACTTGAGGAGCAGTGAAAAGTATGGACATTCAAGGATTATATAGAGGTCCCTATATGTGTTCTTGCTTACGGCCTCACCATAGACCGTACAACATGGAAATGTTGTTCAGAGTAGCTGACTCTAAAACAACAACAACTCTGTGCTCTTGCAACTTTGATCGTAATTTCGATTTCCGTGTGTGTGTGTGTGTGTGTGTGTGTGTGTGTGTGTGTGTGTGTGTGTGTGTGTGTGTGTGTGTGCTTTCAATATTCGTAAAACAACGTTTATTTTTCTTATTGTATGTGTTACGTGGTCTGTGACTTCGATTTATTGTTAGCACGATGGACGATGAAGTCCGTATCAACCTCATTTGCTTATTTGCTTGTCACTCTGTGTTATACGCAAGCATTCTCTTCGATTTGTTAACAATTTATTTCTTTTGAATTCTCCACCGAGCAGTTGCCGCTTGCTTATTGCAGTAGCTTTCAGCCCTTTGCCTTCTAGTCGTACTATAAACAATCAATCCACTTGCTTATTAATCTTACCCTGAAGAGGTTCTTCTTTACAATCAAATTTCTCCTTTGAGTATATAGTTTCATTTCATCTCCTAGTGATTCCACTTTACGAAAAAAATATAGTTCCGCACCCCCAAGGAAATGTTCACTTTGTTCCGGGAAATGTTTCAAAATTTACTAATCCTTTTACAATCAAATTGGGAAGCAATAGCGATATATCTTTTTATCTTCCTACATCTATAAGCATCCTATTAGTCTTTAGGTAAACTCACTTTGCTTCACAGTAATTTCATAACTTTATCATCAGCCTTCGCTATCACTCTACTTCTTATTTAGTTCTGAGAGAAAGAACATCGGGAGAAAGTATAAATCGGATATTACAGTAAGACTGTAAACAAAAAGAAGGTAAGTAAGAAAGTAATGTTCTATTATTACCATTCCAGAACATAGTGACAGTCATTTGAACAAGACTGCTCAAATGTTCATATATATATATATATATATATATATATATATATATATATATATATATATATATATATATATATATATATATATATATATATATATATATATATATATTTATATATATATATATGTAAATATATATATATATATATATATATATATATATATATATATATATATATTTATATATATATATATGTAAATATATATATATATATATATATATATATATATATATATATATATATATATATATATATATATATATATATATATATATATATTTTGGTAGAAGTCTTTCCTGTAGACATATATTATTAAATATGACCGAAAAAGTAAGATTAATAATTCTAACACGAATTTTCTCAATCTTTCGTACATTTCTTTTCACTGTTGGTGGTAATTCAAAAATCAATTCTCCAAAATTCATTTTTATTTCTAGTCTGACGCGACACTTGAGCGCGTTTCGTAAAACTTATTACATTTTCAAAGACTTTAGTTAACATATACACAACTGAATAGAACTTACACATCTCCGATTTGTTTATATCTACATTTGAGTGAGGTGGATGGGGTGAGGTGGTATTAATAGGGTATTAATTTCATCAACACAAGAGAGAACACGAAACAATTTAATAGGGTATTAATAGGGTATTAATTTCATCAACACAAGACAGAACACGAAACAATGGGTAATGAATGGAAGTGATTGTAGAAAGCCTATTGGTCCATATTTCTTGATGCTTCTGTATTGGAGCGGAGTCTTGAGGTGGGTAGAATATAGTTGTGCATTAGTTGGCTGTTGATTGCTGGTGTTGACTTTTTAATGTGTAGTGCCTCGCAAACGTCAAGCCGTCTGCTATCGCTGTATCTATCGATGATTTCTGTGTTTTTACAAGGATTTCTCTGGCGATGGTTTGGTTGTGGGAAGAGATTATATGTTCCTTAATGGAGCCCTGTTGCTTATGCATCGTTAAACGCCTAGAAAGAGATGTTGTTGTCTTGCCTATATACTGTTTTTTTTGGAGCTTACAATCCCCAAGAGGGCATTTGAAGGCATAGACGACGTTGGTCTCATTTAAAGCGTTCTGCTTTGTGTCTGGAGAGTTTCTCAGGAGTATGCTGGCCGTTTTTCTGGTTTTATAGTAAATCGTCAGTTGTATCCTCTGATTTTTGTCTGTAGGGATAACGTTTCTATTAACAATATCTTTCAGGACCCTTTCCTCCGTTTCCTGAAAGGGTCCTGAAAGATGTGTGGACTTAGTTTTCTGATGATTACTGTCACTGTGTTGAAATTTCTTCAAGGCAGGAATGTCCTTCTGAAGGTAAGGTCTCCACGCTTAGATACAGTAGTCCAAATGGCAGTGCACCAAAGCCTTGTGCAGCTGAATAGCCACTTCACTTTTCCACTCGGAGGATATATCAGTGTTGTGTGAAATTCGTGTTCTTTTATTGGCAATATTTTATACTGTCATTCAATTAAACAACATAAAAATACTTAAATGAATCGTTCTTAAAGTCTGATAATGCATGCTATACTCACCTAGTTGTGCTTGTGAAGCTTGAGCTACGGCTTTTTGGTCCCGCCTCTCAACTTTATTGATGCATAATATTTTCTTGCATTTTGTCAATGTAACTTTATATTCAGTCTAACATAAAAATCAACAGAGTGTGGGAATATCATCTTAAACGTTATATGATAATAAAACTGCATTTAAAGGAGGTAATCCATAACAATATCGATTGATTTATTCAGTGGTTTAGGCATGAAATAAATTGTGGGGTTATTAGAGAAAACGTATGGAAGGTTGTGGTAAACTTTTATATTATTTTAGCATTTTTGTATATATGCGTGTGTGTGTTTACTGTGTGTGTGTGTGTGTGTGTGTGTGTGTGTGTGTGTGTGTGTGTGTGTGTGTGTGTGTGTGTGTGTGTGTGTGTGTGTGTGTGTGTCTGTGTACTCACCTAATTGTACTGTGTACTTGCTTTGGCTCAACCCCCGCAACCTCATCACAACTTAATGCATTCCATTTGATAACTACTCTGACACTGAAAAAATTCTTACTTATGTCTGTGGCTCATCTGGGTACTAAGTTTCCACCTGTGTCCACTTGTTCGTGTTCCACCCGTGCTAAAGGGTTTATCTTTGTCCACCCTGTCAATTCCCCTGAGTATTTTGTAGGTGGTTATCATGTCTCCCCTTACTCTTCTGTTTTCCAGGGACGTGAGGTTCAACTTTTTTAAACTTTCCTTGTAGCTCATACCTCTCAGATCTGGGACTAATTTGGTGGCATACCTCTGAATCTTTTCTAACTTTGTCTTGTGATTAACTAGGTATGAACTCCAGGCTGGAGCTGCATACTCCAAAATTGGTCTGACATAAGTGGTATACAAAGTCCTGAACGATTCCTTACCCAAGTTTCTAAAGGCAGTTCATATGTTGGCCAATATAGCGTATACCCCCTGTTGATATCCTTTTGATATGGGCACAATAGCCAATAGTGTAAAAAAAAATATATAAATGTGTGTGTGTGTGTGTGTGTGTGTGTGTGTGTGTGTGTGTGTGTGTGTGTGTGTGTGTGTGTGTGTGTGTGTGTGTGTGTGTGTGCGCGCGAGCGTGCTTACCTAGTTGCGCTCACTGAGTTGAGCCTGGAGAGTGGAGCATCCCCAAGAGATCCGTAACATTTAACTACTCATTGTATTCAGCATTGTACAAATTGTAATATTTAAATATCAATAAAGGAAAACAGGACACAAAAGAAAAGCGGTTGGTAGGACAAAATAACATAGAAACTGCATTAGAGGGGACCCCCACAAAATCTCTAATGCGTTACGTGTGCTTTTCTTTGAGGCTATGAGTTTCCCTCCTTTATCCAGAAATGGTACCCTTTATATATATATATATATATATATATATATATATATATATATATATATATATATATATATATATATATATATATATATGTACATTATAAAGCTATACTTGTAGTATATACAATAATATTTGCTATATGTAAAATTTGTAAAATGTAAATATTTTCATAAGAGGTTCATCAATTGACTAAGTCTTAGGTTGGACCGAGAGAGGTTTGTATACAGTGCCTGGTTGATATCTGGTTGATGGGGTTCTGGGAGTTCTTCTACTCCCCAAGCCCGGCCCGAGGTCAGGCTTCACTTGTGAGAGTTTGGTTCACCAGGCTGTTGCTTGGAGCGGCCCCTAGGCCCACATACCCATCACAACCCGGTTGGTCCGGCACTCCTTGGAGGAAATAATCTAGGTTCCTCTTGAAGAGCTCCACGGTTGTTCCGGCAATATTTCTTATGTTCGCTGGGAGGGTGTTGAACAACCGTGGACCTCTGTTATTCAGTGTTCTCTGATTGTGCCTATGACACCCCTGCTCTTCACTGGTTCTATTCTGCGTCAGTGCCTACAAACAGGCGTCTGATAAGCATAGATAAAGAGAGGAGAGAGAGAGAGAGAGAGAGAGAGAGAGAGAGAGAGAGAGAGAGAGAGAGAGAGAGAGAGAGAGAGAGAGAGAGAGAGAGAGAGAGAGAGAGAGGAATTTAGCACAACAGCATTATTACAATTACTGTGAACTCTCACAGATGCAGGAAACGGTGTGATTAGAGGCTTAAAATTCGATGGAGTAACAGGTGATTTTGAACCGGGTTACTTTTATGGTAATGTGAACAGAACACCCACATACTTTGCTATCCCCTTAGGCCCATAATATCGCAGAGCCCAACGCCAACTTACAAACTCGCAATCAAACTGAAATAAAAAATATCTCCTTACATTCTGGCCACATTCTCCCTTAAATCTAGCTACGAATTCATCGACGATTCGAAAATGAGAGAACCCGGTGGGATCTTAGCCTCCATGGATGTTGAAAGTCTGTTCACTAAAGGGTCAAGTGGAGAGTATGACCAGGTTAGTACTCGTCTGTGTGTGGCCACAGCAGCACCTCCCTACATTCAAGGTACTCAAAACAATCTTGCGGGACATTCGGAGGACCTGCCAATCGATCTCCTTTTCTGTTTGTCTCAAAAAATTATCCCAAGATCCTTTTTGAAATTCAGTTAAGTGGCCATTGTCTATAGTGTAACAGGGTATTGTGCAGCAACTTATGTATGTTGCCTCAAGAGAAAGGAACAATGATTTCTGTCAAGTGAAAAAGGTCAAAAGAATATTGTGGGCCATTGTCATGATGAAACATTTAATTTTGAAAGCATCTTGATCAATCCATTTATTTTGTTTCAAGTTGTAGACAAAGGGATCGAAGCAAAGAAAATAATATTTTTTTTCTTTTTGAGTTATTTCGTATGACCTTAGCAATGACAAGGTAATGGTTGTAGGTTACGACCTTCTTCCACGCCACTCAGGAGTGTGATGGAATACTCTAGGTTACATGTTTTCTTCTCCATCCACTTGAACTGGTTAGTAGAACAAGATTTCGTTTTCCGCAGGGTCGTCGTTCGATCTCCGTTGGTGCCACCTGGCCACCATTCCTTCATTCCGTCTTCGCATCCCAGCTCATAGTCTCCATATCCTCTTCACACACTGCGCATTCATATTGGCTTCGCGCTTTCTCCTGGTAAAATCTTATTACCTAACCTGGTTCTTGAGCTTTGCACATTCTCAACCATGAACTCACTATCGACACTTTCACAATACTTGTCTAGTTCAGTTAACAACAGCATCACAATCCAAAAATGTTTCATGTTGTATAATAAATTTCCGTTAAAAATCTCTAGGCGATAAAAAAATAATACCAATAATACCAAAATAAGAAGTTAGTCCGAAACCCTTTGCTGGGATTGGTTAAACGATTCATTCACTATTAAAGCAAAGTACTCAGGAATTCGAAATTATTTAAAATTTTAAAATAATAAATACTCTCTCTTTTCCCCCTCTCTACATTATGGCTTACCCAAGACTCACAATTATTCCCCATGCAACTTATCGAAAATTACAACAACAATTAATTATGAGGTGTTAAACTGGTAATTAAACACCTGCAATATGTGGTCGGCACAAGTAAGATTATAACATAATAGTAACGTATTAATTGACAGTGACACGTTTCGTTGGTAAAATTGTGTTGCGTATGATGATTTTTCTTCCTCGTTCTGACGATTGTTTCGTCACTATTTTGAGCCAACTATTTCTAGTGTTTCCTGGTTAAATTTGGCTATGACGATCTGACGGTGATGTGTAGGAATCTCAGAAAAGAGATTCTAATGTCAGGCAACGAAATGTTTTATAAACATAAAATGTTCAGCTTGCTGAAAATAAAGAGCTCCGTGGCACATTACTGATAGAGATGTGTTTGTTCGCACTTCATTATTTAATTCAGAACTTGTTATGTAAGTCTGTATAGGATATGCTAATTGCTAGTTGTGTGGGAGTGTTAATTAAAATGTTATGACATAATAACATGATCACAAGCCAGGTCAAGAATGCACTCACAGCTGTACCTAGCAAATGTAATACAATCACAGAAGAACCACCTGCTTATAATTCACCTCACAAAATTTATGCTACTGAGTTGTCACACCATAACATCTATTTTAACCGCGTTATGGTAACATAGAAGGATGCTCGTACTGCTCACTGTAGAGATCTACTATTACACAGCTAATAATGTTAAATGATTAATGTAATAATAATAAATGATTCAAATAATACGAATATTTGGCTAGTAAATACCATAGTCACTTCACTAATCTACATTCCTGATATATTATTGTCAATGTAATGCACATTATCATAAATAATAATCACAATGACTCAATAATCACTCAATTAATAAGATCAAGATCACGAATGCGCAGATAGTGCTATTAAATGTTAATCAATAATTATCCACAAAACCGTACGCGGCAACTGCATTAGTCAACTGATGGGCCAGATTGAGTGACAAGATCCGCTTCACCTCACTAACCTCTCACAAAAGAAATCAAAGTTACCTGCTGATTCCCGCCTAGACCCTCAGACTGTCTTCACTTACAACAAAAATGTTTCCGAATGCGATGGTTCGCAACATTCAATTTAAGCTTGACACGATTCATGATATAGACAACCAGTTATGTTTTCTGTGATTATAGTAAAAATAAGGAAAAAATAAATACATTGCCCAGCATTTTTGTTCGGTTTTTGCTCTAGTTTGCGTGACTGTCCATTCATCCATCCATCTTGTCCTTCCTTCTCCCTGTCCATCAACTCATCCATCATTCAGTGCAACCCCCCCCCTTAATCCTTTTTCGCTCAGAGCCCCCCCACGGCAACTCTCATAGGGCAGGAAATTACCTAAATTGGATATTTAAGGATATGGAGCAAGGAAATGGGATGGGGAAGTCTTCACGATTGGGATGCACAGCGGGAAGGATCGATGGTGTGTGTGTGTGTGTGTGTGTGTGTGTGTGTGTGTGTGTGTGTGTGTGTGTGTGTGTGTGTGTGTGTGTGTGTGTGTGTGTGGGTGGTGTGTGGTGAGTGGGTGGGTGTGGGTGTGTGGGTGGGTGGTGGGTGATGGGTGGTGTGTGCGTGGGTGGTGTGTGTGTGTGGTGTGTGTAGGTGGTGTGTGGTGTGCGGTGTGTGTGTGTGGTGTGTGGGTGGGTGGTGGGTCTGTGGGTGGTGTGTGTGTGTGTGGTGTGTGTGTGTGGTGTGTGCGGGGTGTGTGGGTGGGTGATGGGTGGTGTGTGGGTGGGTGGTGTGTGTGTGGTGTGTGTGTGTGGTGTGTGTGTGTGTGGTGTGTGGGTGGGTGGTGGGTCAGTGGGTGGTGTGTGTGTGTGGTGTGTGTGTGGGTTGGTGGTGTGTGTGTGGTGTGTGTGTGGATGGGTGGTGTGTGTGTGGTGTGTGTGCGTTGGTGGTGTGTGGGTGGGTGGTGTGTGTGTGGTGTGTGGGTGGGTGGTAGGTGTGTGGCTGGTGTGTGCAAGGGTTTTTGGTGGGTTTGATAGTGGTGTGTGGGTGGTGGGTGAGTGGTGTGTGGGTGTGTGGTGTGCGGGTGGGTGGTGTGTGGGTGGTGGGTGGGTGGTGGGTGTATTGTCTGTGGGTGGTATTTGGGTGGGTGGTGTGTGGGTGGTGTGAGGGTGGGTGGTGTGTGGGTAGTGTGTAGGTGGGTTTGGGTAGGTGGGTGGTATGTGGGTTGTGAGTGGGTTGGTTTGGGTAGGCGGGAGGGTCGTGGGTGGGTGGGGAGGTGTATGGGTGGAGGGTGGGTTTGGGTAGGTGGATGGTGGATGGTGGGTGGTATGGTGGGTATGTGTGGGTAGGTGGTGGATGTGTGGTGGGTGGGTGGTGGATGTGTGGTGGGTTGGTGGTGGGTGGGTGGGTGTTGGGTGGGTGATGGATGAAGTTGGCGTTGATTGACGGATTTGATAAGTCGGGTGGTGTTTGTATTAATTAATATAGATTGTGACTCCATTTTAAAAGTTGTTTTCCAAATAAAATATTGAAATTGCAACTTATAATCTTCATTTTCCTGATTTTTAACTACCCACAAATATATTCTCAGGTAAAAAATATAGATTTTAGTAAATTAAAGACAGGGGTTAGTTACATTAATGTAAAATATTAATTACAGGAAAGAACAGGAGAACAGATCAGGCAGTAGGAATATGAGAAAGAAATAGAGTAAACAAGAATAATAATTGGAGAAAATACTAAATCAGGAAGAAAAGACAACGAGCTCTCGACTCATTGCCTCTCTTTGATGTTTTATTTTGCCTCGCCCACGCTCCATAGAACGCAGGTGTGCAACCCGAGACCCACTCCCGAGGCCCTTGCAAGAACGATACATTTTTCTCCATTCTGTAAAGCTTTTATAACACAATGAAAAGGTCACCTCTAAAGTTTTCTTTCATTCTTCTGGTTCTTTTTTTCTGGTGTTCTTCGAAGATCCTTGTGAGTCATCCATCACACAACACACAATGAAATCCAAGGGTATAACCCTCACTAAACTCAGTATTATCTTACTTCATGTTTTTTAACATAAATCCACCGTGAGGCAAGTAATCATACGTGATCTCTCCTTGTGTCTAAACTAGACCACTTGGAAGCCAGTAACCATCTGTGATCTTTCGTGGCGGCTACACAGACCTGCAACCATCCAGGTCTCTCATGCTATCTGCACAAGAACTCCACGAAAACCCGTACCCTCTTGAGCCCAGTGGTTGCGGAAAGGTTGGCTTGATCAAGCGGAGCTGAGATGCTCGTCAAGTGTGTGGGTGAGGCCAGCCCGTCGCGCCGAGGTCCACCAACTGTCACGTAACGGGAAAGTCTGTCTAATTACCAGGGTCAAGTGCTTCATTTTTCCTCGTGAGGGACAACGATGGTGGTTTCAAAGTGTCTCCTGCAGTAGACTGATAATAATTTGATGGACAATATTAAAATTATTGATCAATAATAAATTATGATCAATTATTGTTGAGCAATAATTTGATATTGCTCTAACAAAATGTCTAAATTTTCAGTACTTTTATAATACATTTCCACAAAACAACAACACTGAGAGATATAGACACTACTTTAAATGCTTAATAAGAATAATATTAATAATAATAAACATATAAGGCTGGCTCGCTATTGGAATATTTCTGCTGAACATGTTTTGTGTAAAATGAACACAACCAGGTTCAATCTGTACCTAGTGATCTGACTGTCATTTAATTCTTAACAAAAACCTGTACGTAATTAAAAAATAATAATAATTGTATTAAATTAGATCAAGATATTGAGTCAGGCTTCTGATGAACTGATGTTGAATAACAGTTCTTAGCTTGCAGTTTTATTTAGATTATTATTGAAATTTATAATAAAAGTTAGTCTTTGAAAATAGAGATTGGGTGGGTGGAGGGTGGAATTGGGTGAGTGGAGAGAGATTGGGGGGTGGAAAATAGCGTTGAGAGAGAGAGAGAGAGAGAGAGAGAAGGGGGTAGGGGTGGAATAGAAAGTCAGGGATGAGGTGGGGTGGAATAGAGAGAGGGATGGGATATATGAGGGTGAAAGAGACCGAGGGGAAGTATGAATAAGAACAAAATATACACGTAGAGAAAAAGGTGGAGAGAAAGAATGGTAAAACGAAATTGTGAAATAGAAATAAACAGTAAAAGAGGTAAAATAACACAATAGATATTAACCTCGGTAGGATACAAAAATAAGAAAGGAGGGATGGAGTGTGAGGGGAAGTAGTGGGGTAGCAAGAGGGAAAAAGAGCAATAAATAGAGAGATGAAGAAGAACCTAAAATTAAAAACACAATTCCTTTTCGTTTCAGCCAAATGTTTTAATACCTTCTGAAAGCCTATTATCGAAGAAAACACGCTTGAAAGCTGTTACCAATTTACGAATGCATGCGAGAGAGTGCACTCGCTAAGTAATATCCCAAGTCGCTGGAGCGAAGGTTATCTCGTGATTTATTCTCCCAGCGCCCTGTTGCAAGTCTCAGTGAGTCGTGCACGCCTTACAGGGTGTCTGCTCGCCCTGAACAGTCCTCCCTCTGCCTCTGGGGTTCCCTGCTTATCTCTCTGTCTTCATGTATCTAACTCTGCCTGTGGGATTTTGTGCCTATCGTTCTGTATCTTTGTTTCTCTATTAGTCGGCATCTGTCTGTCTGTCTGTCTGTCTGCTAACTATTTCACAGTATCGTGAACCGTCACTTTGGTTAGCGGTTGAGAGTGACGAAAATTAGTCATACTGTTATTATTTGATTAGTCATACTAATCAAACTCTTAATAGCCATCCTGGTTGAAGAATATGCCCAGTTGGCGACCATGTTGGACACTTACCAGGATTTCCTCCGGACAATTGTGTGTTGTATTCTGCAGTGATAGCATAACCTATAACACAGTTGTGTCCAGCACTCATAAGTTCTGTTAGTTGTGTCCAGCACTCATAATGTAGCTCACTTGGCTATTGTAAAACTGTCTTTTTGGTTTGTCCCTAAATAATTTATTGTGACATCTGAATTTCATATGAATTTCATTTCAACACCTTGTTGATTCACGAAGAAATGATTTATTACCATCATAACATATTCAAATAAAGCAGTTGAAAGCGATAACGCAATTTTGCAAGGCTTCCTTACACATCACTTCCCCACACTCGCGACCCGACCCTGATCCCTGCTCTCAGTAACTCCTTCACGTCTGCATGTTGCAAAATTCCGTGTACATCAAAAATCTCGCCTTATTATATGCAACCTAAAACACCCAAGCACTGTGCAACATACAAAATCAACACATTGAAGAATACGACATAAATTAGTACAGCTTGACAGGCTACAACATATAATATGCAGACTTACTATACAATATAACAACATAAAACAATACATACAACAGAGAATAATTCACCTCAGCATTCCGATAGATTCCACAGCATCAAATGTATTCAAAGTAAATAAATAAAAAAGAAACTCGTGTTCAGTAATCCAAGAACTGGAAATAATAGAGTGAGGAACAGAGCATAAGGAAGAACGGCCCATTATATGGCAAAGGGTTGAATGCCACACCATAACACACGATGTTGCAAGCAAATAGTGTGAAATAGTGTAATAAACAGATGATATGTCATAATAACGTGGCTGGTGATAAGATGACCAAACCACACATCAGAAAATTGAGAAACGACGTTTCTGTCCGTCCTGGACCGAAACGTCGTGTAAACGACTTTATAATTGTCCAGGACGGACCGAAATGTTGTTTCCCCATTTTCTGACGTGCGATTTGGTCCTTAAACAAAGTTGTATATCTCAAACTTTCAACACACTCCAATATCAAATGAACTTGCAATATCATAACTTAATAAAACATAAAATGCATGACATAGTGTTGTGGTTTAACAACGCAGCTCATAACGCACGATATCACTACCTAACACAGAACACTATTATATTATCACAGTATATATAGAGCAGCATAACGCAGGCAAAGCTAGAATAACAAGGCGTACGCAGGCACTGGCGGTGTGTCGGCTCCTTCAGGATAACGTTGATGAGGAACTTAGAAGCTCATTACCCAGACTCGCTGACGAGGACGCTGCCGGTGGTAAACCATTTGCACCTGCTCCTTGATGAGAGAGAGAGCGAGAGAGAGAGAGAGAGAGAGAGAAAGAGAGAGAGAGAGAGAGAGAGAGAGAGAGAGAGAGAGAGAGAGAGAGAGAGAGAGAGAGAGAGAGAGAGAGAGAGAGAGAGAGAGAGAGAGGGAGAGAGAGAGAGAGAAGGGTAGAGAAATAGAGGTGGAGAGAGAGTTAGAGAGAGAGAGGAAGAGGGAGGGAGGGAGAGAAGAAAAAAAGAAAGACGCTGACCTTTTAATAGCTCCCTCCTGACAGTTCAAATTAATTTTCATCTTCCGACATTTCAATAAATCACAGCAATTAATTTACAGATTTCTCGCAATAACAATAATTAGTCACTGCTCGTGGGGTCCCCAGGCAAGCAGGTAGCTGGGGGAAGGAGGAGAGAACACAGATCCGGATAATACTCCCCCGGGGAGTAATTTGTGGTCGTCACCGGATGCTGGCTGGCCTGGCTGTTGAGAGCATACTGTCACCGGCGCCAGGAATCCCGCGCTATAAGACAGTGTTACTGATGAGGCCGTCGCGAGGTTACGCCATGCCCTTTGAGAACATCAGCTGCCTCTCCTGAGACATACTTTACCACTATTTTCTTCTCTTCATACGTTAAGCAAGTACTCGGGTAGATTTTCATTACTACTTTGTTGCATTAACTGGATTGCTGCGATTTAGAGATGTCATTTAATACCTATTTGAATTTTAGTACTATATATTAGTTTGGTCGTTAAGAACACAAAAGTACAGTGCTGAACATCGAATTAGAGAAACAATGAGATGAGAGAAGGCTTTGCTGGTACAATATATCATTCACTATTGATGTCAGCACTCTTCTTGTTTTTTTTTTACATATTTTTTTTCTGCAATTTACGGAAGCATCACATGAAATTGTTGCCTGTGTATTACCATGCAGAAAAACACAATATAAAGATTGTAAAATTTTTATAAATGTCATTTTACAGATGTGATGAGTTGTACGGAAAATTTATTAGAGATCTTGATATGGAGTATAAAATTTACGGAATCCAATAGCAAAAGGAAATGGTCTTTATAAACAAGCAATTCAGTAGTTTGTTATGACAGGGAAAGCGTGTGTGAGTTGCAAGTGTTGATGTAAGGGACTGCTTTTACGTGGGAAAATTGAATGTTGATTTTTAAGGCAAAAATAACAGCTCTTGCAATTTCAACATAACATGTTTCTACTGTATTTTTTACCTTTTATATCCAAGTTGATACCTCCCCAACACACCAACGTTGGAAACAGGGTAATGATTATAATGAATGCTGTGATTATGTATATTAGTTTAACTACTATTAGAATTTATTATAATGAATGCTGTGATTATATATATTAGTTTAACTACTATTAGAATTGAATTTACCATCAATATGTAAGAAAATCACAAGACAGTACTTTCCTTAAGTTCTTTGCTATTCTCTCTTATACTGTATCGAAGTCTCATGCATGGTATATAAACACACATTATGTATAAACACTCAATGTGTTTACCCAAATAATTTGTAAACACAAACAATGTTTACAAACACACACAATGTGTATACACAAACAAACTTTACAAACACACACAATGTGTATACACAAACAAACTTTACAAACACACACAATGTGTATACACACACATATATAGTGACAGGAGTGTGGAGCCCCGCCCACGGCCTCAGAGCATTCCAGTATTACCGCAACCACCCAATTGCCTTTACTATTTTACGATCTATAAAAGCGTTATTGTTACCGTGGGATCGTTCCCATTACTGTGGGAGCGTTCCCATTACTGTGTGAGCATTGCTGGAACTATGGGAGAATTTGTATTACGGTGGGAACGTTGATGGTACTGTGGGAGACTTACTGTTCCTTTAGAAGCGTTATTGTTACTATGGGAGCGTTGTTGTTACTGTAGGATCGTTGTTGCTACTCTGGGAGTGTTGTTGTTACTATGGAAGCGTTCCCATTACTGTGTCAGTGTTACTGGTACTGTGAGAGAGTTGTTATTACTGTGGGAACGTTTATGTTTCTGTTGGAGAGTTATTGTTACTATGGGAGCGTTGCTGTTACTATGGGAGCATTGTTGCTACTCTGGGAGTGTTGTTGTTACTATGGAAGCGTTGGCATTGCAGTATACGGGCAGCGTCACTAATGTAGGAGCGTTGTCTTTACGGTGGGAGCGTTGATATTTCTTGGTTTTGTCCATACTGTGGGAGCATTACCATTTCTGCGCTCCTGTAATCTCTCGTTGAACGGATGAACTTGGTAGACTATTTACAACTTCGCCACATCACCAAACTTATTAAGGAATATGCGTATTAAATTGTACCAAAATATCTCTCGTATTAATATATTTGTGTGCAACACAAAAAGTTTTATTTTTGCACCTCAACAAAAATAATGAACATCAAGGCTGACATAGTATAACCTTACCTTATATATATATATATATATATATATATATATATATATATATATATATATATATATATATATATATATATATATATATATATATATATATATATATATATATATATAACACGTTATTACTCCAAGAAAAAGCTGTGAGTTATATATAAAAGTAAAATGTATATCCTGAGCACACTGGCTCAACAAGGCTTCCCGATGCCCTTGTCTTTTCGGTAGATTCCACTTTAAACTTCTTGACGCAAATTTTCTTTATAACCATATTATTTTTCTCAACACCTGATGGTGACAGGAGGAGAGTCAGGGACACTAAGGATGGGGGGAAAGGAAGCTGTGAAGAGCAGCTGGGGAGTGTTTGGGGGAAGAGGAGTGGGAAGGAATAGAAGAGGAGAAAAGAGGAGTGAGATAGAGGAAAAGGGAAACAGAAGTATAACAACACAGAATACATAATAACACAAGTGAACATAACAACGCACATAGCGCATCTGATGACTACCTCAAAATGGATAAACATAATGAAGAACATCTCACTATACTACAATGGAACTGCGATGGAGTTCGCAGTAGAATTAATGACATCATACAGTCCGTCCGTGAACATCAAACTGACGTCATAGTGCTTCATGAGACACTGGTGGATGATGACTTCAACCCAAGGTTCAGCGGTTATCACACGTTCTCCCTGCCGTCTGGAGAAAGAAAACGGGGCTTATCACTTTTGTAACAACATTCCTGCACACATTATTGATTACCTCCACATGGGGGATGAGTATGAATCATAGGGGTAACCCTACACTTAAACAATAATGTCTTTCATATAATCAACCTATATGTGCCACAGAATAATCTTGACCTTGACACACTACCTGAATTTATTAATGAAGAACCTACCCTGCTGGTCGGTGATCTTAAAGCCAGGCACCCACACCTTGATTGCAACTGTCATCACCCCCAATGTCAATGGACGGAAACTGTCACTCTATGTTAGGGGAAGTGAAAATCTTATGTTCCTTGGTGATCAACAGCCAACTCTTCTCAAAGGAGGAAGATAAGACTATGCTTTCCTGCTGAATGCACAGGACACGGATGCCAGTACACATTGTACACAGTTTATGTAGTGACCATTGGGCACTGATTACCACCGTCGACATGAGCAAGAGAAGGAAAGAGACAAATAAAAGAAAAAAGTTATCATTCGGAGCAGATATGAGGCCTCACTTCATAAACAAGATGAGTGACTGGTTCACGGAACACCAAATCCCAGAAGACATTGATAAATTTGTTGATGGCCTAAATAACCCAATTGAGAGCTGTCTCAGAGTTACGCACCGCACGACTGGGCGAAGTAACACTCAGAAGAAGAAAATAAAATGGTATGAGAACAATTACATAAAGATGCTCAATGCAAATGTAAGGAGCATGAGTAGAGAGTATCGGAGACATCCCACTGAAAGCAACCAAGAGCTGTTTAAAACTGTGTGTCAAGTAGCCAGGGAAGAGAAGATTAGAGAGCGGGAAAGACAATATCTTGACTTCACTACATCCATTGAAGGAGAAACATCTGTAAGACAAGTGAAGGCAAAAAGTCAGAGAGCTAAAGGAAGTAGAACCCGGCCTGCGGCTCACAAAGACCCCCAGGGTAAGGCTGAGGAACTAATTCACAAGTGGAGTGATGCATCCTCCACCTCCCTCCCTGCAGAAATAAGCAGGGAACAGCTCATGCGACATAATGACCGTCAAATTAGGATAAGAAGAGCACAGTTTAGTGATGACGAGTAGGGGCAACCAATCATAGCCCAGGGGGCTATAAAAAGGGTAAACGTACAGCACCTGGTGAATATGGAGTCACGTACGACATACTCAATGCACTGTGTGAAGTGTCTGGGACTCCAATACTACACCTGTTTAACAAATTATTCCTAAGTGGAGCGTTTCCCGCGCAATGGAAACATGCAATAATCGTTTTAATACCGTAGCCCAATGACCCTGGCAATTAGAGACCTATCAGTTTCATGTCATGCACATGCAATGTGCTTTAAAGGCTCATCATAAACCGACTATTGCACAAAATAGGCAGACTAGGGAAGGGGGTCAATGGATTTGTTAAAGGACGGCGCAAGGCAAATTGAATAGTTAATTACTTGGCTAATGACACAGCTAAGTACTCTGAATTTGTTGACATCAAAGGAGCCTTCGACAAAGCACAAGGGATTACGATTCTGGACGAGCTTGCATGCATGGGTGTCGAGAGGAGACTCATGAAATGAATTGAAGACTACCTCACAGGGAGGAAAGCCAAAGTCTGCTTCAACGGAGCAGTCTCAAGAACAATGAGTATGGAACTCGGAACCCCCCCCCCCAAGGAGGAGTCTCAAGCCCCACACTATTTAATGTACTTATGAACGTCATTGCAAATATTGATTTTCCGGAAGGAGCGCCACAAGTGGGATAAGCAGATGATGTTCTAATACAATCCAATCTTTGGAAAAATTAAACAGTCCATTGAACTCCTTGGAAATAACTGTATTAAGCTCGGTTTCACTCTCTCCACAATCAAGACAAAAGCATACTCTCATCACAAGAGGGGAGAAAATGAAGAACTACAAATTAATGGTGTAACACTTAAATGGGTTGACCACTATCGGTACCTTAGTGTCATTGTCGGCTCTAACAAGGGGGAAGAAAGAGGAGTTCAACCAACTCATAGGAACATGCAAAAGTCGACCCAGGGCACCGAAAGCTATGACCTGGAATGGAAATGGAGCCTCTATTGCCGTGCTTAAAATTATGTACACAGCCTATATGCGCTCCGTCATAGACTATGCCGCACAAGTTCTAAGTACCTACTCCCAAAGCGATATGAAAAGGCTCGAAAGCGTACAAAATGAAGCCATGACAATCATTCTTGGAGTCCCAAGAACTGCCAAAATATTTAATCTACGAGAGGAGTTGTCCCTCCCCAGTGTTAAAAGCAGAATTAAGGAACTGAATGCTAAGCTTGTAATTAAGATAACCAGATATCCCCATTATAATGATATTGCCAAGAAAAAAACTGAGTTCTGTGTTACTTACGGGATTAAAGAGAAGAAGCAAAAAATGACATGACAGATCAGGCTGCTACCTAGAAAAACTTCACCTGCTCGAGCAAGCCCGTGAGCTCAGGCCTGTAGAGAGGTTACGTCCCTGGGAGGATGACTCATACAGGATTATCATCAGTGAGATAGCAACGAAAAAGTCCAACATGATACTACAAGAACTGAGGCACAATTATCTCGAGGAAATTTATAAAGAAGCCGGAGATGAACTAGATCAAATCTACACTGACGGATCATCTAATCCTGTCAATGGCAGGGCTGGTGCAGCATACATTGTAATAAGGAAAAATGCCTTT
The DNA here is from genome assembly GCF_040958095.1 of Procambarus clarkii. Taxonomy (NCBI): domain Eukaryota; kingdom Metazoa; phylum Arthropoda; class Malacostraca; order Decapoda; family Cambaridae; genus Procambarus; species Procambarus clarkii. Next base: position 21,117,178 of record NC_091176.1, read on the forward strand.
CAACGCAGAAATGAAGAAAACACACGTATTGAGAACTATGCCTCTTCAACGCAAGCAGAGCTAACTGCCATTGTTATGGCGTTAAGATTCCTTGAACGAAACACTAATGGTGCAGTTATCTGCACTGATTCAAAAGAAAAGAAAGAAGTTTTTCAAAGCTTAAGTAAAAATCGGGCAGAATATCTTGCGATAGTCGCTGAAATCCAGAGAGTTGTGAAGGTACTTACTAACCAAACAGGATAGAGTCGTCAAGTTTCTGTTGTGACTCCCCTCCCATATTGGCATATGTGGAAATGAACGAGCAGATATGCAAGCTGCTGAAGGCGCTGAAGGTGACCATATTGAATACTTCATACCCAAGACTCATCTACAAATTAGAGGTATTGCATGGCAACATTACTGTGACAAGGTAACTGAGAAAAGGAGGATAGACGCACAAATTAGTGAATCTGTATGCTGGTACAACATGGTTGCAGCTGGCAATCCCAATCATTATGATCGAAGAAGTGGCCAAGGGAGAGATTTACTAATAGCGAGAATCTGTCTGTCGTGTCTGTATGCTCCACAACATCGCTGGCGACGTACTACCTTCCCAAATCACTATAAAGTCACCTGGACTACAATAACGTTGTCTAGGGTTAGGGAAACTCAATAAAAAATCACCAGTTTACTGGGGCATATCTAAGCAGAACGCCGTAATACATTTTAATATATGGATACATCAATTCCTCAAGACCCAAAATACTGATGGTGATACTGACGAGCAAGTAGCTAGTGCGGCTGCTCGTTGACTGATGATGAGGCAGCTTTAGAGGTGTCTTTGTTACGTTCATGCATGAATAAGGCCGCTCTAGCTCGATCTCGTATATCTCGTTGACGCCTGTATATGTCAAGAGATTCTGGTCTTGGATGACACCTTGTGGTTGCCGTTGTTAAGTCTTGATTGTGTTGAAACTATTAGGAAAGATGGTACACGCTTCCTAAAGAAAGCGTGTTTTTTTTAATTGCTAACTTATTATATGTTCGACACATTGATGGTAATAGACCCCGAATGTACTAACGACAAAAGCGCTGAGATCCTTGAGGGAAATATGTTTTACCCACTGCAACTCTCAAAATAACTACAGTGGCTTTTTTTTCAAATTTCCTCTCTCTTGCCCAACACAATCATCATCCTGTTCATGACCAGACTCCAGTCAGCGTAAATCTTATCTCCATTGCTCTTCCAGCTCAAACAACCTCCAAAACGAGATCCCAGATGCGCCTTATCTCTTATAAAAGCTTCACATTCCGCCTCTTTTTCCCAGACACTTCGTCCTTCGTCCCTATAGCAGTCCGTTAGCAAGGTAACGAGCAGTAGCAGTTTCGCAGACGAGCTAGACATGTTTGTTGTAGTGGCTGAGTGGTGACAAGCCAAGCAACACCGAGTACCGGGTCCGAGGCAGTAGTATTCCACCAGTCCTATTGCCATGCTTAGCACTACGACACCCAAGGCGTAGTGTCATGCTAAACCCACTGCCAGCCTACACTACGACACCCAAGGTGTATTGTCATGTTAAACCCAGTGCCAGCCTTCACTACGACACCTAAGGTGTATATACATGCTAAAATCACTGCCAGCCCTCACTACGACACCCCTGGGTGTATTGTCATGCCTAAAATCCGTGCCAGCCTTCACTACGACACCCAGGGGCCCTGTGTTGGGGTTTCCATTGTGGACACCCTCCAGACGACATATTTGTGGCGTTTCTATTTACGACGTTTTTATTTACGACGCCTTTGCGACTTGTCGGGGATCTTGGTGGTGTCCGCAGTGAGAGCGACTGTCAGACGCTGGTCACCAGCGAGTCTTGCCGACATCCATCTGAGCTCTACAACAGATTAAGTGAGTCGTTATCAGCGATTTTTATATCAATATGTTTAATGTTAAATGTCTGCTTTTCTGTTTACCGTCAGGAAGCATAATGCTGGTAATAATGCTCATAATGCTGGTGAGCTGATGTTGCTTCGTCCCTAATAGGTTCATTGTATTGCTACATACATATTATTTAGGCATGGATAATATATTTTCTCTCTCATGTTATACAAATTAAAGGATGAAAAATATCGTTTGAATGTGGATTCACGATTTTTTTATTAGAGCTTTGTTTTGGTGTAAGGAACCACTTAGCATTGAACAAACCACACACTAAAAAAGTGAAGAGACGACGACGTTTCGGTCCGTCCAGGACCATTATCAATTCGATTGTGAAGACGTCTCTTAACTTTCTAGTGTGTGATTTGGTCAACATTTTTCTGCCACGTTAATGTGACTCCTCATCTTCAAAAGGCAGCCACTTAGTATCTTGTCAACTGCACCATTATTGTCTACAACGATATTTAAAGATACACACCCGTTCAGATACAATGACAGTTTTGTGCTATGGGTTCACTAACGGCTATTTGCATATATAACATTCCTAATCTTAACGACTTTGGTTTATACTACTTATGGGAAAGAAAATCCAAACTACATGAAAATGAGCATCAAAATATGACCGGACAGTGAGGATATGATAAAACAGGACCAAATATAACAGGATGTGACTTGAATATGGAAAGATTAAAGCTGGTTAATACTGTGTTAGGATTGTGCATTATACAAATGTCAGGGAACCTGGTGATAATCAGAACGTCCATTAAAAAAATATAGTTTCAGAAATCTACAAAAATTGTGGTATAGGCTTTATGTGAAAGATCCTCTAGATGTGATGAGTTACCTAAATACATTATAATTATTAGCAGATACTGTTTTGATATGTGTGTATTTTTGTTTAGTTAATACATCTAGTTACTTTATTGGTGCCTATACCGAGAAAATGGCGGCGACCAAAACAAATACATTGCTTTACCACACACCTTAGTATTTACCTAACTAGGGTTTTGCACCAGAACATAGGCCTAGGTTTGGTTTGGGTAGAGATTTTGGTGCTAGCTACAGGTATTTATAACCCAGCCATTTTGACTGGACAGTAGAGCCACTGTCTGGCTTCATGCAGGTCGGCGTTCAATCCCCGACCGTCCAAGTGGTTGGGCACCATTCCTTTCCCCCGTCTCATCCCAAATACTTATCCTGACCCTTTCCAAGTGCTATAAAGTTGTAATTGCTTGGCGCTTTCCCCCTGATAATTAATTTACAGGTATTTATATTTAACGTTTAATTCATTTATAAACTAGAAAGTTTATAAATCAGTATCCTAAGGAAGTGGGGTTATCTTCTTGAGGTTATCTTCAGAAGATTTCAGGGCTTAGCGTCCCCGCGGCCCGGTTCTCGAGTAGGCCTCCTTTTTGTTACACCCCCCCCAGGAAGCAGCCCGTAACAGCTGTCTAACTCCCAGGTACCTATTTACTGCTAGGCAACAGGGGCCTCAGGGTGAAAGAAACTCTGCCCATCTGTTTCCGCCTCCACTGTGGATCGAACCCGGAACCTCAGGACTACGAATCCGAAGCGCTGTCCATCAAGCTGTCAGGCGCCCTTTAGCTTAAAAGCTTAAAGCTTAAGGGATAGCTTAAAACAACGCCTGAAAGCGATCTTATTTATAGGTTTAAACTACTCAGAAACTATTTGAAAACAAAAAATTCATATACAATTTCCCCCCCAAAAAATATATTTCGGTGCTCGAATTTGTATTTGTTTTACAATTTATCACAGTTCACCCAATGTGAACTTCTAAAAGTGTTTCACTCAAGTGTTTTAAATACAAATCATTGCAACACTGCCAGATCACAGCACCAAACCTTACCTTGACCTGTGCACTGTCTCATAAAATATAATTATAATTTGCTTTTGGAATAATGCTGATATTTTGCAAGACAGAACAATAAATCCATCCGTTGTCGTTCTTGATGACGGCAGCTGCCCTGAAGCGCTTTACCAGCGCCATGACCCAATTTGCGTCTAAATTACTTAATACGTGTATTTTCCAAGCTTAGAACATGCATTTCCCCTTATAATTGTTGTACAGAATTCTTCCACGACTGTAATTATTTTTCAGTACATCAAGTTGGCACGTTTAAATATGTAAGACTTCTGTAAGACTTTATTGAAGTTGAAATGTATTAGCAATCTTAATTTTTCTCTTTACGTAAATACAAAATGGCAGTTTGTGATAGAGGTTAAGAGCTCTCGTTGTCCACCGTCAGTCAGCGCTTCAAAGCTGGAGATCTAGTCCGTCGCTCTGCACTAAATTGTTGGGCCTTAATGTTGTGCAACACGGCGCTTTATGTAGAGTTGCTCTTCCTGCAAATGCTGCAACCCGTCGTGTTGTTATCAGCTTATTTGCACCTAAGATGTTCCATTGCGAGCGCCCAGAGTTTAACTGGTCGTCTAAGAAATGTTACACTTGTGTTTGTGAGTATTTGTTCGTTCAAGAAAAATGACAAACTTTCTCTATGATTAAATTCTTGTTCCCCCATGGAAATGTTTATATTCAATTGTTCATTCTGGGAGTGTTTCATCTGGTAGTGTTATGAGGAGCATTCCTGGAATAATCTTATATTTTCCATTACTGCTTTGTTTTTGATTAGCACTCCATGAAAACCCCGTAGCGATTAATTATAAAAAGTATGGCCTCAAATCTCCCTCCAGTTAATCCTGTTTATGAAACGCTTGATTTTTATTTTCAATGCAAAATGAGTAAAAGGTCTGATAAGTTGTCTCGGTCTCTGTCTCTTTGTTTCTCCATGAAAATTCTCTCTCTGTCTCACTCTCTTTGTTTTTTTTTTTTTATGCATTTTCAATGTTTATCCATTTGTACCTCTTCTCCTTATCTTGCTTACTTTGTTTATTGAAGCAAAGATGATACAAGTAATAACAGTGGGCAGTAACTGCTGACAAGAAAGCGTTCATCTGTAGTATGAACGAAGGGATGTACAGTAAAGTGTACATTATAATATACGTAACCTTCAATACTCATTGAAGGCTCGTGCCTTCAGTGAGTGTTGAAGGTGTCTCATTTATATTAAATTTAGTGATCAGTAAGCGTATTTTTTTTACTTATTCAGGTTAGTAAACCTAAATTTTCCAGAATTTTACTAACCTGGTGGTTATTAAAACCCAATTATCTATCTAATATATATATATATATATATATATATATATATATATATATATATATATATATATATATATATATATATATATATATATATATATATATATATATATATATATATATATTGGTAGCAGTCTTTCTTGTAAACATATGTTGTTAAATATGACCGAAAAAGTAAGATTAATAATTCTAACACGAATTTTCTCAATATTTCTTATGTTTCTTTTTACTGACGATGGTAATTGAAATATGAATTCTCCAAAATTCCTTTTTATTTCTAGTCTGACGCGACGCTTGAACGCGTTTCGTAATAACTTATTACATTTTCAAAGACTTTAGTTTACACACACAACTGTAACCTGATAACACTAAACAAAGTCAGCTAATCCGTCATACTTATACTCGTATTTGGGTGAGGCGATATGGTGCAACAATTTTGGATAAGGTGAACAAACTTGTGACAAATACAAGGCAGAACACGAAACTGTGAGTATTAATTGGATATGAGAGCATAAGAATGGAAGTAACTGCAAAGGGTCTATTGGCCCATACTTCCTCTTGATGCTTCTATATTGGTTTGAAGTCTTGAAGTGGGTAGAATATAGTTGTGCATTAATTTGCTGTTGATTGCTGGTGTTGACTTTTTTATGTGTAGTGCCTCGCAGATGTCAAACCGCCTGCTATCGCTGTATCTATTGATACAGCGCCGGGAATTCGATTGCAGGCGCCGAGAATCGAACCCAGGCCACAGGATTATGAGTCCCGCGTGCTGTCCACTCAGCTACCAGGCCCCTACTGTGTATGTGTGTGTATGTGTGTGTGTGTGTGTGTGTGTGTGTGTGTGTGTGTGTGTGTGTGTGTGTGTGTGTGTGTGTGTGTGTGTGTGTGTGTGTGTGAGTGTGTGTGTGTGAGTGTGTGTGAGTGTGTGTGTGTGTGTGTGTGTGTGTGAGTGTGTGTGTGTGTGTGTGTGTGTGTGTGTGTGTGTGTGTGTGTGTGTGTGTGTGTGTGTGTTTGTGTGTATGTGTGTTTGTTATTGAATGTGGCAAAAATGGTGTGTCAATGAGTCTAGCGTGAATCTTCTCATTACGTTTTTCTTCCCTTGAGGAGGAAGTTGAAAATTTTACTCCCTAAAGTTAATTTTAACTTTTTATTTAGCCTGAGATACGGGCTATCGCATAAGATATGCGATACGCATATGAGATGCGTTTTGTTAACTATTGTTAACATTATCAATGGCAGAGTTCGAATGGTTACAAATGATTGATTGGTAAAGATTACGCCACCCAAAAGGCGGCACAGTCATGAATAGCGCATAATGGCTACAAAGTTTCTTCGTGCCGAATGTATAATTGAATGAAAGGATGAGGTGAAGGTGAAGCACCTCACTTATGGGCTGAAATGTTCATTGCCTCTTACCAATCTCATGTTTACATGTAGGTTGTGTCAGTATATTGTTCTCACCAAGTTGTGCTTGCAGGGGATGAGCTTCGGCTCTTTGGTACCGCCTCTCAGTTGTAAGTCAACTTGCGTACAAATTTCTGAGCCTATTGAGCTCTATCATATCTACATTTGAAGCTGTGTATGGAGTCGACAACATCTCTGTCTAATGCATTCCATTTGTTATCTATTCTGACACTGAAACAATTATTTCTAATGTCTCTGTGGCTCATTTGGGTACAAAGTTTCCCCCTGTGTCCTCTTTTTCGTGTTCCACCCGTGCTAAATAGTTGGTCTTTGTCCACCCTGTCAATTCCTCTGATACGTTTGTAGTTAGTGATCATGTTGAATGTCCCGTCGTCTTCTGGAAGTTGGCAGAGTGTATTTTGGTCGCAAGTTGGCTATTGATGTGTGGCTTGGTTTATGTATAATGATAAATGTTCAGTCTTATGCAACAGCCTTTTATGGAGTACTGTATAAGCTTTCTGGCTTTCTGGCAGGAAAAACGCTGTCTGCCCACATTTCTCATTTTTGCTTAATGTTGTCCAGCCATATAATTCTATTAAACCTATAAGCTAGTGCATGAGTGTGTGCATGAGAGTGTGTGTGTGTGTGTGTGTGTGTGTGTGTGTGTGTGTGTGTGTGTGTGTGTGTGTGTGTGTGTGTGTGTGTGTGTGTGTGTGCGTGTGTGTGTGTGTGTGTGTGTGTGTGTGTGTGTGTGTGTGTGTGTGTGTGTGTGTGTGTGTGTGTGCACTCTGGCCATTCCTGCAGCTTCACATTCCTCGCCATATCAGAAGTGAAATACAAACATTCATGTGAGCCACGAGGCCTTCACAGGTATGCCGTTTTAACGTGTCCTTTTAAATTAATTAATTGTGTTGGGGTGGGCAGAAAGTTAGGGTGAGATATTGTATTTATTTAACCATGCCACTGTCCATTTAGTTCATAATCTCTGTCTCTGTCTCTGTCTGTCTGTCTCTCTCTCTCTCTCTCTCTCTCTCTGTCTCTCTCTCTCTCTCTCTCTCTCTCTCTCTCTTGTACCCATGTATTTTACAGGTACGGCTTGTTTTATTGCCTCCTTTCATCCTTAAGTTGGCCCTAGCAGCCTTAGTCTCGAGCTGGCACTAGCTTATAACCATCTCCTTAGATTTCATCTGTTTTTTCAATTTGTAATCATAATCCTTCCCCCACCTGATCCCGTTTAACATCTTCTTTCCCCTTCTTCTGCATCTCCTTTTCCTCTTCCTCCTTTCCTCCAACTCATCTTTTTTTTCTCCTCCTCATCCTCGTTCACCTTCTTCATTTTTTTCCTCCTGATTCTGCACCTCCTTCTGCTCATCCTTTCTCTTTCTCCTCTCATCCTCCTACTCTCCTCTTTCTCTTTCTCCTTTCATCCTCCTACTCTCCTCTTTCTCTTTCATTCCTCTCCTCATCCTTCTCCACCTCTTCATCCTTCTACTCCTCTTCATGCTTCTCCTCTTCGTCTTTTTCATCCTTCTCCTCTTCTCCCTTCTTCTCTTTCTCATCCTTCTCCCCCTCCTTCTCCTTCTCCATCCACTCCTCCTCCTCCTCCTCCTCCTACTGATCCTACCTTCAAACTAACTGGAAAATGCACTATTTATCACTCTGTCATCACCCATCCGTTCAGCTTTGTCAGACACGATAGTGTGATGCGTCATCAGGTCGGTGCACAAAAACTTTTCCCAAAACATCACTGAGTTATGGACCGATGCTAATACGCTTTACATTCCTGAAATCCATAAATAAACAATAACTGTCAACAACACGACGATACTAAACAAAAAAAAAGAAAAAAAGTAAAATGGAAGCTGTCAACTCCCTGGAGCTGTAAATATAAGAATTCAGGACCCTTAGTGGGTGTCGCCTCCAACCACTTCCCTTAGAAAACACCCCTTCCCCTCTCTCCAGAAAGTCCGCCCATTCCTTCTTGATCCCTTTTCTGCTCCGACTCCTTGGCAAAATAACTTATCATCTTGCTGGTTTGCACGTTTGTTCATCTTGGTTTATGCACATCTAGATACATCCACCTCGCAGGGGCATTCAAACACAGGTAGTGGCGCCGAGGGAAAGTGATGGTGTCGAGAGGGAGCAGTCGAGGCCCCAAGGGAAGTGACATCGCCTGGGAAAAGAGGGAAAGAGTCGAAGGGTAAGTGGCGGTGCCGAGGGGAGGTGGCGGCACGCGACGGCAATAATGCGATAATATTGACTTTTGTATTGGGTCGTGAGGTCAACACAATTGGTTCTGCCTGAGCAAACGCTGGGAGGGGCAGTGGGGGGTGGGTATGGAGCTCTCGAAAGGTCCGTTCTCAAGCTGCTGAACAACAATAAAATTAACCGAAACATCTGGAATACTAAAATGAGAAACAAGAATTTCTTGGTACTGTTTCAGTGTGAACTCTCATGTATAATGAAGTTACAAATTTTTTAGTGCATGAATAGCGACATGGCGCCTCGATATCCAGCATTGTTTGAGCTGTTGTCGTGTAGTTTGCCCAGTTTTGCTTAAAATATTGTGCAGTACTAGATGCAATTACATGTTAAATACAGTGTGATGTGTTTAGATAACTGGATCACTATGCAGACGATAAGTCACAATTACGGCGCAGAAAATTGGACACAAAACCTACAAATTTATAAATAAAAGAACTGGCAACCTTTTCGTCCATCCTGAACCACTGTCGAGTTTTGTAATGTTGTCAACTCTTAAATTATTTGATTTATGTGTTGGGGCATTACTAAGTTAAGTGAATAAGGTATGGAGAGCAGTGTCAGGCAGACAGATTATCTCTGGTTTAAAGTGGCTAATTCAACAGTTGCTTCAGATATCCTTGAGGAATTGAGCCGACTCAAATAAAATCAGAATGTTTCAGAACGATTGGCCAATCGTGGAACACCGACAGTGTTTCTCATGCTGCGCAGGCATTCAGTACCACAATCTCTGTCATCAGGCATTCGGCCCCTCCTTGTGCTATCAAGCACCCAGCACCTCTCAGCTGCACCTAGCACCTTCCAACGGCACCCAGCACCTCCCAGCTGCATCTAGCACCTTCCAACGGCACCCAGCACCTCCCAACTGCACCGTACCTCCCAGCTGCACCGTACCTACCTCCCAACGCCACACAGCAACTCCTAGCAGCACCCAGCACCTCCCAACTGCACCCAGCACCTCCCAGCTGAACCCAGCACATTCTAGCAGCACCCAGCACCTCCCAGCGGCTCTCGGTTGCATCCAGCACCTCCCAGCTGCATCCAGCGCCTCCCTGAGGCACCCAGCACCTCCCATCTTCATCCAGTACCTCTCAGCTGCACCCAGCACCTCCCAGTGGCACCCAGGACCTCCCAGCTGCATCCAGCACCTCCCAACGGCACCCAGCAGGCGGCCGCGTGTACCATCATTTACACGGAGCAGGGCTATTACTCCCTTTAGGAGGGCGTGGAGTGAATAGTGAGTGGGGGCGGCAGGACGATGATGGAAGGCAAGGGAAGGGTGGTGATGACGGGGGAGGAGAATGGAAGAGGATGATGATGACGATGGGGACGCGGAGGAAGAGAAGAGGCGAATAATGAAAATTGGGGTAGGGTAAAAGTGAGGAATGATGCCCGGACAGAAGAGAATAGCTTTGCAATATCGTCCTTCGTCGAGATCACACAAGCAATTCTACCGAAGTTTTTCCTCAGATTCTCACTTTACAGATCAACGGCGGGATTCAGTAAACAATAACCAGCTCAAGTTTTCATCACACAACTTTTAGAATTTATTTTTTTAATACTAATTTTCTCTAAATGTGGCATATCAGCATCGACTAAAAGAAAGCTATATGCTGAAAACATGTAATTACCAATATATTCTGCAATATTGTGCAATAGCAATCATCTAACTCAATATTAATTTAGGAACTAATGTTTGTAAAGTAATATTGAATCAGATGATGCTATTGCATAATATTGAAGAAAGTATTATTGTTATTATTGTTATTTTTGTCTAATAGCAGAATATATAGTGGGATACGTCCTCAACTGAACCATAGTTTACTTGTGGATCCGCCCAACAAGCAAAAAACGAAATTATGACACTTTTATTGAGTTACAGTGTAAACAACTTTGTAGTTGTGGTGTGTGTTCTTAACGGTGTTGCCTACACCGTTGTGTTGCCACTGACACAACATTACACATCCCACACAACACACCAACGAACTTAACAGCATTGTACAATATTAATATCCATTTACAGTAAGGTTTTTTTCGTGGTGATTTGCAATACCATGAACTGAACAAGCATGAACTGCACACTAATTAGTTTTTGATCCTCCGTATCAAAGTTTTCTAGCATGAGTCAAAACTAGCTTCACCAGATATCCAGAACACGCCACCCTTGGTGGTGTCAACATCAGCAGAGCTACAAGTAAGCACAACAGGTTACGCTTAATATTGTCCTCAATTTAATTTCATAAACTAAAGCTAACTCTTCCAAAGTTGTGTGTAAAGGCTGCCTGGACAATGAGATCTCGGGCTTGGTGCAGCTTTCCCCCCATTAAGAGCTCCAATGGTGTGTCCTGATTCGTCAGAGCTCTCTTGTCTCTCGACCAATTCCATCCCGGGAAAATTAGAAGCCTATAGTCTGAGTTGATTGCCAAGTTGATTGAATTATGTAACCTGGCTCTACACCACAGTTGAGGGGGTGGGGGGGGTCAATGATGGAAAGTCGACGTCTGTTCCGTAGTCTTTGACGACTCAGTGTGCATCAGTGTTGTAAATACATAAATCTGTCAATGATTTATTTATACGTTGATTTAATGGTATTTCGTTTTCATAATATCAGTTATGTTAATAAATTTTCGTATCGTTCGCGAATACTCAAGCATGCCATACCCGGCTCTTATCAAATTTTATTTAGCTGAGAAAGTTTTTGAGCGAATGCAATCCGATGGAACTTGCATCCCATTGTCATCAAATTTTATCCGACTGTTGCCATCTTTGTTCTACGGTAAAATCGCTGCCAAACCAATGAATGTTAAACATGTCACAGTTTAGGCCATTGAACAATGAAACAAATAATGAACAAATGATTTACTTAATTGTTATTATTTGGTTAGGTGAATACGCACTCAGACCGAGAACTCACTCTAATCAGCACTCGCGCGGGAGGCAAACTCACCCCACATTACAAGTCTGATTAGTTGGTCTAAACTACAATGACGTCTGAGGCAAAGAGAACTGATTCATCTGCGGTAACCAAAGAAATAAGATATCAGCAGAGACATTCCTTGAGCTCACTCGCCAACTGCGAGGACCTACGTCTTCTTCCTGTCGTCTCAGGTCGGACACCGGGCAAAACGTCAGAAGATTATGACACCCGGAAGCATAAATCGTCTGAGTTATAAGTCACCTGAGATAATGAAACTACAGGCGGGTCAAGAAAGACGGGCGAGGCTAAAGGGGTCATTTTATTTTATATAAAAAAATATAAGACCAAGTTGTGAATTAATTCATTTAGGAAAAGTCAGCTGTCTCGTTCCAAAATCTATATTTCTTACAGCACGTTCATCCACTCGGTTCTGAATGCAGCAAATCAAATGTAAAATCACAACTATAATTCCTGTAATGTGTAGTCTTCCGTGGGATGGCACAGATCCTTCTGGGTGGCCGGGGGTGACTGTGTCCTACAGGAGGATATATCTTCACTGATCTAGGTCAAAAGTCTTCATGCCCTTTATGGTGAATGGTCGCCTCCAGGTTAGGTATAACAGGACATCGCTCCGGTGGAGAATTTACAATCATCTCCCTTTAGTTCTGGGGTCAGTGAGCTGTAATCGTGTGGGTCAAGGCTCTTGGTGTTATTCCGGCCTTGGGCTCCTTTCCAGCATGTTTTTCCGTAGAGGATAATCCTATCTATAGCCGGGTCTCAGTGAAATGCTTTTTATTGTATTGTTTTTTTATTTTACTATAAAGTTATTCTCCTTGTTACTTTGTAGTTTAGAATATAACTATTTTTATCTGTTAATTTTTATTTAATTTTTGTCTTATTCATAAGGTTATCTAATCTATATAAAAATAGACTTTCAGCTATTGAACATAAAGTATAAGCTTTTAAACCTTTTTCTTCTCTTTCTCTGATTGCGTATTATTATTTGTTTCAACAAAATTCTCAAACTTTTCCAATAGAAGATGAAACATAATGAAGAACAAAATTATTTTGTAGGTTCTAAAATAGCAGAGAAAGATGATACCTACAAAGGGAGAGAAGAAAGATAAAATGTAATAATATAAAAATAGAAGAGGCAGAAGAGGCGGTCAGATATTGAATTTGTGGACAAGAGACAATCAGGTTGCCTCGAGTGTGAGCTGGAAAAGAAAACAAACTATGATTGCCTCTGTGTGTGTGTGTGTGTGTGTGTGTGTGTGTGTGTGTGTGTGTGTGTGTGTGTGTGTGTGTGTGTGTGTGTGTGTGTGTGTGTGTGTATGTGTGTGTGTGAGTGTGTGTGTGAATGTGTGTGTGTGTGTGAGTGTGTGAGTGTGTGTGAATGTGTGTGTGTGTGTGTGTGTGAATGTGTGTGTGTGTGTGTGTGTGTGTGTATGTGTATTTACCTAGTTGTGTTTTGTGGGGGTTGAGCTTTGCTCTTTCGGTTGCATATAGTCCTGGGGACCATTCAGGCTTGTTCGCATTTGTGTTCCTCACGTGTGCCCCAAAGAATGAGGTGATTTGATAAAATACCATGCCCAAAATTACCAACCAAGTGCCGGCGGGGGGATGGAAATAGCTTCGGCTACCATCCTCTTTTGTCCAGTCGTGTTGGTCGAGCGGTTAAGGGATCCTGTACGCCAGCAGTGTGCTCCTGGCAGTATGGGTTCGAGTCACTTCTGGGGTGTGAGTTTCAGTTATATATATATATATATATATATATATATATATATATATATATATATATATATATATATATATATATATATATATGTATATGTATATATATATAATATATCAAAATAAAAAAAAAATAAAAAGGAAGGGGGTGGTAGGAGAAAAGCAAACAGAAACAGTATTGGAAGGGACCTAAACATTCCCTCTAATGCGTTATGTGTGGTTTCCTCCGAGGCTAAGGGTCCATTTTGGGCATAGTATTTGGGCATGGTCTTCTTCCAGCCAGTGGTGGTACTCCCTTCCACATATATATATATATATATATATATATATATATATATATATATATATATATATATATATATATATATATATATATATATAGATATATATAGGTGTATATATGAACATATTTTCTAAGACAATGAATTCATAGATCAATGTGTGAAGGTTGGCGTTAATTACGTATCTATTGACTAGCCTGATAATTAAATCAGTTAATCATTCGTTATCAGGACGTCGCTGACTGCATTGTGCTGTCAACAAAGAGTGACGTCGCTTTCATACTCTCGTTAATCCTTAAGAAAACATTCTCTCTCTCTCTCTCTCTCTCTCTTTCTCTCTCTCTCTCTCTCTCTCTCTCTCTCTCTCTCTCTCTCTCTCTCTCTCTCTCTCTCTCTCTCTCTCTCTCTCTCTCTCTCTCTCTCTCTCTCTCTCTCTTCCTTTCACTCACTCACTCACTCACTCACTCACTCACTCACTCACTCACTCACTCCCTCACTCACTCACTCACTCACTCACTCACTCACTCACTCACTCACTCACTCACTCCCTCACTCACTCACTCACTCACTCACTCACTCACTCACTCACTCCCTCACTCACTCACTCACTCACTCACTCACTCACTCACTCACTCACTCACTCACTCACTCACTCACTCACTCACTCACTCCCTCCCTCACTCACTCACTCACTCACTCACTCACTCACTCACTCACTCACTCACTCACTCACTCACTCACTCACCTGCAAGCACAACTAGGTGAAATACACACATACACAACAATCTGATAAGGGGGTACGAGAGTTGTGCTGTTGCTTCTCCAGAGGTTGCATGGCGTGTCACCTTTATTTTAATGACATCTTCAACATAACCGTTAGAGAAGCCATTATTGATTAGGATCTGCCTTTCTCTACAGAGCTCTTCGTCGACATGCTTCCAATCAGAGCTATGAGTGAGAGCACAGTCGACGTAGGTGTTTCCAATACTCCGCTTGTAGAAGAAGAGGCTTGTAGTTGTGAGGGTTGCTTCGGCTTCTTCGTCCATGAAGAAGCAACCATCACAACCCTATATCAGATTTTTTTACATGAACTTCTTTTAACGACTCATAAAATGGAGAAAAGAGTCCTGAAAGATATTATTGATTGGAATGTTATCCCCACAAAAACCAATGTGAAGATACAATTAACAATATATTTCAAAAGCTAGAAGACCCCCAACCTACTTATGAAGAGCTCTCCAGACACCAAACAGATAGCCTTAAGACAGACCAACGTCATCAATGTCTTCACACGCCCACTTGGGGACTGTCAGCCCCAAAGATTTCAGTATGTAGGCAGGACAACAACGTCTTACTCTAGACGATTAACAATGCACAAGCAACAGGGATCCATCAAGGAGCATATAATCTCCTCATTCAACCAGACCATCACCAGAGAAATCTTAACAAGCAACACAGAACTCAGCGATAAATACAGCGATAGCAGGAGGCTCGACATCTGCGAGGCACTACACATCAAAAAGTCAACACCAGCAATCAACAGCCAATTAATGCACAACTATATTCTACCCACTTCAAGACCCCGAACCAATATGGAAGCATCAAGAGGAAGTATGGGCCAATAGGCCTTCTGCAGTTACTTTCATTCTTATGTTTTTATACCCATTTTTCGTGTTCTGTCTTCTGTTTCACCCAACCCAAAACTTTTGTGTCATATCACCTCACCCAAAAGGAGTATAAGTATAAATGTATTTTGTGTGTAAACTAAGTCTTTGAAAATGTAATAAGGAATTACGAAACACGTTCAGGCGTAAGACCAGGAATAAAAAGAATGAATTTTGGAGAGTTACTTTATCAATTACCCTTGACAGTGAAGAAGAACGTAAGAAATATTGAGATGATTCTTGTTAGAATTATTAATCTTACCCTTTCGGTCATATTCAACAACATATATATATATATATATATATATATATATATATATATATATATATATATATATATATATATATATATATATATATATATATATATATGTCGTACCTAGTAGCCAGAACTCACTTTTTGGCCTACTATTCAAGGCCCGATTTGCCTAATTAGCCAAGTTTTCCTGAATTAATATATTTTCTCTAATTTTTTTATTATGAAATGATAAATCAACCCATTTCATTATGTATGAGGTCAACTTTTTTTTATTGGAGTTAAAATTAACGTAGATATATGGCCGAACCTAACCAACCCTACCTAACCTAACCTAACCTATCTTTATAGGTTAGGTTTGGTTAGGTAGCCGAAAAAGTTAGGTTAGGTTAGGTTAGGTAGGTTAGGTAGTCGAAAAACAATTAATTCATGAAAACTTGGCTTATTAGGCAAATCGGGCCTTGCATAGTAGGCTGAGAAGTGCGTTCTGGCTACTAGGTACGACATATATATATATATATATATATATATATATATATATGTGCGAACAAGCCTATATATATATATAGGCTTATATATATATAGGCAAACATATATATATATATATATATATATATATATATATATATATATATATATATATTAGGGGTACCACCTCTGGTGCAATTGCAGGGACCCACATCCTCGAAGAAGAAAACAAAGAGCATTCAGAGAAGATCTTGTAGATTCTCACTGAATACTTTATTCTTTTCTTCTCCTACCACCCCTATTATTTATTTGTATGTTTTGTTTTATTTTATTGCAATGCTACAGTTTACAGAGAACACACACACACACACACATATATATATAACAATTAAACAATCAGCGTTCGAAGACCTCGTCCTCGGAGGTTTGGTGCGTACCCAGGATACAGCACGCATTTCCCCTCTGAACTTCGACACTGAGGCGCTGGAACAGGAAACTGGCTGCTTGTGGGTCTCTAGTTGTCCCAATGAGTTCCTTACCAACCTCCTTTAAAAACTTAAGTGCACATTTACCCCAGGCGCCCAGAGTCTCAGAGCCTATCGGCACGAACCTGTAACAACGTTCAACGGTGACTCCTTCTGAAAATGTATTATGAGTTTAAAGACAAAAATATAAATACGGTATGGATTATTATATATAATATAACATATATAATATAATAAATATATAACAAAAAGTTTTATATGAGACAAATGTCTTGCAGCCAAACTTCGTAATGTCAATGATTGGATAACTAATGACATTTTTTACTGATATAAAATTAAGAAGTGTTATATTTGTTGTGAAATCAATCCGTCATAAATCATCAATGTCATAATACTGAAAACATTTTCGCTCATTTGTTTAATTAGTGGACATCACTCGAACAAATTAAGTTACATGTGTTTGAAGGCAATGTGAAGAGCAATCTAATATTACATAACAGATTTACAAAAGAAATCCTAAATATTTCCCAGGTAATTACAATAAGTTAACAAATATTAAGGCTAGTGTAAATTTATCATTAAGTTAAACTATACAAAGGGGCCCAGGAGCTCAAGATGAACTTAAAAAAAAACAGTTTGGTAAGTACTATTGTTAAAATAGATTCATTTATTTAACACCCACCCTACCCTCTCACAAATACACACAGAAAGAGATCTGGGAGTACACATAAACCGAAAGGTTCAGAATACTAGAATTATGTCAGAGGCAAATGCCAAATTTATAAACACCCGTAAAGTTTTCAGGAACATATACGCAGGAGCCTTCCAGATACTATGTACAACCCATGTGAGACTAATTCCATGTTACACAGCCCCGGCATGGAACTCACACCTTAAATAAACAAAATAGCTGAGGAGCCTGACAGGAGAAAAGACTGAAGAAAGAAGATCTCACAACACTGGAGAATGTAGAAATAAGACGTACATTATAATGACTTACAATTCTAAGACGAATTGACAGAGTAGACAAAAACGAATGTGTAAACTAGGACCAGCAGACTTGAGGGCAGAGATGGAAATATGAAACACGGATGAGTTAGAAAAGTCAGAAATAATATATTCAATGTTATAGCTGCAAATAATTGGAATGGTTATGGCGAAAAACATGGTAGGATCACTCACAATACTCATATTTAAGTGTAAATGTCATTCGAATACAAGAGAACAATGACATTGCATACTGCAGTTTGTTCGGAAATTGGGGTTTAGAGGCAGGAACGACACAGCAAGTAAGGAGTTTAGATGTCGGAGAGGAACACACATCAGTGTCCCTGGCGTCATCACTTCCACTCGCATGCCATTACCAGACTCACAGCACAACCTTTGCCTTTAAAATCCATGGCATGAAATTCATCTCTTTATTCTTTTGGTCCACTCCAGACGGCAGAGCCTCCTTTTCTTTGATCAAGTTCCTCTTCCCCAGCAGGAGGTGGCTTGGAAGGAAGATGTGATGCTGGGGAAGGGAGAGATGCAGGAATGAGATCCATAAAGAGATGAAAGACTCGACAAATCGGCTACTTGGTAAATATATCGGACCAGCTCAAACAAAATATTTTTCTAGGAGCCGAGTAGGATATTATTTTTCAGAGTGCATCTGTGACCCAAACCTACGCTGTAGGATATTGATATATATCCTATATCCTATAGAGATATATAGTCCATATCCTATATCAAAAGGATAAAGACAACCTGCGCTATTTAATGTTAAGAACAACGATACATAAAACATTGTGCAAGTTATTTAATATTTAGACACGCGATCGTATTGCTCACGGTCTTCGAAGCCAATTAGGTTTGCTTGTCCAAAGTGCGACCGACATGGCGAAAAAGAATTCATGTTCATGATCAACTATTGTGTTCTGTAAAATACAAATAAGTATTATTATTATTTTTATTATTATTGAGAAAATCAGCAGGAACCGTGAAGAGGGCTCGAACCTATGCGGTGGGTGTTCCCAGGCACACGCCCTAGTCAACTAGGACACGACATGGTCGAACACTCCGCATAGGTTCGAACCCTCAACACGGCTCCTACGGATTTTCTCGTTGACACATCACGTTAGTGTGATTACTCTTTGTGTATTATTATTATTATTACTATTAATATTATTATTATTATTATTATTATTATTATTATTATTATTATTATTATTATTATTAAGTAATGGTAATGTCTTCTTACAGACAAAATAACATTGGATAAAAACCCACACTTGTTTTTATGAAATTTATATAAGGAATTTACACCAATTCTTACTTTATTAAGGTCTGAGGATGTGGTTAGGACGAGACTAACATAACGGTTAATACACAGATACATATGTGTGCGTCTTTATGCAGTGTTATGATCGTTGTTGTGGAATTTCTGACCTGTTTTGTTTTTATTTATTGATAGTGATAGTTGTCCGTTAATGATTTTATGTTTTGATCGCTTACAAATAAACATTATTTGGTCATTTTTATACTCAGATTAACGCAAGAAACAAAAAACCAGCAGAGAAACGTAACCTCTCTATCCTGTTGGTTATTAATGAAGCTTAAGTAACTATGTAATTTTTTTATATGTAACTATGTCATATTATATTATAGTTTGACATATTGTTGTAACCTCAGTGCATTATTCTCTAGATCGCTGGCTTGAATTTGCATCACTCACTATTTCAGTCACCTGTTTCTAGTGCTTATTCTTTCCACCAACGCACTTTACCTCGAACTATTTAGAATGCTACTTTAGAATGCTACTTTAATTACTCAAGAGCCACACACAACCATTCTTACCAATCTTCCATTCCCTGCTAACCAGTTTCTGACACACTTAATACATTCCAATTCCTTTTATTCCTAACGAATGCCATTCATCTCTAGCCAATTCCCCAAACACCTACTCCAATCACAACTTTGCCACTCCTTACTATCAGTAAACCCATTCAGCCATCACTATCCGAATGCTATCACCCACTAACCCTATCCAAACACAGGCTGACTCAGGCGCGAGGTCTCGACGCCCTGGCGAGACTCCAACATCCTCCTCCAGATATATCGCCAACATTAAATTCAATTCTTCGTTTGGAAATTCCATAAAAGGCGAAGGCAAAGCTCTGTGTAATTTTGCGTTCAGGGAAGTCTGGGCGATGCTTCTTATTTGCGTAATGGATTCCGTAAGGAATTTGGCTGTATCGAAGCGATGAATGTTTTGATGAATGGAAGGCCTGGTACAGCTCGTCCTCACCGCGATTTCAACGCTATCGACCACAACGTCAAAATTCGGGTGAATTTGTGAAATTCTAATCACCGCAATATTGACGATTCTTCGAATTAATGAATATTGGCCTCCATAAATTAGGTTAGGATAGGTTAGGTTAGGATAAGTAAGTTGAGGGTAGGATAAGTTAGTTTACGTTAGGATAGGTTAGATTAGGATAGGTTAGGTGAGGTTACGTTAAGATAGGTTAGGTAGGCTACATTTGATTCTGGATAAACTAAACCAAAATATTCTTCAAACATAAGTAGAATAAATTATTACGTCACACAGAAAATTTGTTTTACAAACAAATTTACATAAAGTTATAGTTAAGTTCACTCATACGCAACACAAAGACAAAAATCACCTGCAATTACATATATATAAGATCTTATTTTCTTTTTTAATGCCATGGTTAATAACTTATGACATAAAAAGCACATCATATTATTTTTTCATATCATTATAATTATACGTTATTTATTACTTTTTGGACTAGTTCTCTCTCCATCACGACCGTAGCGAGGTACCATTGCTCTGAAGTTTTATCTTTATATCTTTTGTTTCACAGGTATAAAGGTAAAATCTTTCTCGTAGAATAAATGTAAATAGTTTAGGTTTAGTTAAGCTTAGGTACGGTATTTTAGTTACGTTGGTTTAAACAGTGATTACAATACAGATGGAGAGAACGAATCACCTTTTGAGACAGTTTCCAACATGGTCACGTGAGCCATAAGTCATATACTGACTAATGTATATTTTAATGTCAGAATTTAATTTACAAGCTAAGAAGCCGAGAGAGAGAGAAAGGAGAGAGAGAGAGAGAAAGGAGAGAGAGAGAGAAAAGGAGAGAGAGAGAGAGAAAGGGGAGAGAGAGAGAGAAAGGAGAGAGAGAGAGAGAGAAAGGAGAGAGAGAGAGAAAGGAGAGAGAGAGAGAGAGAGAGAGAGAGAGAGAGAGAGAGAGAGAGAGAGAGAGAGAGAGAGAGAGAGAGAGAGAGAGAGAGAGAGAGAGTGAGTGAGAGAATATATACCAAATTATTTGTTGAATTCCATTAACGCAAGCCAAATTATACAATACAGTATATATGCGCCAAAAATAAATTCATGAAAATAAAAGACCAGAAATGCTTTTCTACACAGGAATTTTGTGGAGTATAGGGACAACTGTTCTTAGTGCCATTTTAAGACAACAAAATGTGAGTTCCTCCTGTAAACTTATCTGAATCTCCAAGTCTATCTGGCTACAAATCGAACAGCGGCTTTTGAAGAGGATCCAAATGCGAAACATAAATCAGTCAAGAGTGATATCTGGGTCGTTGTGAGCCACTTTTAACACGCAGGAGAAGCAGTCATCAAAATGCAACAGCCAGCAGGCTCTTGCCAAGTCTCTTCTCCTTATGAATAGCGTCGTCTGACATACGACCCGAAATGCAAATCCAGACCTACACGACGCGGCTGCTTGACGCAGCGACACACACGACGTATTGATCTACTCGACGTGGTTGATTGACGCAGAGAGACACAACGTTCAGATCGACCGAGGCGACGTGTCTTTTTTGACGCAGCAATACATGACGTACGAAAACAGTGATGTAGTTCTTCGCTAAGAGTCATCTGACGGACGAACGTATACTGTAATGTAAATACTGTAATATTTTCCCTTACCACTATTATTTTTTATATATACAGTAGATGAGGAGTCACAATAACGTGGCTGAAAAATGTAGACCAAACCACACATTAGAAAGTGAAGAGACTACGACGTTTCGGTCCCTCTTGGACAATTATCAAGTCGATTACAGTACTTCCATTTACTACTCCATAGTGCTCTACTTTCACAGTCAGCATCATAAGCTAACTTTACAATCATCGCAGCATCCCTCTCCCTTACCCATCCCTTACGCATCCTCCTCTCTTTCGTGTTCCATTACCTCCGTGTTCCCGCTTGTTCTCTTTTTCATCACTAGCACAGGTTCCCTCCCTCCCTTAACATCCTTCCCTCCTACCTTCACCGTAACATCTGTTTCGCAATATCAATACTACCACAGCCTTTCTCCCACCTTCCCTCTCTCACTCACCACCTCTTCTCTCCTCCCATTCCTGACTCCCTCCATCGCCACGACCTCTCTCTCCTTCCTCCACGTCTTTCCCATCTTCGCCAACACTGTCGCCATCACCACCTGATCGCCAACTTCCCTCTCTGGCCGAGTATCTGGCATTAAACAGACGTTATGTTGACACTAACTATTTCCATAATGTCCACTTGAACCAGTGACTGACATTACAGGAACTGATGCAGCGCTGCTCCACAGCCATCCTTTAGTGCTGTATAATGAGGCAATGTTTGGGGCAGAGAGACAGAACGAGAGAGAGAGAGAGAGAGAGTGAGGAAGAGTGTAATATTTTGAAGAAAGAGTGTGAGTGTAATATGTCAGGGAATGAAAATGAAGTAAGTACTACAAAATATAAGTGAAAAGGGATAATTAAGCGAACAACGTTGATTCGATAACATCCTAGATGTACATACACACACACACACACACACACACACACACACACACACACACACACACACACACACACACACACACACACACACACACACACACACACATACACACACACACACACACACACACACACACACACACACACACACACACACCAAACTACCATTATTGCTGTCATTATAAACAGCGATCGCTCCTCCCTGCGCATGTCAGTCACCTGAGCCACAGCGACGTTCATTAGTGCGACACTGATGTTAAGGAAACGCGTCTCATTATTGATGATGTTTACTGATTTACGCGGGAGAGGAAATTACAGTAATTGCTGTAGGAAGCAGCAGACTGAGTGGAGGAACCGAAAGACAAGTGGAGGTATGTGAGGGAGACCTGAAATAGGGTGGAGGTCAGGTATAAGGTGTAGGTGGCCCTAGATTAGGGTTGAGGTCAGATATAAGGTGTAGGTGGCCCTAGATTAGGGTTGAGGTCAGATATAAGGTGTAGGTGGCCCTAAAATAAGGTGGAAGAGTCCAGAATAAAGGTTGAGGTGGCACTGAATTAGGGTGAAGGTGGCCAGAGTTTGAACGGAGGGATGAGGTTGAAGAGACCTTAACTAGAAGATTGAGAGGTTGCGAGGCGGCGGCAGTGAAAGAAAAATGCGAACAAAGATCCCGATCAGAAACAATATCTGAATAATGAATAACAAAGAGGACTGAGATGAATATATTAAGTACTATTGGTGTAGAACATTATATGAAGGAGAAGGATAGATGATTGAGATAGGGAAAGTAAAATTGAAATTGAAACGGGACGATAAATGAGAGAGAACATCGAGGAGAAAGATGGTCCACACGACGTGATAATGGTCCAGCACGGACCGAAACGTCGTCGTTTCTCCATTGTCTGATGTGTGGGTTGGTCGTCAAGAAGGAGAAAGATGAGCGAGAGGGAAAAGATATCGAGGAAGGGGAATCGTGAGAAAACGAAAGTACTGAATTAATAGTGGTGAAGCCAACGGGATGGTCACATCCTCACCCACCGAATCCCCCTCCACAGGGAGCCGTGGGAAATCCTCCTCACGGAATAGTTATCTATGGGCTCACCATAGCCCGTGTTACTTGGAACTTTGTTCCAGGTAGCAATCTTTAACAACAACATCACGGAATAGGTTCACGCGAGCGACTGCAGCCTCATGCCCCGAACTGGCCACACCGGAAACATGTTCGTGGTTGCCGGGCGTAGTACACCCGAATGTAGAACCCCAGGAGCCTTACAGAGGACGGAATGTCCGACCTCAGGCGCATCCCCAGGGTACAAATGTTCGTCCGCAAACCCCTGAACTTCTCTGAGGAAAGCATATGCAGCCGCACACTGATAATAGTGCCAAATTGCCCGAAGTTAATTGCCCTGTAACGCCGCAGCCAATCCTCTGGAAACTCCAAGGGCGCCCGATGAGCACTAACATACGTAAGAGCACCCCTACGATCCGAAATCGACAAAGCGCCAGCACAATCCGGCAGTGGTAAGGATCGCCTCTCATAGAATCTATAAGTACAAGGGAGATAACCTATATGAACGATATCTAAAGAATGTTTGGACGAGTCTCTAAGGTAACTAAAGCAGCACTTAACATTGTAGTCATAATTTATATTCGTGTATGTCCTGTTTCGTGTTCGACTGAGTCAGTGGGTAACTAAGGAGAAAGTCTCAGCTTTAGGAATAATATATATTTTTAAATGAATATGGTTGACATCGACATTCATCAATATGAACCGACGACACACTATATTCTTATTAGGGAGGTGGGTGACCATATGGTTGGTTGCCTCTTTTGAGTATTTTGAACTATAAATGTTTAAATAAGGGGTTGATTATAATGTTAAATATTATTTTTTGGTTAAATATAACACCTCTGATATATTTTTTTTTGTTGCATACATGATATACAAGACACGTCTGGCAAATATTACCCAAAATTTGATATGAGTCATCTCGAACACTTATGTGTACTGTATTGTACACATTAAAGCGAATGTATGGTGGGGTAGGGGGGGGGGGTGGCCACCCAAGAGAACGGTGCATACTTGCTATATTTATTGTATAATAGTTCATAACCACAGTTGTGCCACATGTACGAAGTACACTATGGTATTGACAGTTGTTGACTGTCTTGTTTACTAATATTAACACGTGGATCATCATGGTCATTGATGAATCAAGTTTATCGCTCAACACTAAACGGTTCAGTCGCTCATGCGATTGCGTGATTCAATGACAATATCATGGTATTTAGTTATCTTTATTTTCTGAAATTTCTCAGTAACAAATGCAGCTTACCAGCCATCTAACCATGGGAAATTATAGAATAATAACTTTCAGAGCAATAGGTATTTCTTCTCTTGTATAATTAATGATCAGAGTGCCGTCCTCGGCATACGCTTGTGCTTCAGAGCAAGGGGTCGCTGAAGCAGACATACCACAACAAGGGAGCCAAGCGCGCCTCGCTGTGTCACGTACCTGAAAAACGTTTTTTTTTTCTTCTGACAATATTTTCCAGGCCATTTTCATGACTCCCAGCATCACCTACCTCGCCTCAGTGCCTAACTACTCACAGTAGCTGACTCTACATAGAACCTACCTCCCCACGGTGTCAGATTTCCTACAGCTCCTGGCACCCAGCAAAATTTAAAATGCGACTGAGCTCGGGTTCGTTTCAACTAGCAGTAAATAGGCTCCTATGAATTAGGCACCTGTAAATTAGGCACCTGTGAATTAGGCACCTGATATGATTCGCAAGTTGAGGGAAATCAGTCGGTCGTCAAGGTCTCTAAGAATTATCTTGATTAGCCTCACAATGGGAAAACATATTAGTCATTACAACAGTAAGTAACCAACAGCAGCGGGCTCCCCTATATTATCTAAGCCCCCAAACCAGCAGATTCTTCACAGCATCATGCTCTCAATAGCAACTGGTTCCCGAAATCTTGTGCCTCTGGCTGGTGTTCCTCTTCGTAATCTCTCTTTCCATTCTTATCCAGCCAAAACCGATTGAGTCTTCCTCGCCATCCTTGGTTCTCCAATTCCCTAAACTTTTTCATTCGATTTCCACCACATCTCTCCCACCCATCTCCCACATCTCCCTGCCCACCCACACCGCCCACATGCTCCCTCCCACTCCCATGGTCCCTCCACTGATGCTCGCCTCGCCTGGAATTGAGCGTCAACTCGAAGCTATTTCAATTTTCATTCTTCACCTTCGCTGCCCGACTGACCCACAAGCGTAATTTTCCGCCCCTGGAAGGACAGGAACGTCGCACCCAACTCTCACCAGTCCGTGGACAGAGAAAGATTTCCAGAGCTATATATATATATATATATATATATATATATATATATATATATATATATATATATATAAATATATATATATATATATATATATATATATATATATATATATATATATATATATATATATATATATATATATATATATATATATGTTTCATTGAATATGACCGCATATTCTGTATTTATTATTTTCTGGTTTAGGGCTTCTATCCCTGATAGAAACCTGATAATATTCTACAAAACCAAGAAGACTTCCGAACTCCTTATCAAAAACAGCCCGAAGCCGACGGAGAACCCTCTACAGCAGTCAAGCGTTGTATACATGTACACTTGCCCCCACGAAGGATGTAACCTTCAATGTAAGTACATAGGTATGACGTCGACCAAGCTGACGAGGCGTTTGACATGCCATCTTCAATCTGGTGCCCCTAGGAATCACATGAGACAAGCCCATGACATTACTCTAACAAGAGAAATGTTGAACAAGAATACTTGCATAATAGACAAAACCCAAGATTCAAGAAGATTACAAATTCTTGAGGCAATTCACATAAGAATAGAGCGACCTACCATGAACACCCAAATCACGGAACTATTTACTCTACCCACCATGAGAGTAAGGACAAGACAAGAACATATCGATGCCAACACAGAAGACAATGTCCAACATAACAGGCCAATTACACTGGATTAATCTTTGTGTTTAGATAGGAGATGCCTCGTATGGGCCAATAAGCCTTCTGCAGCCCCTATGTTTATCCCTTATGTATCCCCCCATGTTTTCACCTTCATTGTATTATCACCTGACCTAATGCGGGTATAAAATCAACTAGTATTGTAAGATCTGTTCACTTGAGAATGAACCATGGAGGTTCGAAACGTCGTGCAAATTATACAAATAAGTGTAATACACTCTATAGTAAATCACTTCTTTTCTTCACCTTAAAAGTACAAAAATGAGTTTTGGAGAACTCCTATTTCAATTAAGCCCTGATGCTAAGAAAATAGTTAGAGGGATAGAAGCCCTAAACCAGAAAATTATAAATACAGAATATGCGGTCATATTCAATGAAACATGTTTGAAAGAAAACCTGCTGCCAGTATACACCAATATATATATATATATATATATATATATATATATATATATATATATATATATATATATATATATATATATATATATATATATATTGTGACGGTAACGCGTTGGTGTTCAACTGTTTCAAAAGCTAGGGGTATGGCCTCGTCACATATAGAAACAAAAAGAGAAAATCTGGAACTTCGTCTATGGTAAGGTAATGGGAAGACACACAAAACACAAGTAAATTTAACAATGAGATTTTAATTACGTTAGAAAAGCAAAACATGAATAAAATGGGCATACAAATTGGAACATAAAATCAATCAATCAAAATAATAAGAATAATCAAATGACAAAATGAAAAGTTACGTTAAGACAAGTGAGTAATAACAAGTGAACAATATACAATCAGATAATAGGTGCAGGAATATTGGCTTTAAGCTGCCACCTCTCTTAGTACACGTAAGCCAGAGCTTAGTCTACCAACGAGACGTGTTAACTTGTTGAAAGCACTGGATATTCTGAGGTCTGTAGGTCGTGTGGCCCCAGACATCAGGTAGTGTGGCGGGTGGAGGGCAGGTGCAACTGGACACGCAGCCAATCAGCGATGAGCAGGCGACGGACAGGTAGTTTGGTGATTCGAGTGGCGGGGGGAGCAGGTGTTCCTGGTGCTGCATACGTTTGCTCTCTGGCAAACCTTGGTGTTGTATTTGTTGGATATTTCTTCCATATTAGTTGTATAGGGATATATAGCGACGAACTTTGGAGGGAAGAGCAGGCTCAATCTCTTGAAGGAGATTATCGTCACAATATATATATATATATATATATATATATATATATATATATATATATATATAACTGAAAACTCACACCCCCAAAATTGACTCGAACCTATACTGCCAGGAGTACTCTGCTGGCGTACAGGATCTCTTAACCGCTCGACCAACACGACCGGACGAAAGAGGATGGTAGCCGAGGCTATTTCCGTCCCCACGCCGCTCGGTTGGTAATCTTGGGCATGGTATTTTATCAAATCTCCTTATTCTCTGGGGCACACGTGAGGAACACAAATGCCAACAAGCCTGAATGGTTATTCGCATTTGTGTTCCTCACGTGTGCCCCAAAGAATGAAATGATTTGATAAAATACCGTGCCAAAGATTACCATCAGAGTGCCGGCGGGAGGATGGGAATTAGCCTCAGCTACCATCCTCTTTTGTCTGGTCGTGTTGGTCGAGTGGTTAAGGTGTCCTGTACGCCAGATGCAGAGTGCTCCTGGCAGTATGGGTTCGAGTCACTACTGGGGTTTGAGTTTTCAGTTATATATATATATAATGTATATATATATATATATATATATATATATATATATATATATATATATATATATATATATATATATATATATATATATACGCATGTATTGTGTAACAGTTTACAGAAAAACCCACTCACATAACAATCACTGTTCGAAGACCTCATCCAGTTTTGCAGAGGTAGGGTGCGTGCCCATGATACCGATTTCCTCTCTGGATAGCGACGCTGAGGCGCTGGAACAGAAATCCGGTCAATTTTGAGTCTCTAGTTTGCCTAATAAGCTCCTCACACACCTATAGGAACTTAAGTGCACGTTTCCCCTGGGCGCCCAGGGTCTGAAAGCTTGAAGGCCCGAATCTGTAACAACGTTTCAGGTCCCGGGCTTATTAGTTTTGTGGGTCTCCGTGAAGGTGGCCACCCCACCTCCCTCTGCTGTACTGTGAAGTAGATAAGTATCAGCCAACTTAGACGCACACATGTAGTCCCACACGACCTGTTTACCATCCCTCCATGGCTGCAGGGTGACTCCAACTGGGCTTTTGTGACTGGTCAGAACTGCACAAATGATGTTCCCTTTGTGCCGGACACCTAGCTGTAGCCAACCTTTTCTTGATGTTATTGACAGCTTAATGTCTAGTAATACTTCCTTGTGACATACGACAGATGAGACCATGGCTATCGTATTGGTCTGCCGACGCATAGCCTCAAATACACCGGTGTTCGGTGGAGATAGGGGCGGCAAGACGCAGAGCAATACCAATACTTAGGTCCCGATGGTCCAGGCAGGTTCTAAATATTATGAGAGAACAGTGAAATAGCGCACTAATCCATGAAATGATAGCGCACTATTTAGAAAACTCAAGGTATGTTGACTGAATATTTCTGTCCCAAGCTGGCACTCTCTTCAACAGTGAGCAACAATGATAAACTGATATGATATTAAGTCGCGTGACCATT
This sequence comes from Procambarus clarkii, assembly GCF_040958095.1. Lineage (NCBI taxonomy): Eukaryota > Metazoa > Arthropoda > Malacostraca > Decapoda > Cambaridae > Procambarus > Procambarus clarkii. The sequence continues at coordinate 21,146,258 of NC_091176.1, forward strand.
GTATTTTGTTCGCTGGGGGCTATAACGTTGAAAATACGGCGTATTATTTGAAGGGGACTGGTCGTACAGGAGAGTACCAGAATGATTTTTAGACTGAACAAATATATCAGATGTTTGCCTTCTTCTTGATGATCGTTGGGTCTAGTCTCTGTCCCTATTGCAGTGTTTTATTTTCTCATACAATCAATTCCTCTATTAAATGTTATTGATATATTTATAGTGCCTATAAACCGCAAATTCAAGATTGAGATATTATAAGTAAATGTGATTAACATGGGTTTGGTTCTAAATAAATTATTTATAACAAGCTCATAATATTTATTGACTTTCATTGTTTCTTTAAATATTAAACTTTTACCACTTATGTAGGGAAACAAAACACTCCTTTAAACAAAAATTCAATAATAACCTCGTTAATAGAAACAAAAATTTAGGGCACTTTTCCTTAATTTGGCTTAACAGTACACTAATAAGCCCTAACAAACTCTTTTTCTCACCTATTTGGATAATAAATTATTGAACAATGCCTTGATCAACGAGATGTTCAACTCTTGGGAATAATGACGGTTGTGTTAATGAACTTACAGCCAAGCCACAGTTGTACAACACCATAATGCATAATCCGGCCTCCTCCCGCACCTTGTGTGGGGGATATTATTCAGGCTTTACATTTGGATAGTACTATTCACGGTTTAATATTCTGGTATATATATCATCACGTACGGTTGCATGAGTTTGTGCCTGTGATGGAGAGAAAGAGAGAGACAAATAGAGAGGCGAAGAGTGAGAGAAGGAAAGAAAGAAAGAGAGCGGCAGTCCAGTATTTTTAACCACCGTTAATCTGCCTTAAAAGGTCACTCTACAGGTGACCTCGTTGAACTTTTCTCAAAACCATCAACTTATCAGAGAAGAATCATATTTAGACAGACTCGCATCAAGAAGAGGTTTTCTTAACAAACACATGCTACAGAAAAAATCAGTTGAGAAATAAAGCTCTGCTTCGCATAGTAAAAGAGTGATTAATAATGCGTTATATATACAGCTGAATAATAGTTATTTAATATATACAAGTCCTTGGAACAGGAATTCAAAACAGATGAAGTTAGTGAACGACTCGCATAGTTCCTTGTAGATCAAAGAGAGCGGATCTGTACCTCAAACCTCAGTTCGATGTCCGAGCAAGGAGATACAGCTGGGTACATTTCCTACACCTGATGTCTCTATTCACCTGGTAGTAAATAGGTTTCTGGGAGTAAGGATTATGTTCTAAGTGCCAACCTTAATAAGACTGTCGTTGGAGAAATTGATAAGGATACTGAAGTGAAAGTGAAACAAAACACACACACATCCTTCAAAATTAATAGATTAAATCTGATCTGATTTCAGATGATCCATCGATTTCCCAACTGTTCTACACACATACACAAGCACATCCTCTGCGCTACGTGCGCAATGCGATGTCTTCTCCGATCATTTACAGCTGCAGAGAACATCCAACCCTCTCGAGCTCCATGATACAAGTGCCGGCCATTGTGTGGATATACTGCGAGGCGAGGCGGGGACAAGGGATTCAGATAGGACCATAACCAACAGCTGCTCCTGTCGCCTTTCCCCACCACAAAAGGGGCTGGACACCGACATCAAAATGCTCTTCCTGCTCGGTAATGCGGAGGAGTAGTGCTGAATGGATATTAGACACTATACTTGTGCTAGCTCAGTCTTGCATTAAGTTAACTGCTCCCTCGAAGATAAAGGAGAACGAAAGAGAAAGAGAGAGAGAGGGGAGGGGGGGGGAGGAGGACCATAAAAGATTGATGAATTCTTAACATTTACCGACCAGAAAACTTATATGCTCATCATTGTTGATATATTTTGTTCTTCCATTGTTATAGTCTTTATTCCTATAGCCATAGTAACTTGGAAGTGTCAGGGATATGCCAGATCAGTAGACTATCAGCTTGCACGGCTTAGTTATAGTATAATTTAAATTGGCCAGCTCACCAATCGCAGTTTGCCACAATTGAATGGAATACCCTGTGCCATGGTGACCTTAACAGCTATGCAAATGCCTTCATGCATCATTTACTGGATCTCTCACACAAGTGCACTCCTCGCAGCACCACGTGACCCAGCCTCCCGACCAGACTTTGTTTGGCTGCGCAAGTCGTGTGTCAGCTGAGCTCCAATTGGCCTTTGAATGTATTTTATACTTAAAAAGAATTGGCGTGTCCATGTTAGTCAGAGGCAGCTAAAGCCAGAAAATCACTGACTGATGACTCTCAGGGCAATTGATAGTTTTTGTTTGTCCACACAGAAAGAGTAATCTGACTTGTTTGAAGGCTTAGAGCGATCCGCAAGTCGTTTCATATCCCGATACTCATCTATTTTTTTGTGCGAAAGGGAAAAGCATCGAAGGAATTCGAATGATTCGAATCCACGTCTTCTCGATAGCAGAGCATTTGGAGCTCTATGCTTCCATTTATTACATCATAGGAAGCATTTATTGCAAATAAGTATGGCCTTTTATAGTGAAATCACCGACGAGGGTATTTGCTTCAGGGATGACCTTCAGTTCCAGGAGAGTAAAGCAAGATGTGTGATAGTTTGAATACGCATATGTAATATCTCTATATCTTCATATAAGTTAATATATTATTAATATATATTAATAATATATTAACAGGAATTTGATGAAAGAACGTGAGTAGCCCCTCACTATGCTCTAGTTGCCCTTGGGAGGCGGTGATCTTTGGGGGATTTAAATACCCCGAAATTGCCATCTCTTTTAAGTGTCTGAGTTGTGGTGCAGTGGGTTAAAGGCGTACCAGTTATGCCAGTTGCTGTAAGGCTTTTGTGCTGGCTAGGGTTTGAATCTCCTTGTGGGAAAGTGTTCTAAGGTTATAGAACACTTTCTAAGTGTAGAAAGTGTTTTATTTATATATATATATATATATATATATATATATATATATATATATATATATATATATATATATATATATATATGTCGTACCTAGTAGCCAGAACTCACTTCTCAGCCTACTATTCAAGGCCCGATTTGCCTAATAAGCCAAGTTTTCCTGAATTAATATATTTACTATAATTTTTTTCTTATGAAATGATAAAGCAACCCTTTTCTCTATGTATGAGGTCAATTTTTTTTTATTGGAGTTAAAATTAACGTAGATATATGACCGAACCTAACCAACCCTACCTAACCTAACCTAACCTACATTTATAGGTAAGGTTAGGTTAGGTAGCCAAAAAAAGCTAGGTTAGGTTAGGTTAGGTAGGTTAGGTAGACGAAAAAACATTAATTCGTGAAAACTTGGCTTATTAGGCAAATCGGGCCTTGAATAGTAGGCTGAGAAGTGCGTTCTGGCTATTAGGTACGACATATATATATATATATATATATATATATATATATATATATATATATATATATATATATATATATATATATATATATATATATATATATATATTTATTTATTTATTTATTTATTTATGTATAAGGGGCCACGTGAGGGATGTAGACGGGAATTTCCTTAAGTAATTTCGCATTTAAGAATACATCTTCAGAAGAATGTATTTTACAGTTCATTGGGTGTAGATATATAGGCAGGAAAGAGGTGAGGTTCAATGTCTTTTATGAGATAATGGGATATTAATAAGTTATTAGTGAGACAAATGTGTATCATTGATCCTACTCAAATCGCCCTTTGACTGATCGCCCTTTAACTGATCGATCAAAATCAGTTAAGGGGCGGTTTGAGTAGGATCATTATACACATTTATCTCACTAACACCTTATTAATATCCCTTTGTCTCATAAAAGACATTGATCCCCCTTCTCTTTCATGCATATATATAGCCACACCCACTGAACTGTAAAATCCATCCTACTGAAGATGTATTATTATATGCGAAAGCACTTAAGGAAGTGCCTGTCTTAATCGTTCCTTCGTGGTCTGACACTGTCACGTTGTTAATCACATGTTAATTTCTTCATGATTTATACACATACACACACACAAACAGAAACTTATGTACGTGTCGTCTGTTCGATGTGAAGTGGCTTAACGAACATTCTCTCAACTCCTTCCAATCATATTTTTTTCTCTCTTCTTTATCCTTTCATATCCGCAATTTTTCTTTTTTTCCCATATATCTCTGTCCTTCATTCATATTCTTACTTTCTCCATTTACCTTCTGCTTCCCCCTCTTCCGTTCAGTCAATCTTTCAGAGGAAATCTAATATGTTCAGCCAGAAGATCATATAAGGGAACGAGAGAACAAGAGAAAGAACAAGACGAAGCAAATCTAGTGATAATTGCGTCCGTGTCGGGTAACCTGGCTGCAGTCCTAATTTCCCAAGAGAACGCACTTTCTTCTATTTGAGAAATTAGTATCCAGATTTCGCTGAAACGCTCATTCAGGCATTTATTTCATTTTTTCCGTCTTTGTAAAAAGGAGATTAATGCATTTTTCTCCATTGTTTTCAGTGAAAAATATCAGGTATTGTTTAATATAATTAGTAAGAACATTGGTATTGTTCGCTTTGTTATAATATTAATGAAAGCTAATTATAACAACATTGAAATATATAATAAAAATATTGTATTATATATATATATATATATATATATATATATATATATATATATATATATATATATATATATATATATATATATATATATATATATATATATATATATATATATATATATTTATGTCGTACCTAGTAACCAGAACGCACTTCTTGGCCTACATCAGATAGTGAAGAAACGACGACGTTTCAGTCCGTCTTGGACCATTATTAAGCCGTGACTTGATAATGGTCCTGGACGGACCCAAACGTCGCCGCTACTTTATTTTTGGATGTGTGGTTTGGATATCATACTTTCAGCTCCGTTACTGTGACTCAACGTCTGCAAAGGAGGCATTAACTACTAACATAGAAAGGGAAGGAATAACATGTGAAGGGAAGCATGAAGGAATGTTATGGGAAGGGAGGCATAAACAGAGGACCATAATACGTTGCAAAAAAGAGATGAGAATTCAGAGCAACGTTTAAGAAAGATCTTATGGAGAAAATCAGAAGGAAGATGAGGGTATAGGAAGAGAATGAAAAGATTAATAACGGAGGGGAGGAAGAGAGGCAGGAAGAGCACAGCTGTGAGGTGATCACTACACACCGCCCAGATAACACACTCGTATTGGAAACGGTTTTGTTCCTTGGTTATTTATGCGTTCTAGGCCTGGTGGTCCCGTCTGCCCTCTGATGGCATCTGTCTCGCTAGCCACCTGGGCTACGGGGTTGGCGGTGTGTGTGTGTGTGTGTACTTGTAATTGTACACACACACACACACACACACACACACACACACACACACACACACACATTGTATCATGTAGGTATAAACGGTAGAGCGAATCAGAGCAAAGCAGACGCTTCGCAAGAGAGCGCCAGAACTGAACCTACTACAAGACCCATTTCACTAATTGCATGAGTTTATACTCTGTATCTCCATTATCTTGGATCAAATTTGGTTAGTATTTCAGATATGATTGACTTCTATTATTAATAGAATAGACATCCTAGTACCTGCGACAAATGTCTAACCTTCAGAAATATTTTCACTTCTGAGTGTATTTAAGATAAACGTACAGTGAATATATGATGATCAAATACAACATTCACCGCATGACCAGTGGTCGATGACATAATTAACATTTCGCCTGAGTGTTTGAAGGCAATGGAGGTATGCGAACTTTTTTCCATTGTCTGCATTATATCCCTGCGTGTGTGCTATCTAGTACTGGATTACCAACACCTGACCCGTTATATATATTCTGCGCAGGATTAACTCAGATAATTCAGATATTAATGTTATATATAAACGTTACTTCTCCTTTATTGGAAAAACATGTATATATAAGAACATTGCAATGTTCTTATGTTGTTCATATAAGCAATGACATAACATTGTTTCTCTCATGAAATTGGACTCTCTCTCTCTCTCTCTCTCTCTCTCTCTCTCTCTCTCTCTCTCTCTCTCTCTCTCTCTCTCTCTCTCTCTCTCTCTCTCTCTCTCTCTCTCTTCTCTCTCTCTCTCTCTCTCTCTCTCTCTCTCTCTCTCTCTCTCTCTCTCTCTCTCTCTCTCTTGTATGTAGCCTTGTATGTATGAAACGTATGCCTAATTACGAGAGAACATTTTAAAATTATTTATTCCTCTGTAACAATTCACTTGCATTTAATTATATTAACAGCATAAATTTAATTCATCACTTACCAATTGATTCCAAGTTTTACTAACCAAAGGCGAAGCTGTGAGGTGTCGGCCACAGCACACAGGCGGCGCTGCTGTCGTTCACAGCCTTAATATATGATAATTTTTGGCGCCTTAATGTATAATAAATTCCGAAGATCTTACAGTAGGAGACTCTTACGAGTTTAGTGCTACGTTTCCTAAGAGTGTTACATTGGCTCATTTTGTTCTGTAATATTTTTGACAGTATTGCTATTTGTTAGGATTATGTGGAAATTTAGAAAACAAAATATAATAAATATCTGTTCCCAGTTAACTAAACCAAGCTAAGGCAGTTAGAGTAACAATCGTTAGCGGTAACGACCGTCTGGCCTTACAATATCAAATGAAAGGGAACCAAAGTGAGGGAATAGTGGGGTGAGGGAGGATGTATTCACCTAGTTGTGGTTGCGGGGGTTGAGCTTTGCTCTTTCGGCCCGCCTCTCAACTGTCAATCAAGTGTTACTAACTACTAACTAATGTGGCTCATCTGGGTATTAAGTTTCCACCTGTGTCCCCTTGTTTGTGTTCCACCCGTGCTGAAGACTTTGTCTTTGTCCACCCTGTCAATTCCCCTGAGAATTTTGTAGGTGGTTATCATGTCTCCCCTTACTCTTCTGTTTTCCAGGGATGTGAGGTTCAGCTCCTTTAACCTTTCCTCGTAGCTCATTCCTCTTCCTGTGTGTGCGTGTGTGTGTGTGTGTGTGCGCGTTACAATTACAATTATTACTTAACCTATATCGTTGATAGGTTAAGTAATAATTGTAAATATGAAGCAATAAGATGCTTATCGTAACATATTAAGAAGGTTAGTTGAGGTCGGTGTTTTCTTTGAAGCTTTTCAAGGTAAACTAAAATTTTCACAATCAATTAGTATGTCACATATGCACTTATTAAATAAGCCAATATTGACTGAAAGCAAGTGCGAGAACGGGTTGCATTACTCACCCCTGGGGCACACATTACTCACCCTTGAGGCACACATTACTCACCCCTGAGGCACACAGTACTCACCCCTAACGCATTTATTACTCACCCCTAACGCACTCATTACTCACCCCTGTGGCACACATTACTCACCCCCTGACGCACACATTACTCACCCCTGAGGCACACATTACCCATCATGGTCTAATTAGTAATGCATGGATCTCGAGTGACTCGGGGCATGAGATTATTTGCATCGCATGACTCCAGAAGAGTTTTTCTCTGTGAGGTAAAAGACATCTCAGAGAAACGTCTTCCTTGTAGGAGCTGTAAATAAACGTACTGAGTTTGAAGATGAAGAGGTTGAAGCTCACTCACTCTCCAATTGAAATTGTAAACTCGATCATAAAGCCGAGAGAACAGTCATTACATTGAACTACTAGTGGATGATTCTATAGACGAAGTTTAGGTGCTGACATTCGATACTGTACATTCATTTGAGTTAATCTAGGACGAACGGACTAATTCTCGTGGACGAAAGGCGAGGATGAAGAGAAAGCGCTCGACCCTACAAGCACATTTAGGTGCGTACACACACACCAAGAATAATATATTTTACCTGTGATAACACACATCACAACACACCACTCTGTTCCCACACCCACGAATCCAAGAGATAAAGAGCGAGAATTGGCGAGAGTTAATGAAGAAGTTGAACCCAAGTCCCGCACTAGATGAAACTTTCTCTAAACGATGCGGACAACGTTGTAAGATAAGAAGGAGAAAGAAGATATTACCAGACGCGCTAGTAATGGAAACCTTCATCTGCGCGAGAGATAATGTATAAGGCATTCATTGCATAACTTTGCGCATTCAGGTTTAATCCGTGTTTTAGTGAGTTTCGGCGACCGTCTCAGAAGTTAGAGTGACGGCAGCCAGGCTGTAAAAGTTGAATAAGGATGACGTTCAGATGTAAAGTTTTGCTATTAGATACAGATGTGATGTGTGTACTCACCTATTTGTACTCACCTATTTGTGCTTGCGGGGTTGAGCTTAGGCTCTTTGGTCCCGCCTCTCAACTGTCAATCAACTGGTGTACAGGTTCCAGAGCCTACTGGGCTCTATCATATCTACATTTGAAACTGTGTATGGAGTCAGCCTCCACCACATCACTGCCTAATGCATTCCATCCGTTAACTACTCTGACACTGAAAAAGTTCCTTCTAACGTCCCTGTGGCTCATGTGGGTACTCAGTTTTCACCTGTCTGCCTCTGTTCGCGTACCACCCGTGTTAAACAGTTTATCTTTATCTACCCTGTCAATTCCTCTGAGTATTTTGTAGGTAATGATCATGTCTCCCTTTACTCTTCTGTCTTCTGGTGTCGTGTGGTGCATTTCTCGCAGTCTTTCTTCGAAATTCATGCCTCTTAGTTCTGGGACTAGCCTATCTTGAGGTTATCTGGAGATAATGTCGGGGCTTTAGTGTCCCCGCAGCCCGGTCCTCGACCAGGCCTCCACCCCCAGGAAGCAGCCCGTGACAGCTGACTAACACCCAGGTACCTATTTTACTGCTAGGTAACAGGGGCATAGGGTGAAAGAAACTCTACCCATTGTTTCTCGCCGGCGTCCGGGATCGATCCCGGGATCACAGGATCATAAGTACAGTGTGCTGTCCGCTCGGCCGACCGGCTCCCTAGTGGCATATGCCTAGTGGCATAACTCTGAACTTTTTCCAGCTTCGCCTTGTGCTTGACAAAGTACGGGCTCCATACTGGGGGGCATACTCCAGGATTGGTCTTACATATGTGGTGTACAAGGTTCTGAATGATTCCTTACATAGGTTCCTGAAGGCAGTTTTGATGCTAGCCAGCCTCGCCTACGCCGCAGATGTTATTCTTTTGATGTGGGCTTCAGGAGACAGGGTTGGTGTGATGTCAACTGCTAGATCATTCTCTCTGTCCGTTTCATGAAGTACTTCATCTCATATTCGGTATCCTGTGTCTGGCCTCCTGTTTCCACCGCCTAGTTTCATTACCTTGCATTTACTCGGGTTGAACTTTAGTAGCCATTTGTCAGCCCAATCATTCAGTACGTCTAGGTCATCTTGTAACCTACTATCTTCCTCTGTTTTAATCATCCTCATAATTTTTGCACCATCAGCAAACAGTGAGATGAACGATTCTATACCCTCTGGGAGATCATTTACATATATCAGAAACAGTATTGGTCCAAGGACTGAACCCTGTGGGACTCCACTGGTGACGTCTCGCCAATCTGAGATTTCACCCCTCACAGTGACTCGTTGTCTCCATTGGATAAGGTACTCCCTTATCCAATAGAGTACCTTCCCTTTCACTCCTGCCTGCAACTCCAGCTTTTTCGCTAGCTTCTTGTGTAGTACAGCGTCAAATACTTTCTGGAAATCCCAAAATATGCAGTCTGCCCACCCCTCTCTTTCTTGCCTGATTTTTATTGCATGGTCTTAGAATTCAATTAATCCTATGAGGCAGGTCTTGCCATCCCTGAACCCATGTTGATGCGTTGTTGTGTGAGTGTGTATGTGTGTGTGTGTGTGTATGTGTATACTCACCTATTTGTACTCACCTATTTGTGCTTGCGGGGGATGAGCTCTGGCTCTTTGGTCCCCTCTCTCAACTGTTAATCAACTCGATTAATCAACTGTGTGTGTGTGTGTGTGTGTGTGTGTGTGTGTGTGTGTGTGTGTGTATGTGTGTGTGTGTGTGTGTGTGTGTGTGTGTGTGTGTGTGTGTGTGTGTGTGTGTGTGTGTGTGTGTGTGTGTGTGTGTGTGTGTGTGAGTGTGTGTGTGTGTATGTGTTTTTCACAAGTTACACACACACACACACAGTGTAAAATCACAATCACAAAGAATCATTGTGATTTGAGTCTAGCTCAGAGCTCTCAGATGTTGTCATCAGTTCTTTGAGAACTGGAGCCGGTACACCACCCAAGCTCTGGCTTAACATGACATGAGGATACGAGCATCGACACTAACACAAGAGACAAACTACACAATACCAATAGTAGTGTAACCAGTAATAAATATAATATAGGACACAATAAAGCAGAATATCTGCGCTGACGGGTTGAGATATGAGTATTTACGAACGTAACAAGCACTCATGCACTTATAAATCACATGAAACTGATGTGTCAGTGGGAAAATCAGTTGAAGCCATAAGGAGGATTCGAACGTATGCGTTAGTTCGCTATGCGTTACCCCTCTATGCGTACCCAGCGCATAGGGTCGATTCCCTCTCATGGCTCTAACTGATTTTCCCAAGTATTCATGCAGTATCTATTACAAACAGGGTTCACAACAAGCACTACAAACAACATCTCTCGAATGGCACTATGAACAATATAATCTTGAATCTTAAGGATGCCAAACTCATCATAAAAGTAAAAATAAACATGAAAACTCAATAGAATCTTCACCCTCCTTCAATAGACATTAAAATCTTCACTCTCCTTCAATAGACATTAAAATCTTCACCCTCCTTCATTAGACAGTAAAAACTACACCCTCCTTCAATACACATTAAAATCTACACCTCTCCTTCAATAGACATTTACTCCCTCTCCATTAGTAGGCATCAACACTATGCTGTCAAATCGGCACGTCCATCGCATGCTGAAGTCAACACTCTCACCGCCAGTTTAAGAAGATAGGTGCATTACCTGCCAACGTCGGCATGCGAGCTGCTTCACATCGTTCTCGCATCTCTGGAAGTCATCAGCATCCTAATTATATCTGTCCCTAGAAGGAGGAACAATGACAAGAGAAACCCGCGTCTGAGAACAATGACAAGAGAAAACAAAATATTTCAAATTCCTCGTCATATGTGATGTCATTTATAATGAGGATCTTAAATCATTTTCTTCGTATGATAATATTCTTTGAAGATATAAAAATACCAAATAATATTATGCATGAACGTATTTGTGTTATACACGTTATTTTTAATTAAATCCCGTAAGCCGATGTTATGTGGTATCGAAGGTTCATCATCCTTGAGCAAGGACTTTACTAAATACTCAAAAACCTCTTCTTTATGATGTTTGTTTACATTATCTTCCATTCAACATTTTTTGTGGTCTCAGCTCTCTACTCCACTTTTATTTTCGTTATTTTGAGACTTTTCCTATCTTTTCATCTTGCCTATTTCACTTCTTCTGAGTGTTCATCGGTTATCTTCTCTATTCTTCTTTACAGCGGTTCACATTTCTTCTTCAAATTTATTTTTTACTTTCTTCTTTTATCATTTACTTCTCTTTAGTTACTTTTCATTTTTTTCTTCTCTCATTTTATCTGTCTACCACTTTTTCTGCTTCATCGTCCTCAACCGCCCTGGTTTCATCTTCTCTCCGGCCTCCATTTGTTAATTTTCTCCTTTCGTTATGCCCGTAGTTGTTTTTCTTATCTGTTTTCTTTACATCAGTCGTTATCGAAGTGGTCTCCCCCTCACACTTCAAAAAATACATCCCTGCATTTCAAGAGGAATATAATCAGATAATTGACTGAGGCTCTGCAGTCTGTACTGTAAACTAACTCATTCGTGATACTGGCGAAGTGAGCAACTTTTCCCAGGAACCGTAATTTGTCTGGCGTGTGAAATTGTGAACTGTAGATGGTAATTCTAGATGTTAATTTACTCTAGAAGTGCAGATTTTACCTCTAAATATTGCTGTATGTAATTAATTCTGGATGTTATTTACGTGTGAAGTTCACATTTTTAATGTAGCTATTGCTCTCTTAATTAGTTCTCGATGTTAATTTCATGATTTATTTTGACAATAAATTTATATTAGATATTCGGTTTAAATGAATATTCAGAATTCATAGTATAATTAATTAAGACGATGTGAATAACTACTGAATATTATTTTATCTTCAAGTTTTATGCATGTTAACAAGTTAACTATGCGTGTGTAGCAAAGGTTATTGCTGGAGGGTTATCTTAGTGTTTATACTTTTTTGTACTTTATATGTTGTGAGCATATTATATGTTATTCTATTAAGTGTTTTTGCCTCACTAAAATACATGGGTCAGAGACTAACTAGAAACAATACTTTAATGTAATTAGATTAGAATATAACACAAGGATGAAGAAAATTGCAAAAGACGAATTGGCTCATTCAAGACAGCTCTTATTTATAGCCAAGCACGATTATTCATAAATATGTACATATCTTAATGTACATCACGTAGTTACTTGATAAACATAGTTACATTTTTTCTAAACGTTATGAATGAATATTTCTGCATTATTAGTCAATGCAATTTTTTTTTATATTGATACACGGTTTTTATAATTGTAGTAACCTGCTTCCTATTAGTTTCACTGTTTGCTGTTGTCTCACGCTTATACCTAGGTGAGGTTTTAATTTCCACTAAACATAATAAAACACAGCCCCAAAAATTAAAAAAAAAATCAGCAAATGAGCATTTCGTCAGCGTGGGTAAGGCCGCTCGCCGCGTTGAGAAAGACATTACACCATATTCGCTTGACGTTCAAGATAATAAAAGCTCTTACTTGACCAATTATTATCTTAAACCTGTCGTTTAGTCCAGCATGCCTTCCATACCCCGGGAATCCAAGAAACGCAAAAAGTGCTTTAGAAAGTTTTAGCTCCTAGTATAACTAGCAGGTGCCGTGTTCTCCCTGCACATAAAAGAACATGTTGTTCATGTTACTGAACAAACCACGTTTTCGGCATCAACTGGGAAGAACGCATTGTTCATCCTACCTCACAAAACACGCCTACCGCATGCTTTTGCGCCCTGTGAGTAATCTCATATCAAATTCCTTTTATAGTCCGGTCATTACACAGAGGAACTCACCAGAATAATCTCAGGCAGCGCCCAGGATACACAGCGCCACCGTCTCCTAGCAAATGGGGCTGGCACCCGCTACTGTTCTGTTGTCTACTTTGTCCTCGTGCATTCTGCTTCACCCCACTAATGAGTTTATTAGCATCTCGTCAAAATACTCTTTTTTATATGGAAAGGTAATCTCAGGAGAAAGCACTTAGCCAGTATGACTATATGGCATTTGAAAAGGATATGAGGACAAGGAGCATGGATATGAGGACAAGGAGCATGGATATGAGGACAAGGAGCATGGATATGAGGACAAGGAGCATGGATATGAGTACAAGGAACATGGATATGAGTACAAAGAACATGGCTATGAGGACAAGGAGCATGGACATAGGGTCAGGGAGCATGGATATGACGACAAGGAGCATGGATATAAGGATAAGGAGCATGGATATTGCGACAAGGAGCATGGATATTGCGAGAAGGAGCATGGCTATGAGGACAAGGAAACAAAGAGCATGGATATGTGGACAAGGAGCATGGGTATGAGAACAAGGAACATAGATAAGAGGACAAGGAGCATGGATGTGAGTACAAGGAGCATGGCTATGAGGACAAGGAGCATGGATACAAGGTCGGAGAGCATGAATATGACGACAAGGAGCATAGATATGAGGACAAGGAGCATGGATATTGCGACAAAGAGCATGGCTATGAGGACAAGGAGCATGGATATGAGGTCAGGGAACATGGATATGAAGAAATGAAGCATGGGTATTATGACAATGAGCATAGATTTTGCGACAAGGAGCATTGCTATGAGGATAAGGAGCATGGATATGAAAACAAGGAGCATGGTTATGTGGACAAGGAGCATGGGTATGAGAACAAGGAGCATGGATATGAAAACTAGGAGCATGGTTATCTGGATAAGGAGCATGGGATTATGTGGATTAGGGAGCCGGTCGGCCGAGCGGACAGCAGGCTGGACTTGTGATCCTGTGGTCCTGGGTTCGATCCCAGGCGCCGGCGAGAAACAATGGGCAGAGTTTCTTTCACTCTATGCCCCTGTTACCTAGCAGTAAAATAGGTACCTGGGTGTTAGTCAGCTGTCACGGGCTGTTTCCTGGGGGTGGAGGCCTGGTCGAGGACCGGGCCGCGGGGACACTAAAAAACCCCGAAATCATCTCAAGATAACCTCAAGATGGGTATGAGAACAAGGAGCATGGATAAGAGGATAAGAAGCATGGATGTGAATACAAGGAGCATGTCTATGAGGACAAGGTGCATGGATATGAGTACAAGGAGCATGGCTATGAGGACAAGGAGCATGGATATAAGCTCGGAGACCATGGATATGACGACAAGGAGCATGGATATGAGGACAAGGAGCATGGATATTGCGACAAGGAGCATGGCTATGAGGACAAGGAGCATGGATATGAGGACAAGGAGCATGGATATTGCGACAAGGAGCATGGCTATGAGGACAAGGTGCATGGATATGAGGACACGGAGCATGGATATGAGGATTAAGTTTTGAAAGGGTAGAAAATCATTCGGACCATCAGGGATAGAAGGCCGTCCCTGCAAGAAGCTAGTCCGTCTCTTATGCATCCATTCCGAGCAGTAATGTTCTAAAGTATGTGGTGTCACCGTGAACCTTACAGCTATCATAACACAAACGCTTTATCAAAAAACTTGTTAAATTACTTAAAATTTAAAACAAAATAATAAAACTGTTAACTATCTAATTAGCAAAATGTTTTATTAACGCCAAACACCGGTTTCTTCTATATGTTTGTTATCGTAGTGTGGTGTCACTAATCAACCCTTAGAGTATAATGTTTGTCACATGCGCCATAAATATAATAATAAAGCTACATTTTGCGTATCGTAACGGTAAACATTCATGTTTGTTTATGACAGAGAGCGAGGCGTAATGTTGAGGGAACTGCAACATTTTGTTAAGCGCACAAGTCCCACGTTATGAATAGTGTTTTTATCTTGTTCATGTAAGTATTTTAACGAAGAACGAAAGAGAACAGCTCATTATGACGACACCGATCCAGGGGTATATATATATTTGTTTATATATTCCAGATATACAGACAGCTGATGAAGTAGTCGGTGAGTATTAGACCACTGAAGGTCTAGCCAAGCCTAATGGTTTTGTTTGACACTTATCTAATGGGAAGATTTAGCTGAGATGATGGACATTAGGTACATATAATAGGGCTTATCCTATAAGCTTTTCAGGGTTAAGCTACAGCTCTCTAATCCCATTATTCAGGTTATTAGGAGGTTAGTAAGGTGACTACCGACTAGTGGATGGAGGATGTTAGGTGACAGGAACGTGCTGGGAGAGGGATATGAGTAGTGGGAAGGAGGAAGGGTAAAGCCAGTGCTGGAAGGGTGGGAAGCGCCCCGGTACATTCGTGTACTACGGGTGTCACTGGACTTGTCGAGATGGGGGACACTGGTAACCCATTCCTCTCCTGGTCACCCTCCATACCCACAACTTCCCCTCCACACCATCTAGTTCACAACCACACTATCAACTCGCTCACCACACCATAGCTCCCGCCTCACACCCTCTAGTTCACAGCCACACTATCAACTCATTATATACCTGACAAGCCCATTTTATCCACCTTCCCTGCCTCACGGTATCCCTCTTCTGCCTTGCCTCACTGAATTCATTACCTGCCTCGCCTATTCTATCCACCTCCTGCCTCGCCTAACCATACCCACTACCTGGCAGATCGCCAGCACCTACACAGGGACCCAACACCCGCTTCATCTTGTACTCTAGGCGCTGGAAACACACAAAACCCGTGACCCAATATCCGGCTTCTCTTTCTCGCTGCCGGAACCTGTATTTCAGTTTCCATTGACCGTGAAGGATACATGGAGGCATAAATCTGCTTCTGAATGGTAATTTTAGCTGAAAATAGAATGAAAACTAACCTTAAGATTTGTGGCCAATTAGCTAGGGACATGTAAACTTTTACTCTGGATATCGTAAATTTACTCTCTCTCTCTCTCTCTCTCTCTCTCTCTCTCTCTCTCTCTCTCTCTCTCTCTCTCTCTCTCTCTCTCTCTCTCTCTCTCTCTCTATCTCTCTCTCTCTCTCTCTCTCTCTCTCTCTCTCTCTCTCTCTCTCTCTCTCTCTCTCTCTCTCTCTCTCTCTCTCTCTCTCTCTCTCTCTCTCTCTCTCTCTCTCTCTTTCTCTCTCTCTCTCTCTCTCTCTCTCTCTCTCTCTCTCTCTCTCTCTCTCTCTCTCTCTCTCTCTCTCTCTCTCTCTCTCTCTCTTTCTCTCTCTCTCTCTGTCTCTCTCTCTCTCTGTCTCTCTCTCTCTCTCTCTCTCTCTCTCTCTCTCTCTCTCTCTCTCTCTCTCTCTCTCTCTCTCTCTCTCTCTCTCTCTCTCTCTCTCTTTCTCTCTCTCTCTCTCTCTCTCTCTCTCTCTCTCTCTCTCTCTCTCTCTCTCTCTCTCTCTCTCTCTCTCTCACTCTCTCTCTCTTTCTCTCTCTCTCTCTCTCTCTCTCTCTCTCTTTTCCTCTGAGCTCATTCAACTTTTTCGTTCTGTGGTTCAAAAACTGCACATTGGTTGAAGCATGGCATTCTAAATGAGGTAACGCAGAAACACTTTGTAAACGTATAGAGAGCCAGCTGAACAATCAGAACCGTCGACCAGCCGAGTTGGGTAGGTAATTGCCATCTACAATGTTGAATAACAGTGTGAGAGGAGAGGGTCTAGTGTCACTCTTGACTCAAATTTCTAACACAACACTAAAGAAGAAATGGAGGAGACATGATCACGACATGTGATTTACACAGTTTGGGGAAATAATTATACGGTCTAAAGTCATTGCATGACGTGACTGACAACACAAAAGGCGAGGCCTCAGAGCTGAAGCTCGACTCTATAAATGAAACATTTTGAGGACATAAACTACCTCACACGCCCAAACATAATTAAGTTTAAATGACAACAAAAAATACAACACTCGTTATACTCTGAAGGTTAACTAACCATTCATCACATCTCACAAGCCCATTCTCACTCCCCAATTGCATGCAAAACAGGAGAGTGGAGGCCAGCGCGTCGCTCAATTAAAGAGGCCAGTGGGCTCTCTCCTTGCCTTGTAGCCTCCGTAATCTAGCCCCATCGTTCTAGCCATTTTGCCATTGGAAATTTAACCTGTTGATATAGCTATCAAGTACACACAAAACCCAAGTCCTTGTAATCTCTGCGCTCTCTCTCTGATATCGGGAAAAAAATTCTCCACTGCAAGCGACTTCCATTCTTGTCCCAAAACAATGTGAAAGGTTTGGTTCGAGTTCGTAGAAGTGATGGGAATATTTTAGTAACAATCTGGGAGTGAATTTGGTGTTGTGCAGGGCTTATCAAGACCAGCATGCTGGGGCCGGCAGCTCGCTAGGGGACGAATGTCAGAGTTCAATCGCGTGTGTCTTTGGATTGTATTGTTCACTCTGCCGAGAGGGTTCTACGCGGTGTTCAGTGGTGTGTGTGTGTGGGGGAAGAGAGCTGTATTTCTCTGTCTGTCTTTCTGTCTCTCTCTTTCTCTTTCTCTGTCTGTCTCTCTCTCTCTCTCTCTCTCTCTCTCTCTCTCTCTCTCTCTCTCTCTCTCTCTCTCTCTCTCTCTCTCTCTCTCTCTCTCTCTCTCAATCTCTCTCTTTCTCTCTCTCTCTCTCTCTCTCTCTCTCTCTCTCTCTCTCTCTCTCTCTCTCTCTCTCTCTCTCTCTCTCTCTCTCTCTCTCTCTCAATCTCTCTCTTTCTCTCTCTCTCTCTCTCTCTCTCTCTCTCTCTCTCTCTCTCTCTCTCTCTCTCTCTCTCTCTCTCTCTCTCTCTCTCTCTCTCTCTCTCTCTCTCTCTCTCTCTCAATCTCTCTCTTTCTCTCTCTCTCTCTCTCTCTCTCTCTCTCTCTCTCTCTCTCTCTCTCTCTCTCTCTCTCTCTCTCTCTCTCTCTCTCCCTTCCCGCACTCAACACTCGCCACCGCGAAAACTTCTTTCCGTTTATCTTTTACGTTAATTTCTCTTCATATTTTTAGGCCCGAAAATGTTCAATTTTACTTAGTTTATTTGTTTTTCCAAGTACCCAAAAGTATTACACAACAGAACTATTCACAATGAACTAAAAATATAAATTACGTTATAAGTTAACCTTAGGATATATAAATTGTGTGATCTATAATTGGAATTTACAGCTGTTTATTATTCACATTTATTAGATCATAGAATGGAAGACAACCGCTGTAACTGACTAGAAAAAGAGATTTATGCTTGAGACAGCACTGTCTGATATTCACAAATTAGTCAAAACACTAGTCCAATTTATTGAATAATAAATATTTTGTGTCTAATAATGGTATTTGTAATTTATCATTCCAAATGCATGTCTAGGAGGAGGAGAAACAGGGCTGTGTTAGGCAACACAAGACAGACTAATAAACCTCATTGAAATAATGCAGTCAAGTTTTAATCTCCATGCAGAACAAAATACAAAGGAAATCCCAGGAATTAGATACTTCCCTTATGAGGAAGGAAGGAAGGAAGGAAAGAAACTGTCAGTAGAAAGCGCCAAGCCCTTACAACTATATAGCACTTGGAAGGGGTTAGGATAAGGATTTGGGATGGGACGGGAGGGAAGGAATGGTGCCCAATCACTTGGACAGTCGGGGAGTGAATGGCAACCTGCAAGAATCGAGACCGTCTCTCTACCGTCCAGCCCAAGTGCTGCATGGTCCCTTATGCGGAGATTGAAAATCTAAACTTGTATTCTTTAGTAAGATGAAGAGGAAATGGTGTTATGATTGAAGTGTTCGAATAAATAAAAAAAAGATAAACAAAAGATAAACAAAGAAGATACAAAGTTGACAAGTCATTACAATGGCTTTATTTGTTAGAAAAGTCAAAATAGTTCTTCATGACCTTCAAAGGCATTAAGCAGGCTGAGCCTCTCGACACTGTAGAGCAACGTCACATTACCCTTTAAACGAGAATTTAACTTGGTTATGTAATCGGCTTACAGTGAGCGGCAGACAATTAATAAACTAATAGCTGAGGTGATGTAAAATAAATAGAGACATGTAGTTCACTCAGTAACACAAATTGATTTGTCCACAAAATATATTGTATTTAACTGCAGAAATAATTATTGTTAGCTGGCGATTAACCTTCATTGCATATCACAAATATTCCTTGCAACACGATTTGCACATTCGCTAATCTCAAATAAGAAAAACACAAGAGAGATATAACAAACATGATAACACTTTAATCCGAATTGACCGAATGATTCCCTAAATGGAATTCATTCGATGTCAGGTTCGAGCAAGGGATATAAACCTTTAGGTCAGGTTATTCTACTACATTCACTTATCTGTATCTTCTTAGTTAGCACAGTGATGGCACGAGCTTCAGATCCACCTGGTGTTGTCGGTGATATTTTGCCAAAGAGCGAAAGAGAATTGTTGATCAAAGCGAATAGTAGAAGACGAAGGTAGGCCAGGGAACAGGAATTTTTCTTTTTAAACGGGAACAGTTTGTGACGAGAGTTGAGGAAATGCGAGAGAGAGAGAGAGAGAGAGAGAGAGAGAGAGAGAGAGAGAGAGAGAGAGAGAGAGAGAGAGAGATAGAGAGAGAGAGAGAGACAGAGACAGAGAGAGACAGAGAGAGACAGAGACAGAGAGAGACAGAGAGAGACAGAGAAAGACAGAGAGAGAGAAGTGAAATATACAGGGAGAGAGGTGAGAGGAGAGTAGGAGAGTGGAGGTAAAGCAAGAGGAGGCAGACCGTGTATCTGTAATCCCTCTCTCTCCCCGGACCTCAGTAAACAATTACCTGCATCCGCTGTAATTGGAATATCATTTTTATACTAATAAATTGTTTCCAAACTTGTTTAAAGGAAAGTCCTATGTTGTTTTTGGTTGGAGGCGTAGAAGCCCTGCCAGTAGTGAGTAGATCTTGTAGCCTCGAGTCCCAGCCTGAGTGTTTCAGTCCCAGTTATGGAAGTGTTGCGTCCTGCGGGTTTAGTATAATTGGTGTAGTGTTCTACAATCCTCTTATGACAAGTTATTTTAACCAACAATCCAAATGTGAAACCCAAGTATGAGTGAATGTTGTGGCCAGTAATCCTAGTATGAGTGGGTGTTGTAGAATACAATACCAGTTATATGAGTGTCGGCTATTGTGGCAAAAACGTTGAAAATAGCAGAGTGGATACGACACACTGACAGAAGTTACCAATATATACGACAGAGGTTGCGCCCTGGCTACTGTGGGGTGTGGACGTGAGAAGAGGATTTCCCGCTGCTCCCTGAGGATGAGGATTCCATAGGTGAGGATTTAGCCGTACCGTTGGCTGCTGCGGCACCTCCTGCCCCCCCCCCCCTGGTGGTGCCCGGCGCCCCGCCAGCTGTTGTGGCCCCTCCTCCAGGGGTTGTCTTGCCTTCGGATGACCTTCTTGTCCCAGTTGATGTCCCTGCTGCTCCCGTGGATCTTCCGGGTGCCCTCTGCTTGTCCTCGGCATCTGTGTCTTCGAGTTCTCCTGCTGCTGCACCTGACCCTGCGCCCTTGCCTTGTGTCCCGGCTGTGCTGGGTGATGGGATGGCTTCGGAGCCTCCTGCTGTGTGTGGCCCCGTTCCCCCTGTGGTTAAGGCTGGTGCCGTTCTGCGACGGGCGTTGCTTCGCCCGGCTTGTGCTGCCCATGGTTCTGGGTCCGCCTCTGGCTCTGATGATGTGCGGCCGGAGCCCAAGCTTTCCCGGCGTTCGTTTACTGCCTGGTCTCATGTGAGGGACTTCGATGCCAGTGGGCCTTCGTGCAGTGATGGGGTGGTTATGGGTGCGTAACACTTTGCAACGACGGTGGAGCTGAGGTCCATGTGCCCGCTGCTGCCGATGTTTGTGTATTAGGCTCATCCAATGTTCTTCTGCAAAAGATTCTCCGTTGTGCGGGGTGGTCACCCTCCTGCAGTGGATGGTGACGGTGCTGGTGCGGGACAATGGCCTGGTGCTGGTGATAAAGAAGGATGCTCGCCACATGGGTTCCAACCGGTGCCTGGTTGCCGCGGAGTCCCCTGTGGTATTGCCTTCTGCCAAAACCCTCTCCTGTGACGGTATCTGTTGGGGTCCCGGAGGGTGTGTTGCTGGCGTCAGTGATGCCACCGGGTCACTGGCATAAGATTGCCCTGTTTCCGCTGGCCGAGGATGCGGCGGCCTTCCGTGCTTTGAGGCTTCTCTTCGTGTGGGGGCTTGTGGCGTCAACTCGCCTTGTCTGTGATACCATTTGAGTCCCCTGTTTGCGGGTATTTGTTTCTGAGGTTCCGGATGCTATGCTTTCCCCCGGTGGATGAAGACAAGCCTGTGAAGTGGTTGATCTGGGAGGCGTTCAATGTGCAGTTCCCGAGGGACCAGTTTCCGGGAAAGTACGTGCATTGATGTACTATCTATACGCTTGTTGTGTGGTGTTAAGTACCTCTCTGGCTGCTTGCTTGACCCTGCCTGTTTTTGTTCTTATTGTTATGTATTGCTGTTTGTTGTTTTTATCCATGTTTTCGGTGCTTCATTTTTTGTTTTACATTTCATGTTATTTATTTCATGTGTTTTATTGTCTTCACGTGCTAGTGCCTTTCCATTTGTTAATTATGGGGCCGGTAGATTTGTTATGCGTTGTCCTGTTCCTGTGCTTAGGTTGTTGGGTTGAGGGTTTGGATGTTTTGAATTGTAATTTTGCATTGTGCTTTTGTGTTGCATTTTTGTATTGTTGTATACTGTATCTGTCATGCATTGTGCTTATCATTTATGTTGTGTCTTGTTGGCGACCCTTCAGGCCAGTGATTTTGTGTTTTGTTATGTTTAGTTTTGTTTTGCATTTTTTACTGTTTTATTGTACTAAATCGCATGCTTGTATGTAAAAATAAAAAAAAATAAAAATTAAAAATTATATATGACAGAAATTTGTATGCGTGGATGCTTGAATTCAACGTATTTTTCCTGAAGGATTAAACAGTTTGCTCTTGGACTCCGCTGATCCTAACACCGGTTGTCTTATGTAATAACTCGACATGGCCAACGATTTACCATTCCCAGGATGAAGCTCACAACAGGACTTTCAAGTACATATTCTACTGCAGGTTAACAAAGGAATCAATTGAAAGGAAACGTTGCCCAAATGCTTTCGTCCAACCTCGGGGATTAA
Source organism: Procambarus clarkii (assembly GCF_040958095.1). Taxonomy (NCBI): domain Eukaryota; kingdom Metazoa; phylum Arthropoda; class Malacostraca; order Decapoda; family Cambaridae; genus Procambarus; species Procambarus clarkii. The sequence goes on from NC_091176.1 coordinate 21,168,571, forward strand.
ATCCGATATAATCTGTTGTGACCTAAGGACTTAAACTACTGCGACACAGGTCAGTCTTCGTGTCTACATGTGTACTCACCTAGTCGTACTAACCTAGTCCTTGCAGCAGAGCAAGAGTGGGAGACAAACTGATCCTGATACATATATATATGTAATATGCAAGGTTTTAACACCGACCATAAATACATCATGAATGCAGCAAAACGCGGCTAACAGAACAATAAACTACATTCACAAATAACCATTAACCGGATCAGTAATGAAATCACCAACATTTGGCCGCACATTCGCTCTGTTATTTCAACACAGAACAAGTGAAGAGCAAATATAATTTATTTTTTTAATTCCTCTACCAACGGGGGATTCTGTGGAAATTTTACCTCGTTAAATAAAGAGGTATTGTTGTGAAATAGTGACATGATGTTGTGAGTGTGACAACAACAGAGCTGGTTCAATGGCAGCAACACTACTAAGTCCTCTCCTCTCTGGGTATGGGCGATCTATAGAGCTCGTTTTCCTTTGTGTTCTGTCTTTGCTTTGCGCTCTGTCCCCTCCCTCTCCACTCGCCAGGGAGTGTTTACAGCCATAGCCTGAAGGAAGTTGCCTATTACAGCGGCGGACACCGGTCATTGACCAGCCGAGGGACTGAACATACTACCGTCGCTGGAGCGAAAGCCGCCGTTTTGATCTCCTCCATCGTGGTAAGAGCAAGGGGGCGGGTTGTTATGGTAGTGTTGGTTGCAGTGTTATTGTTGGTCATTGTGAATATTAGGGTCAAGGCGGTGTTTGAAAATGTTAATAGGGAGAGGGTTGAGGGTGGTGGTGTGTTTGTGATGGTGGTGGTTGATCAATATGGGTGTGCGCGCGCACACACACACACACACACACACACACACACACACACACACACACACACACACACACACACACACACACACATATATAGGAGCCGGTGACTGAGAGGACAGCACGCTGTACACGTGATCCTGTGGTCCCGAGTTCGATTCCGGGCGCCGGCGAGAAACAATGGGCAGAGTTTCTTTCACCCTAATGCGCCTGTTACCCAGCAGTAAATAGGTACCTGGGAGTTAGTCAGCTGTCACTGTCACTCCTGGGGTGTGTGTGTGGTGTGGGGAAAAAAGTAGTTAGTAACAGTTGATTGACAGTTGAGAGGCGGGCTGAAAGAGCAAAGCTCAACCTCCGCAAGCACAACTAGATGAATTCAACTAGGTGAATACACACACACACACTCTCGCACAAAGAAGCGACATAACACTTTACTACCACAATAAAATATATGATACGCCAATCAACAAACAGAAGCAGCTTCGGTAAGCACCCATACATTCTCCGTGTAGTGTCTCAGTAGCCAGCCAACATTGGTCATTTGTTGTCCTTACATAAGGCTGCGTCCGGAGACTCGGTTCATAAGGCTGCTCGTACTTAATGTAGACCTTCGCCTATTTTGGGGTTTTCAACATAATTGCCAATAAATGTGAAGCATGTTGTATGATGAGTTAAGGAATCTCTGCATCTTAAAGTAATTTGCCAGTTTAGCTGAAATTTAAATATGTTACATTGTGCTTTATATATATATATATATATATATATATATATATATATATATATATATATATATATATATATATATATATATATATATATATATATATATATATATATATATAACTTTAGACACCCACCCACCAGGAGACTCGAACCATGGCCATGAAGATGGCAGGTACGCACTTGTATCCACTACACCATACTCAGAGCCGATAAAGAGGTGGGAATTCCAGGGTATTTAACCCCCAGATATCCCCCCCCCCCTCTCCAGGCAACTAGAGAAAGTGAGTGATCACTCACGTTTTCCATCAAGCCCTGTTATATATGGGAGAACACGGTGGCCATGCTTAATGCACTGACTTGCTTTAAACGACAAGTATGAAGTATAGAACTTTAGACAGACACACCCACCAGGAGACTCGAACCCCTAGCCATCAAGATGGCAGGTACCCACTTTTACCCACTACACCATACTCAGAGCCCATAAAGTGGTGGGAATTCCGGGGTATTTAACCCCCCCTTTAGGGAGGATATCTGGGGGTTAAATACCTCGGAATTCCAACCTCTTTATGGGCTCTGAGTATGGTGCAGTGGGTACAAGTGCGTACCTGCCATCTTGATGGCCAGGGTACGAGTCTCCTGGTGGGTGTGTGTGTCTAAAGTTCTATACTTCAAACCAGCAAGGTTTAAAGCAAGTCACTGCATTATATATATATAGAGTGAAAACTCCACACCCCAGAAGGATTCGAAGCGAGACAGCCAGGAGCACTGTGCAGCCAAGAGCACTCGTCGACCAGGAGGCCTGGTCGACGACCGGGTCGCGGGGACGCCAAGCCCTGGAAGCACCTCAAGGTAACGAAGGGAACCTTGGCGTACCTGGTTCCTTAACCGCTTGACCACAAAGACTGTACAAATGTGGTGGGGGTTAATGGTGGGGCGAGTGGTGGGGTTAATGTTGGGGCGAGTGGTGGGGTTATTGATTGGGTGAGTGGTGGGTTTAATGATGGGGCGAGTGGTGGGGTTATTGATTGGGTGAGTGGTGGGGTTAATGGTGGAGGAAGTGGTCAGGTTAACGATGGGGCGGGTGGTGAGATCAGAGGCTGGATGGGTACTGAAATGAATTTTGTGTTGAGCTGGTATGATAGAGAGACACTCCTACTGACGCACTGACTATAATCTTATATGTCTCCCTGTGGCAGGAAGCGCCACCGAGAGACATTGGGGGAGACCCCAGGAGAGCCGCCCCACCTTCCTCACATGAACTGCAGTCCAATGACTCTTTGTCTAAACACTAAATGAGCCACAAGGATCAATATTCCCTCCTTTGTTTCTTGAGGACTCCAAGGAAGGCTTGCATCAGGTCATATTTTATTTTGGTGGAACAGGGGGTGGGATTGTCTTCTGGGTCACGGGGAGAAGAGGTTTCAACATGTGGAGCAGGAGTGTGAAGTGGAGTAATAACTTAACTGAACATTGTTGTTAATAAAACAAAAAACTATTTTTTCTAAATATCTTGATGATTTTGATTAACCATTTACCGAAAATTGGCTGAAATATTTAATAAAATAGCTATGATATTTCTTGGGTTACCTCGACACCAGGGCTCCACCCAACCACTTGGGGTGGACGGTAGAGAGCGATGGTCTCGCTTCATGCAGGTCGACGTTCAATCCCCGACTATCCAAGTGGTTGGGCACCATTCTTTTCCCCCGTCTCGTCTCAAATCCTTATCCTGATCTCTTCCAAGTGCTATACAGTCGTAATGGCTTGGCGCTTTCTCCTGATAGTTCCTTCCTTCCACACCAGGGCTCTTGAATGGGCCAAGGAAAATAAATTATGAGGATAAAGTGCTAAGACAGTATGGATTAATTCGTGTGTGATTTTCCCCAAAGTCGTTCAATTCATACGGAAGGAACTTATTATTACAAACACATTTTAAAATGATAGAGGATTTTCCTATAATGTCTTTTATGGTAAGTTTACTGACAAAAACAATTTCGTCTTTGTTCTGCTCTAGCATACATTATTTGGTTTGGCTACGAAAAGTTTGGTTAGGCTGGGTTCGGCATGGATTTAGTTGACTTTGCTTGGCAGGATTAATATAGGTTGAACTAGATTAGGTTCAGCTTGGTATAATTACGTTTGCTTAAATTAGACCGTGCTATCATACCTTTACATATATGTATATATGCATTAAAAAATACGCATATAGTAGTATATTTAAATATCACACATACATTCATATACATATACAGATTAATGAAACATCATCCTGAACATACGCACACATACTGATTATTGAAATACCGCCAAATCATACATATATGAATAATCAAACACACAGAGCATCATGAAAATGATGGTGTGTGTCAGTGGCTGTTCTCTTCAATGACACATTAATGAATGTGTCACCTACTTGAACTGCTTCACGCTACACTTAACACACATATATGAACGGTGTTATTAATTTATCCTTTCCAGTGTGAGCACTGAACAGTAGTAGAGAATGTGAGCACCAGACAGTAGTAGTGAATGTGAGCACTGAACAGTAGTAGAGAATGTGAGCACTGAACAGTAGTAGAGAATGTGAGCACCAGACAGTAGTAGTGAATGTGAGCACTAAACAGTAGTAGAGAATGTGAGCTGAAGTCAGTATGCAAGGACGGACGTTATATTTTTGTCGTGACATATTCTTACATTGCATCAGATTCATTTATGTTATATTTGATTAAATAGCAATTTAAATAATACATAATTGTGAACATATATACATTAAATACATCTGCTTCTCTCAGAAGGAGACAAGGGTGAGTTTAAGTTGCTTAATTATGTGTTCTACTCAAAACCGAGTAATCGGAGTTCAATTTCCGAGCATGACAGAAACGGTTTTGCATATTTTCTTTGACCTGATCCTATTGTTCACCTTGCAGTAAAAAAGGTACTCGGAATAGGCAGCTGTTGTGGCTTTCATCCTGTAGAAAATAAGAACTTGGCCTAGAGCGACCTTGATAAATCTTAGTACAGGATTCCTGTTCCCGACAACGGAATAACAATGATGGAAAATATGATATTGATTCACACCGAAACATTGATGACGTAGGAGCGAATCCTTTCCACTCTTAATAGGCAATGACGAATATTTGATCTTACCTAAAATTCTTTGAGATTAATGAAAACAAGAATATAGTGCATGTTAGTCAATTTTGTGTCGTTCTCATCATTACCGGTACCATCATAATCATCATAGACATCATCATAATGTTTCAATCGATTTTGAGATTTATTCCTACGGTGTTTGGAGGAAGGAATAAATTGGACAGACCAGTTATAGAAACCTTCAGCATTATAAAGAACACACGAGTGAATCAATGATTTTTTTTCACTTCACTTTACACATTCAAGTATATTTGTAACCATTCCTAGTAGTACGGCGCCCCATTCAGGGAATAATGTGATAAAAGGAGAATGATGGAACGAAGGAAAAGTGATAGAAGAACCTTAAATAAAATAGAGTGATAACAAGGGAGTCATCGGATTAGCAAGAAGAACGACGCAGAAAAATTGAAAGAATCTATAGTGTTGACGGGAGAGTGATGAAAGGCCGCGGTAATGGCTTCCCTTGGGGAATAAAGGAGGCGATTAACACAAATATTGACAACCTTTCATCAGAATGTGTCAGGAAATTCTCTCCAGACACGGACCAAGCCATTTTTGTTGTGCTATGTCCACACTATTGGTGAGTGTCCTCTTTATAGTTTAGGGCTCTCATTGTTGTGGAGGGCCCTCCCTGTTGTGGAGGGCCCTCCCTGTTGTGGAGGGCCCTCCCTGTTGTGGAGGGGCCTCCCTGTTGTGGAGGGCCCTCCCTGTTGTGGAGGGCCCTCCCTGTTGTGGAGGGGCCTCCCTGTTGTGGAGGGCTCTCTTTGTTGTGGAGGGCACCCCCTGTTGTGGAGGGCCCTCCCTGTTGTGAAGGGCCCTCTCTTTTGTGGAGGTCTCACTCTGTTGTGGAGGACCCTCTCTGTTGTGGAGGACCCTCTCTGTTGTGGAGGTCTCACTCTGTTGTGGATGACCCTTTCTCTTGTGGATGACCCTTTCTCTTGTGGATGACCCTTTCTCTTGTAGAAGGTTGTGCCTGTTACGGAGGGTCCTCTCTGTTGTTGAGGTGGGTTCTCTAACGTGGATAGTACCCTCAGTTGTGAAGGGTTTTCTCTGTTGTGGAGGATTCTTCGTTTTGAAGAGGGTCCTCTCTGTTGTGGAATATTCTCCCTGTTGTGAAGAGTCCTCTCTGTTGTAAAATGTTCTACCCATATGAATGGTTCTCTCTGCTGTTTAAAGTCCTTTCTGTTGAAGAAGGTTCTCCCTCATGTGGAGGATTATCTTTGTTTGTGGGGAATCCTCTCTTTTATAAAGGGTCCTCCCTCCTCTGGAGTATCCTCTTCGTGTTGAATACACACACACACGTGGTGGAGGCTGACTCCATACACAGTTTCAAGTGTAGATATCATAGAGCCCAATAGGCTCAGGAACCTGTACACCTGTTGATTGACGGTTGAGAGGCGGGACCAAAGAGCCAGAGCTCAACCCCCGCAAACACAATTAGGTGAGTACACACACACACACACACACACACACACACACACACACACACACACACACACACACACACACACACACACACACACACACACACACACACACACACACACACACACACACACACACACACACACACACACACACACTCACGCACACACACACACACACACACAACTTTATGCAAAGACATCTAAACCCAAAGTGAAACAAATGATTTAAGGAACAATGAATTTTCAGCTTTCATTAATCTCGGAAGAGCGACAAGATAATAGAATTTGCATATCAAAACACCACGAGAAGGAAAAACTTTAGATTTATAGCCACAATGCAGACATGTAAACATATAGACAGACAGACAGACAGGCATAAGAACATCGAAACACTGGAAACAGCATAAAGTCTATAGACTCATGCAAAGCAAATAATTAAACCATAAATGACTTGAGCGCTTTCGTGTTAGCCCATTATCAAAGGTACAATCATTTAAAGTTGTTGTTTTAGATTCAGCCACTCGGAACAAAATGTTCCAAGTAGCACGGGCTATGGTGAGCCCGTAGTGGAGTTACCTGACACAGGAGCGGGGCTGTGGATCCTGTTCGCTGAAATACAACTCTTGAATAAATAGGCAGGAAGGTGACGTGGAAACATTAGAATAAAAGGAATCAAAATTAGGTCTAATGACCAATACATATGAGTTTCTGGAAGCACTATCTCTAATGACTATTAGATGTATTGGTAATTAGGGATTGTAATTCCCACGTCTGCATTGAAATTCTCAAATCTGGATTGTAATTCTCACGTCTGCATTGAAATTCTCACATCAGCATTGTAATTCTCACGTTTACATTAAAAAATATGCTTTGCATATTTTTTCCATGAGGGTCGCAAAAAAATCTCATTACTAAAATCAATGAATTCCTTATAATAAACTTGTTGTTCGAACAACGTAGTTTCACCAGTAAACAAAAAGATCAATGGTCATATACACAAACATTTTGTTTCGCACCAATCACCGTCCAGAACGCTTCATGCATGTTTCAACGACTGCCTCACATCAATTATTGTACAGCTGTCGAGAAGCGAAATATAGAGATGTTTCTTCTTTGATGATTTTTGTTAGTGAAATGTTGCCTGTCGCACCTGTCGATACGCCTCTTCCCCCTCGATCCTTTACAGTTTTTAAACCAGTTGTATATATATATATATATATATATATATATATATATATATATATATATATATATATATATATATATATATATATATATATATATATATATATATATATACAGTATTGTGTATATACAGTTTTTTCATGTATATACAGTAGTGGGGATGTGCGTGCGTTCCTTTATTATTATATTATTCTTGCTAATATTATAATCAATATAAATAAAATACAATTTTCAAGTTTGTTGAGTTGCTGGAGTATAAAAATATCATTCATACTTGTCTCACACAAACTGTTGATTACGGGTCCCTGCAGCAGGTGTAAGTCTTTACGTAACGAGGCCATTAGTCATACGAATACTTGTATCACTACACTCGGTACGATGAATAATTACCCCGCCGTCTCCTTCAGTTATTCCATAATGACAACTCAATGAAAACGAATGAGACAAGTTGATTGATTATGATATTTTGGAGTAAAGTTAAATTCTACACATATATATATCCGGATGGTGCTGCTGTCCTCAGTGAATCTACTAAGTCCTGTAAGAACAGAGAACTGAATCATCAGTACAATATTGTCCCGATTGGTTCAGAGACTGGAGTAAAAGGACCGCTAGTTCTCTGAAGGACCTGTGTTCTAAGCTCATGGAAACAATAAGAGATTCTAGAGATGCTACCTCCATTTTCCAGCTCCTCTGAGTTGCAATAAAGTGGGGAAAACGCACACTGTATTCAAGGTTCTTTCTCATTATACCAAGAACTTGATGAAGGAAAGGGAACTATCAGGAGAAAGCGCCAAGTCATTATGACTATATAGCATTTAGAAGGGATCGGGATAAGGATTTTGAGAAGGAAGGGTGCTTAAAAACTTGGACGATCGTGAATTGAACTCCGACCTGCATGAAGCGAGACCATCGCTCTACCGTCCAGCCCAAGTGGTTGGACGAGCTTAACGGCCTTTAGCAACTAATTTTGTACTTTCTATATAACCAATGTTGCAAACCATCTTGTACAATAAGGTTTAACAAAAATAACATACGGCAGAAGAGGACAATAAGCAATTACACGTGAGAGCCCCCCCAGTGTGCTGCATATCCTCTTCTATGAGTTTGATGGTCCTTACAAACAACCAGATGTGTTACCCCCAATAAATAAATGGAGGGACCACCTCTGGTGGTTTTGTGGAGATAGCAGGACCGACGGTTTACGCAAGCCTCCCAAAAATTTGCAGGGTAACTACTGGTTGGCTAGGGATGGTCATAGTAAGTCAGGATTGACACTCCATGCCCCGCTCCCCTTCTTTTTTAAGTGAAGTGGTAAATTATATGGAAAGTGAAAATACATTATTTTGTCAGTTTTGCAGCTACCAGCCACAACCTCTTGTGTTTTGGTTACTGAACGCTGCGGGAAAAATTTTACCCGTTAATCTCGACAAAAGCTAGGTAATCAAAAAGGATTTTCTGTCATCCCAGTGTGCTGGTGTTGGAAGTACAGACAGACGCTACCTTACATTAAGGTGGCTATAATGCATTTATACAGATTCATTTAATGATAATATATGTCTTATTGAATGAGAGAATTATACAGAAGAATATAAATTTTGCCGTAAATAGTTTTGTATTACTGAGAAAACTGGTAATGATCGGATTGACTGTTTTCAAGAAAAATAGTTGCCTGATGAGGTGACTTTAATCCATCAAGAAAGTCTATGAAGGTTCGCGCTTTGTGCTGTTTTTTGGCTTCTAGTCTTTCCTTGTTCTACTTTTATATATTCTACTGAGATATATAGTTTTTTATTAGAATTATACTATAGTCTATATAGTATAACTATAATATAGTTATACTAAGAATTATACTATAGTCTTCATAGTTTTCTACCATGGGCTTTATCTTCACACTGTATCTAGTGCTACTCAATCCCCCAATATTTGTACCTAAGCCATATTACTTTAACATTGTAATCTTAGATATCATCTGATATCATGGTTGTTGTATTGAGTGCATTTTCTACTGCATTATTCCTTGAAACTTTTCCTCGAAATGATCCTCATATTGTGCTTCAGTGAACCAATGTATAACTCTGAAATGCTATCCTCGTGTACCTAGTAACCCTTGTTTCTTTATTGTGTATTGTAATTATTGTGTATTATTCTGAACTGCTTTTGTGTCAAAATTTCTTCAAATTACCTGTAAACATTTTTTGTTGATTTTACTGTAATTATTCTACTTAAAATTATCTGTACCTGTAAAGAAAAGCTGTAAAATACATGCTAACATTTTTTATCAATTTTACTGTTAATTTATAAAAAAAATCTTAGTTTAAGGACTTGCCCGAAACGCTATGCGTGCTAGTGGCTTTACAAGAATGTTAATTCAACTTATTTTCTATATTATCTGTTAACCCCAATGTAACTACTTGTATATAAATAAATAAATAAGATTTGGGTTGATTTGGTGCGCTGTTATTCTACATCCGTTTATTTTGAAGCCTTATCCTAGTAACTCTCTCTCTCTCTCTCTCTCTCTCTCTCTCTCTCTCTCTCTCTCTCTCTCTCTCTCTCTCTCTCTCTCTCTCTCTCTCTCTCTCTCTCTCTCTCTCTCTCTCTCTCGCCCTCCCTACCTCCCTCTCTCTCGCTCTTCCTCTCTCGCCCTTCATCTCTCGCTGTTCCTCTTCCTCTCTCGCGCCCTCTCCCTTCCTCTCGCCCTCCCTCCCTCTCTCTTTGTCGCCCTCCCCCTTATCTCACCATTCCTCTCCCTCGCCCTCTCCCACATCTCGCTCTCTCCCCCTCTCGCCCTGTCTCGCTCTCCCTCTCTCTCTCTCTTTCTCTCTTGTTCTCTATCTCTCTCCAGCTCTCTCTCTCTCTCTTGCTCTCTTTTTTGCTCTCTCTCTCTCTTTCTCTCTCTCTCTCTCTCTCTCTCTCTCTCTCTCTCTCTCTCTCTCTCTCTCTCTCTCTCTCTCTCTCTCTCTCTCTCTCTCTCTCTCTCTCTCTCTCTCTCTCTCTCTCTCTCTCTGCCCTCCTGGCTAACCCTATCAAAACATATCAGGGAAAGGGAGAAAGATGGCAGGAGGACGCACCAGGGACACAGGGAAAAGTCAAAGTGACCAAGTTAAGGAAATGTTAGCCCAAGTTTGGGAGGAATTCAGGAAGGAGATGCAGGAAATGAAGAATACAATTAACAACCTGCAAAGTGAGCTGAAAGCAGCAAAGGAGGAGATTAAATCCATCAGAGAGAAAAATAATGAGCCTGAGCATCAGATAATCATCCAAAGGGAAGATGGAAATAGTGCATTGGAAGGAAATGCCTCTGTACCTGAAACATTTGCGGAAATACTGAGAAAAAGCTCAGAAGCAATGGCCACAGTGAAGGAGGTAGCAATGCAAGCAGCTACCTCGCAGGAAGCAGCAAGGTGCACCAGTCAGCTGCTGGAAAGAAAAAGATCAGTAGTAGCTGTAGGCATCAAAGAACAGATACAAGGTATCGTTTGGGAGATGAAAGACTTCAAGAGTCAGGGACAGAGGAAGACCTGTGGATTAATATCACGCCAGACCTGTCCCTTGAAGCCCATATCAAGAGGATAACATCAGCGGCATATGCCAAGTTGGCTAACATAAGAACAGCCTATAGAAACTTGTGTAAGGAATCTTTCAGAACTGTGTATACCACATATGTCAGACCAGTCCTGGAGTATGCGGCTCCAGCATGGTGTCCATATCTAGTCAAGCATAAGACTAAACTGGAGGAGGTTCAAAGGTTTGCCACCAGACTAGTAACCGAACTGAGGGGTATGAGATACGAGGAGAGACTACGGGAATTAAACCTCACGTCACTTGGAGACAGAGGAGTTAGAGGAGACATTATCACCACATACAAGATTCTCAGGAATTGATAGGGTAGATAAAGACAGACTATTTAACGCAAGGGGCATAAGCACTAGGGGACACAGGTGGAAACTGAGTCCCAAATGAGCCATAGAGAAGTTAGAAAGAACTTTTTAGTGTCAGAGAAGTAGACTAATGGAATGCATTAGGAAGTGATGTGGTGGAGGCTGACTCCATACACAGCTTCATGAGTATATATGATAGAGCCCAGTAGGCTCAATAACCTGTACATTAGTTGATTGACAGTTGAGTGGCGAGACCAATGAGCCAGAGCTCAACCCCCGCAAGTACAACTAGGTAAGTACACGCACATAACCGTTGTGGTAAATATTTAAGATGAAGCTCCACGCGAACTCTGCAAATTAGATGCGATTAATTCGCATCGGCTTCAAAGATGATTACAATATTAGAGATAGAACCACCTTTATTTTGCAGTTTCGCGTAGTAAAGATGAATCTCTGTCTGCATCACTTCTGAACTTAAGCAGAAAAGATGGAATATTGTTATCGCCCGACAGCTTTGCGCCTAAGTGGTCAGACCTCACAGTAGTCAGTGACACAGTACGCCGCCCACTGGTCAGACCTCACAGTAGTCAGTGCCACAGTACGCCGCCCACTGGTCAGACCCCACAGTAGTCAGTGACACAGTACGCCGCTCACTGGTCAGACCCCACAGTAGTCAGTGACACAGTACGCCGCCCACTGGTCAGACCCCACAGTAGTCACAATACTCGCTCGTCAACAGACGTACAAGTGATGTCTACTGAAGGTACGAAGACTGATCTTCTTTGCATATCCTTACCAAGGTCCTATAATTTTCAGTGTAAGGTTAATAAAGAAATGTAATACCTTAGAGATAAAAGTAATGGAGATAAACTCCCTTCGTGGTTTAAGACGGAGGCTAGCCAGGACCTTAGAGTGTAAGGATCAATTGCACCATCTCGCATTATTCATTACCATCTCACCACTTTACAACTTCATCAGCAGCATCACTCATCACCATTACTACAATATAAGCGTCCCATCCAAAATCAATCAAAGAAAAGGGACTGGGAATAGATAATCATCCCAACACTAAACCATAAGCTCATGTGAGCAGGATAATATCAGCAGCACCTCGAGGTTACCAAACACGAAAAGGTCATTTAAGATTCATAGCAAGGAGGCTTTCCGGGCCACACCCCACCAATACATTCATGTGCACCCCACCAATACATTCATGTGCACCCCACCAATACAATCAGGTGCACCCCACCGTTCTTCACCCTCAACCATAACAGCCTCCATCATTACAACCAGCATAATAAACGCTGCAACCACACCGCTACCACGACCACTTCCACTACTTGCATCTCCTCTACCGTTACCACCTCTTACACTACTTTCCACCATCACAACATTTACAACAATTATAACCACTTTCACAACCATAACTACAAACATACCCGCTGTTTGCTATCGCCAGAACAATCACGATCGTAACGTAACTGCTACGAATTTAGGCTACCACTTGCATTGTCACCATCGCTACCAAAACTTACACTAACTCCATCATCACCTTAATCAACTCGTCACCACATCTACCATATTACCACTACCATCATCACTTCCATCATTATCATAACCGCCACCACACTATAATAGCCACTAATCTCTTTTTACATCATGTACGACCATTGTCTTACCACCCACAGTATAAGGAAGAATCTCAGAAGTACCAGACAGTAGTACATCATATTTAGCCACTAATCCTCCGTCAACAGATCTTCATTACTGTGACTTTCCCTCAACTTTCTCCTTCAAAGGAGCTCTACCCGATCACTAGCAAGGATGGCCATGAAGGGAAAGTTTTAATTCCTTATTTTACGGAGCCTTTACAGTGATGAGAGTGGCTTAGGAAGTTGGTGAAGCTGTATATTAGGTGGGTGAAGTCTGATGTATCTGGGATTGGTAGAGGAAATATGACCTGACTCTGATTTTGTTCATCATCTGCTGGCAGAACTTACCATGTGAACTTATATATATATATATATATATATATATATATATATATATATATATATATATATATATATATATATATATATATATATATATATATATATATATATATATATATATATATATATATGTATATATATATTGTTAAATATGACCGAAAAAGTAAGAATAATAGTTCTAACACGAATTTTATCAATATTTCTTATGTTTCTTTTACTGTTGATGGTAATTGCAAAATCAATTCATCAAAATTTATTTTAATTTCTAGTCTGACGCGACACTTGAACGCGTTTCATAATAACTTATTGCAGTTTCAAAGACTTTAGTTTACACACTCTGGCAATCAGAAACAATTCTAAGATGTTAAGGTCTAGATTGAAAAAAAGGTTTAGAAAGTTAGTCGAGCACAAAGTCTATTATTGAAAGATCATTTATTGCAAGACTGTTTCTGTGCTAATTCTTTGCTACTTTTACACCCTTTATTACATCTCCATGACATTTTTCTTAATACATTCCCATTACATTTTCTTCATTACATCTCTATGATGTATTTCATCACCAAGACATTTCCTTTATTATATTACCATGAAATTCACAAAACTTTTTTATCCGTCGTTTATGCTTACTAAGCTGTTAAATAATGTTCACAAATAGGGTGCAATCTGCATGATGTCTGGCGTCAGTGTGCATGAAAGAGAACTGGAGACTTTAATCAGGAGTATTGTGTGTGTGAATGTGACTGCCTTTGTCTTTTCCAGAAATTCTTCTCTCCGAAATTGGTCCATCCTCCCGAGCCTTAAAACCCCTCGAATAGTTTCCTTCCGGCTTCGCGGGTCCTGTTGCTAAACATTGTCTCCCCTCTATCCTCAACTTTCTTGTACGGTAATAGTCATCTAATTTGCATAATTGCAAGTTGGAACCTTCGTTTTGTCCTCTACCATCCTCATGCACAGTCTCTCTCTCTCTCTCTCTCTCATTCTCTCTCTGTCTCTCTGTCTCTCTCTCTCTCTCTCTCTCTCTCTCTCTCTCTCTCTCTCTCTCTCTCTCTCTCTCTCTCTCTCTCTCTCTCTCTCTCTCTCTCTCTCTCTCTCTCATTCTCTCTCTCTCTCTCTCTCTCTCTCTCTCTCTCTCTCTCTCTCTCTCTCTCTCTCTCTCTCTCTCTCTCTCTCTCTCTCTCTCTCTCTCTCTCTCTCTCTCTCTCTCTCTCTCTCTCTCTCTCTCTCTCTCTCTCTCTCTCTCTCTCTCTCTCTCTCTCTCTCTCTCTCTCTCTCTCTCTCTCTCTCTCTCTCTCTCTCTCTCTCTCTCTCTCTCTCTCTCTCTCTCTCTCTCTCTCTCTCTCTCTCTCTCTCTCTCTCTCTCTCTCTCTCTCTCTCTCTCTCTCTCTCTCTCATTCTCTCTCTCTCTCTCTCTCTCTCTCTCTCTCTCTCTCTCTCTCTCTCTCTCTCTCTCTCTCTCTCTCTCTCTCTCTCTCTCTCTCTCTCCAACGCGCTCCACTTTTCAGGTATTTTTCACTGTTGACATAAAGTTCTTTTCAACTCAGTCTTCCAGGAAACTGTTGGAGTTGTTTGTATGTCTCTATTACGTTTTTGTCCTGAAGGAATTTCGGTGTGACTCCCAACACGCTTCGAAGTTTTGTACTGTAGGCTTATAATATTTATTTTATCTTACTACTCGTTTCTCTTACTCCTATTTTTCATAGCAGTATTTTTCATTCATCTTCATTCATATATAATGTTTTTTTTTCAGTTTTCCTCCTTCTTCTATGTTTTATGAAAGATGTTGTTGTTCATTCATTTATGTTTTTTTTCATTCATTTGTGCTGTTGTTCTTCATTTGCTAGCTCTAATTTATGTTATCGTGATGGTTACACCTGTTACGATTCATAATATTAGTTGTGGTTATTTTTATTATTGGTATTTAATCTCTACATAGCGCTTGTTAGATACGGTGCAAGGTAAGTGGAACTATTCTTGGTACCCTTTATATATCATTACCTTTCGCTAACCTTTACTCTTTGTGATTTAATTTCTGAAGTGGGTATGTTTTGGTGCTATCCGGCTACGGAAATTATTTAAATAATTTTGTAAGTTTTTGAATAATACGAGAGATGAAATTATCAATATAATATTTTCATTAATATTGAGAAACTTACTACACTTTCGTGGTTTAAATGAAGGTGAAGGAAAGAAACAATATATGTGTATGTGTATTTTGATTTAACAAAGTTTCGGATGAAACCAACATCCTTTATCAAGGTGGTATAAAACAATGTCCTGAACAAAAATTCTAGATGCATGAGTTTATAAGGGTGTCAGATCGCCTCCCATGGCGTCCATCATTGGACGTCGTTATCATTATGCTTCCCAGGGACTCCTAGGGACCCCCAGGTATCTCCAGGGGCCCCCAGGGACCCCCAGAGACCCGATAGGGATGCTGGAACTTCTTATGATTGATCATATGTAGTGCTTCCTGGGAACTGTGGGCCGGGAATCGCAGGAACGTTATTCCTAATCTTAACCTCACAAGGCCTACATTGATATGCGTTAAATTGATTATTTTCATTTTATAAAGAACAATATTGCGGTTGATCCTATCTAATTTACTTAAGGATTTGTTGGCCTTTGCTGTCATATGGAATCTATAATTACCCCTTCTAGTTGACATCTCTCCCTCTGATATTTGAGATATTATACAAAATTATATTGTTATTAAAAACTGTTCAGGTTATTTTAATCTACATTATAATTAAAGATTTATTAATATTGTTTGTTATTGTTATTTTTTTCTGAACAGTTACCTGCTTCAATGTGGAGATTCTATAGTTTTATTGAACACTACTTTGTGTTATTTTGAAAAGTTTAAACTATTATATGTGTTACTATTATTATTGCTTTTCCCAAGTCCCTTAAGATGTTTACTTTTGAAATTTTCAAGCTATTTCTGCATTATTTAAGACTCTATAACATATGTATAGTTGCTTGCTTTAAGATACCAGTTGCACCTGATGTTAACATATTTATTAACTAAGTTAAAATAAATAATATTAATTATTGCAACACATAATATAACAACAGCCGTAATGATTATAGTATCAATGCTACTGCAACGAACAAGACAAAGATAATAAAAATAATAATAATAATAATAATAATAATAATAATAATAATAATAATAATAATAATAATAATAATAATAATAATAATTATAATAATTATAGTAATAATAATGGAAAAAAACTACGATGCCGTAGTGCTTGAATGAAGATGTAGGAAAGACCCATTACAAGTATAAGTGTACTATTAGCTAATTTTTGGATGTAACCTACACCGTTTATCAAGATGGTGTAAACAATGTTGAGAACATTGTTTATCCCACCTTGAGAAAGAATGTTGGTTTCATCCAAAATTTTGGTCTTAATACACTTACACATGTACTGGGTCTTTCCTTGACCTTAAAAGCAATAATATTTTCGAGAACTGTAAGTGTTCAACCTTGAAAACATAAAAATACTAACAATTATACAATTAATTTCAAAGTGACTTATTCCTCTAAGAATCTGTGTCACAAATGGCACTTATATATCGATATATAGCAATTTCCGTCTCTTACATTCTTGATTTTAGAGCCTTGCTAAATTTTTCCTTTATTAGATATTACATTTTATCATAACAAAGTCTTGCAAGTATGTTAACACAGCAATATGTGGGGCGTTACTACAAGTGATTCTTTGTCGATATTCTCGGAGACTCAATATCCCTTCCTCAATCACCTATTATCCTTTATCTCGTATCCTAAAGCGTCCCACTATTTCCCACTATCGCTAACACAAGGTAAAAATACTTAACCATTTTCCTACCTAAAAGGCTTAACACGATGGTAAGACACCTCCATGATTATCTATTAATATTTTCATAGATATATTTTCCTCGTGTCAAGTGTTAACTTATGGAAAGTATTAAGAGAGTGGGCACTTAGCCGTCAGTGGCGCCGCCTGGGTGAAAATGGGATATTATGATAGTGCTTCGGGGTTATGAATTTCCAGGGCTCAAGTGGCATATATCTAACTTCATCAAGTTATAAAATACACTTAACTATTACATCCCTCAATAACTATTTTAAAATGTATTTATTTATTAGCTTAGTAACATGTTAATTTCCTTCCATACAATAGTTGGTAATTCTGGGATATGAAACTACTGTTCATTGTCACCTGTGTGAGGCCAACGAGCGCACCGTGAATTACTGATAATATATTTATGAAGGGTGGGTATGTGTCCGTGCGGTTCCCCCATCCAATTTTTAGCCATGCCCACCGATACTTAACCTGACTGGTAAAGCATCATCTAACTCTCTAATGTCTCGGTTCCGTATTTACCTGTATATTTAGTAAGTTACCTTTTAACCTAAGTGGTTTGTTAAGGTCTCTTCGATAGTAAAGCAAAGTTAATTAATAAGAGAAAGCTCTAAAATACAATAACCATATTCAAACTTGGAGGTAATAATAGATTGATACAATTCAGTGTGTTCCCTTCAATACCATTTGCCTTTATTATTATTATTATATATTAAATTTCTATGTATAATTTGGCATAGGTTAGGTTTGGTTAGGTGTTTAGGTTATGTTGGCGATTATTTATATTTGAAGTACGTGTGTGAAGCAGTTATAGCGTTCAGTTTTGGTCGCTGAACTATAGAATGGATATAAATTCCCTTGAACGTGTCCAGCGAAGGATGACAAAGTTAATTCTCCAAATTAGAAACTTGTCAAATGAAGAAAGATTAACAAAGCTTAAATTGCATTCACTAGAAAGGCGAAGAGTTTGGGATGACAAGAATGAGGTTTACATGTGGATGAATGGATAAAACAAAGGGGATATTAATAGGATATTAAAAGTATCAACACAGGACAGAACACGAAACAAATGGATAAGTTTTAGTTTAAACAGGATAAGTTTAGATTTCGAAAAGACTTGGGTAAATACTGGTTCGGTAACAGGGTTGTTGATTTGTGGAACCAGTTGCCTCGTAGTGTGGTGGAGGGGGGGGTCCTTTGATTGTTTCAAGCGTGGGTTGGACATGAATATGATTGGGATTGGGTGGTTATAAATAGGAGCTGCCTCGTATGGACCAATAGGACTTCTGCAGTTACCTGTGTTCTTATGTTCTTCATGATCATGTCCTCATGACCATATGTACCCTCATGACCATGTATCCTCATAACCATGTATCCTCATGACCATGTATCCTCATGACCATGTATCCTCATAACCATGTATCTTCATGACCATGTATCATCATGACCATATGTACCCTCATGACCATGTATCCTCATAACCATGTATTCTCATGACCATGTATTTTCATGACCATGTATCCTCATAACCATGTATCTTCATGACCATGTATCCTCATGACCATATATCCTCATGACCATGTATTCTCATGACCATATATCCTCATGACCATGTATTCTCATGACCATGAATCCTCATGACCATGTATCCTCATGACCATGTATCCTCATGACCATGTATTCTCATGACCATGTATCCTCATGACCATGTATCCTCATGACCATATATCCTCATGACCATGTATCCTCATGACCATGTATCTTCATGACCATGTATCCGCATGACCATGAATCCTCATGACCATATATCCTCATGACCATGTATCCTTATGACCATGTATCCTCATGACCATGTATCCTCATGACCATGTATTCTCATGACCATGTATTCTCATAACCATTTATCCTCATGACCATGTATCGACATGACCATGTATCGACATGACCATGAATCCTCATGACCATGTATCCTCATGACCATGTATCCTCATGACCATGTATCCTCATGACCATGTATCCTCATGACCATGTATCCTCATGACCATGTATCCTCATGACAATGTATCTTCATGACCATGTATCCTCATGACCATGAATCCTCATGACCATGTATCCTCATGACCATGTATCGACATGACCATGAATCCTCATGACCATGTATCCTCATGACCATGTATCCTCATGACCATGTATCCTCATGACCATGTATCCTCATGACCATGTATTCTCATGACCATGTATCCTCATGACCATGTATCTCCATGACCATGTATCCGCATGACCATGAATCCTCATGACCATATATCCTCATGACCATGTATCCTCATGACCATGTATCCTCATGACCATGTATCCTCATGACCATGTATCCTCATGACCATGTATCCTCATGACCATGTATCCTCATGACCATGTATCCTCATGACCATGTATCCTCATGACCATGTATCTTCATGACCATGTATCCTCATGACCATGTATCCTCATGACCATGTATCCTCATGACCATGAACATGAGTTGAACACGACCTGCCAAGTGGCAGTCTATTTATCCTCTTCTCTCAATACTTTCCTGTTCCATTTTCAACAAATTGTTCTTTTCTCTCGTGTTCTCGAATGGCCGTAAATCTCGCCATGAAAGATTCTGTCATTCTAGCTTTGTGTGTCTGTCTGCGGGAGAAGAGAAGCTGCAAATTTTAAGCAAAGAGATGCATATTAGAGAGTGGAGACGGCATGTATATCCTGTAGTTTTTAGGGTGCTTTTGAAATTGTTTACTCATTACAGTAGTAGGGAGAAGAGAAAGGGCTCTGTCACGGGTGGAGGACGAGGAGGGGCTCATAGACACGGGTGGAGGACGAGGAGGGGCTCATAGACACGGGTGGAGGACGAGGAAGGGGTCATAGACACGGGTGGAGGACAAAGAGGGGCTCTCGGATACGGGTGGAGGACGAGGATGGGCTCTCGTGTACGGGTGGAGGGCGAGGAAGGGCTCTCTCGGACACGGGTGGAGGACGAGGAGGGGCTCTCGGACACTAGTGGAGGACGAGAAGGGGCTCTCGGACACGGGTGGAGGACGAGAAGGGGCTCTCGGACACGGGTGGAGGACGAGGAGGGGCTCTCGGACACGGGTGGAGGACGAGGAGGGGCTCTCGGACACGGGTGGAGGACGAGGAGGGGCTCATAGACACGGCTAGAGGAGGAAACGTCTCCTTCATGTACGACGAGCCTCCTGTATCTTCGATACACTTGCAAAAAAACATTACACCTATCTATCCTCAAAATAGAACTATCGTCAAAAGTTTACTGTAAGAGTCTGAATATAAATCCCTTCAGCGAGCATCATCCTTGGGATTATACCTTGGAGCATCGAAGACTTAGCCCCCTAGCACACAGCAGCTTCCAGAGTCTTAGAGAGAAGTCCTCTTTACTCCCTATGACTATAAAACTTCTCTTTTTTCTTGATCAGTTGTAAGTCTCCCTTTGGCGTGATGTATAGCCTCCTTTGCTCGCCTCAGATTCACTGGGGAGACTCTCAAGGCGAGGAGGAAGTCGTACATCAGTGAAGTCTTTTAAAAGCCTTGGCTTCTTCTCCAATCTTGACTTAATGGTATTGGCTACTAATGCCTCCTCTTCACTCTCTCTCGCTTCTTCTTACTGCGTTTTCTCTCGCCATTCTTCTTGTCCTTGTTAGTCTTTATAGTTTTACAGTCTTCCTTGGGGTTAACGTGTGGTGAGAATGCTGCGTTAAAGACTAACGAATACGATAACGAAACCACGCATCTGAAGATGAAGTGGTTTGGTCTACCTTAAAGACTAACGAACACATGGACGGAGATACCTCGCTATAGGCTCCTTTTTTAGAGAATACGTTTCGAGAGCTTTGAAAGAGTCCTTCTGGTTTAGGTGCTTTATTGTGTTTATGCGTGTCGTGTATGTCAATATGTTTTCGGAACCGCTTAAGTTGATCTGGAATCCCTGTCATGAGGTCTCATACCTACTTCTCGAGGGGAGTTGAGCAGTGATAAACCAACGTTTAGACAGTGTCATAGACAGGAGCAGCTGAGCCCTCTCGTGCCCGAGCACCTGTACACACAGGATGTTGTTAATCCTGTGTGTGTGTGCTGCACCTAATGTTGTTGACCGTCAGTTTAAATACATTAGCTACATTTCGGCGATTAAAGAATAATCTGAAATGTTAGGAATATACGTGATTTATTTGATTAAATATTTATACTAAAGTATTATATACATATGCATTATGTATAAAGAATCAAGAAAAGTTTGTCAGTGTAATTCGAATTTTGTTTAATTTATACAGGTACCAACCCGTTCTCTCTACTAATAAATCTCATTTTGTACGCTATGCTCCCCAGCTTAGGAAATACAAAATACAATGAAAATTAGCGGCTCACAAATATTCACATTTTCTATGCATTGCTAGGTTACGTTATGTTAGGTTAGGTTAGGTGGGTGCGTAGCTCCGTGCGTCTGTCGTTAGCTTAGCACTTTGTATTTTGTCCGTTGTGGCAAATCAAGACAACAAACTACAAGCTATTCTCCAGATATGATAGTTCTTTGCTAACTAGTGGGTTGTAAGCTTCAATATGACCTGATGGACCAGCAGATAGTAGAATTCTGTACAATTCATTTTATGCGGTTTGGAAAAAAATAAAGTTAGGAACCAAACTTAAATATTCCTAGGGCTAGTATAGCGACTTATATGTTCTATACTAGGCCTATAATAGAGTGTATTTGGCCTAGGATTGTTAGGAGAGGTTAGATGAAGTCTTCACACACATACACTTTATATATGGTGTACCTAGTAGCCAGAACGTCGTTCTCGGCCTGCTATGCAAGGCCCGATTTGCCTAATAAGCCACGTTTTCCTGAATTAATATATTTTCGCTAATTTTTTTCTTATGAAATGATAAAGCTACCCATTTCATTATTTATGAGGTCAATTTTTTTTTATTGGAGTTAAAATTAACGTAGATATAAGACCGAACCTAACCAACCCTACCTAACCTAACCTAACCTTTCTTTATAGGTTAGGTTAGGTTAGGTAGCCGAAAAACAATTAATTCATGAAAACTTGGCTTATTAGGTAAATTGCGCCTTGCATAGTAGGTTGAGAAGTGCGTTCTGGCTTCTAGGTACGACATATATATATATATATATATATATATATATATATATATATATATATATATATATATATATATATATATATATATATATATATATATATATATATATATATACACCAGCAACACCAACAACACCAACAACACCAATAACACCAACAACACCAATAACACCACCAACACCAGCAACACCACCAACACCACCAACACCAGCAACACCACCAACACCAGCAACACCACCAACACCACCAACACCAGCAACACCAACAACACCACCAACACCAGCAACACCAACAACACCAACAACACCAGCAACACCAACAACACCAACAACACCACCAACACCAGCAACACCAGCAACACCAACAACACCAACAACACCAACAACACCAACAACACCAACAACACTAACAACACCAGCAACACCAGCAACACCAACAACACCAACAACACTAACAACACCAGCAACACCAACAACACCAGCAACACCAGCAACACCAGCAACAGAAACACGTACTCGAGCAACGTTGTTGACGTACAGCACACGTCCAGTTTTTGTGGGTGTTGTGGTGCTGGCGCTGTGTGGCACCGTCTCACAACGCGCCGGATATACTCAGTGTACTAATGGTAAACAAGTTGAATAGTGGTAAACAATGGAGGCTAACAACCCGTAGTTTTAACAGTAGATACGATAGAACAACAGAAGCTCGAGAATAGTTGAGCAATGCCATGAGTATCAAGATCAAGCAATACCCAAGAATTGAAACTCACAATCTTGCAACGCAGATGTGTGAGCATAATAAAGAAACACACACACACCGCTTCTGTTGCGTTGTGTGTGTGGAGAGAGAGAGAGAGAGAGAGAGAGAGAGAGAGAGAGAGAGAGAGAGAGAGAGAGAGAGAGAGAGAGAGAGAGAGAGAGAGAGAGAGAGAGAGAGAGAGAGAGAGAGAGAGAGAGAGAGAGTGTGTGTGTGTCCCGTCTCGTCAGAGGCATAACCAAACAGCCAAAGTTCAACCCCGGCAAGCACTACTGGGTGAGTACACACAACTAGGTGAGTACTGGTTGAGTACAATACAATATACAGGGTGGTCCAAAAGTAGGTGGACAGTACATGATAACATTTATGCTGCGATTACGTATACATACAATATATTTATTAGCACAATTATTACATTGTCAATTACATTTTATATTGAACAATAATACAAAAGCCCTTAAATTTCATCAACTCAGGTGCTCAAACTGTTCCCCATCACAATTATTCCACGTACTGTCCACCTACTTTTGTACCACCCTGTATAATATATGTTACACACAATAAGATCCGGGCATTAGTATTATCCTAAGTCAATGTATGTGGATGTATGTATACAAAAGCACGTATAAATAAATGCAAAGCACACACACAATTTACATAAATCTCTAAATTCATACTAGTCTAAAAAAATCCTCAGCCTCGTACTAAAATTCTGTAAGTTTGTGAGTTATGGGTGTTGGTGGGAGAGTCTCAGTGAGGGCGCAGATGGAAAATTTGCATCTTCATAATACAAGCTGCAGGGAGTTGTGGCATGTGTGTTGCAGCCGCGTCTTGATCAATCCTTTTTACAGGGCAACACTCACTCCAGCGAGGGACGCCTCTGTTGCAGCCTGACGCCCTCAACTGTCAGCAACACTGCCAGCACAGCAACACCACCAGCACCGCAACACCACCAGCACCGCCAACACCACCATAATTTCTGTCATTTTTGTGACGTTGTGTCAACTGGAAAGGACGGGCTGCGGAGACAGCACAAGAGAATTGTCTGTTCCAAAACATTACTGAGGATACAATGGAGACATAGACGCGTTCATTTCTTGAATTAGCGAGAGACTCACAGTGGTAAGCCGCAGTGGTATTGCATGACCAGGCTTGAAAAAAAAAGTTGTAGTAGTTAAGAACTTCCAAAACACATTTCACTTCTCATTTTTGCTTTTTGTATACAAGTCTCTCAATAGTCTTGAATGTTAACACGTCAAGTGTAACGGTATATAATATTTTCTGCAGCACCTTACTTTAATGTTTAATGTTGCGCTATATTATGTCAGTGTTACAGCGACAGTAACCTCGTGCTAGTTCGTGACAAATAACTCAACTTATTATTCGTATTTTCTCCTCTGATTACTACAGAACTGGTTGTTTGATTAACCTTATAATGGCTAGCACTTTAGGACCTTGGAATCTCAGTCCTGAAAATAATGTACTGCAAAATTGTGGACCGTTACAGACCTTGCTGTTCATGTTCCATACATGTACATACATGTTCATACATGTTCCATACATGATCCATACAACATGTTCATACATGTTCCATACAACATGTTCATACATGTTCCATGCATGTTCCATACATGTTCCCACACTATGACATCAGTAAATGAATATTTTACAATCGTATCTTTAATCAGGTTCCTGACACTATAAACTAAGTTCTTGTAGCAAATTTGATTTGTTGACAGTCTTTAAAACGTCATTGATAATTGGACTGGCGACATTTTGTATTGTTTAGTGTTTATTCGTATTACTAGAAGTACTAGAAGTACATTGCACATGTATGGAACATGAGCAGCAAGGTCTGTAACGGTCCACAATTTTGCAGCACATTATTTTCAGGACTGAGATTCCAAGGTCCTAAAGGGGATTTTCATTAAGCTTGTCTTCGCCAAATAAACTCACCCTCCGAGCAAAATTGAAAACATTAATCTCTCCTTTAAATCCCCATGCATGAAAGATCAAGTAAATTTGCTATTCACTGTGCCTTTTCAAATTATTATATAAATGAACCTGATTGTACCCCAAGCTAAATAATTGACTATACAATTAGCGGTCTCTCCTCCCTAGACATGGAGCATCCATCATCCTGAGGGCGGAGGTGCTGACAGCACACCATTGTATTAAGGGTGAAACCCGGCAATTATATCGTCTCTTCCCATTGTTCTAGTGCTCTTTGGGGTATGTTTTCTCAGCGGGGCGTCCCTTCCGCCGAGCGATTATCGTCCTTGTGGTCGGTCCATAGAGGTTGAACTCCCGCGGCTTCTCGAGCTCGGGTTAGGCATTTGGGGTCAAATTTGTGTGCTCAGAAGGTTGGGGTCGAGCGATCATATTCTCTTTTGTTTGGCAAAAGTGTCGAGATTCCCACACGAGAGCATTATCTTCACTACGCCTCTGATCTTATTCCATCCAGATACCTTGGTTAATCTTGGGAATTACGGTATAGGAACGGCTTCTCAGGCTATTAGGTCTTCGACCAGCTTACATGCAGATGTATCATAAATTTTATTGTGTTTGATTGCTGACTTCACTTTTTTTTTTTTACAACGCCATTGTATAAATGAACAAGTCCACAAGAGCCGTGATGAGGGTTCGAACCTTCGTCCGAGAGGATACCAGACGAGTCTTAACCGACTGTGCCACGACATAGAAAAGAATTGCAACCGGGAGTGCTACGGCCCTCACACGTAAGTGAGGGCGAAGAGGTAGAACAGCGTGTTGACAGAGCCCTGGTGCATGGGAGGAATTGTGTAAAACCCTGGTTTGTGTCTCGGAGAGACGGCAGGATCTGTGTGAGGGCCGTAGCACTCCCGGTTGCAATTCTTTTCTATGTCGTGGCACAGTCGGTTAAGACGCGTCTGGTATTCTCTCGGACGTAGGTTCGAACCCTCATCACGGCCCTTGTGGATTTGTTCATGTGATGCATCACGCTATTGTAATTTATGTGTGCCATTGTATAAATTTAAATTTTTGTGCAGTTATGGTTTTGTTACTATTCGATGAGTTTGCTACCATGTAGCACTTTAGAATCTGTCGTAAATTGAATTCGTTAGTCTCCGTCTAGCGACTGTCGTCTGGTACAACCCGTTATAGCTGTCAAATTCATCGTTTATTTTATTGTCTTTTCATCGCAGATCAGCGACTCTGCCATCTGAAACTCATAATGAGATAATTAAACTGTCAGCGTAGTTGACTCATAACCGTATGGTCTCCAGTTTGATTTCCGGTCAGGAGATCTTTGTGAAAGTTACTGTTCATCTGATGCTTCTGTTTTTCTAGCAAACAATAGATTGGTGTGGGCCTAGGACATAGGAAGACTTCGTTAAGCCTAACAAACTTACTCTCCCGGACAACAGGAAGCCATTCTAATTTAATATATATATATATATATATATATATATATATATATATATATATATATATATATATATATATATGTGTGTGTGTGTGTGTGTGTGTGTGTGTGTGTGTGTGTGTGTGTGTGTGTGTGTGTGTGTGTGTGTGTGTGTGTGTGTGTGTGTGTGTGTGTATGTGTGTGTGTGTGTGTGTGTGTGTGTGTGTGTGTGTGTGTGTGTGTAGAAATCATTGATAGATACAGCGATTGCAGGCGGCTTGACATCTGCGAGGCACTACACATCAAAAATTCAACACCAGCAATCAACAGCCAATTAATGCACAACTATATTCTACCCACTTCAAGACTCCGTACCAATATAGAAGCATCAAGAGGAAGTATGGACCAATAGGCCCTTTGCAGTTACTTCCATTCTTCCCTCTCATTTATCCAATTTATACCCATTCATTTCCAACTCCCTTTCTTGGAAGAATGCCACATATGATCGGGATTCCTCCCTTGCTCCTAATTCTATGACTGTTTTAAACCTCTGAATCAGTTCCTCACTTCTAACTCGTTCAACACCATTTCCACCTGCAAATAATAGTAGCATAAGATAGTGGATATTAACACGCTGCATCAGATAATAATATCATAGGATAGTGGATATTAACAAGCATTAGTGAGACAAATGTGTATTAATGATCCTACTCAAATTCCCCCTTTAACTGATCAATCAAAAAGGGATCTAAATTATACAAACCAATGCTAATGTTCAAATTACCCGATTTTTCTAACCTGTACTAAAGCAGATTCAATTATGTTCCTATTGAAGGTAGTTTTACAATTCGTTATTGAAGAAGCCATCTCTCAATCAATTTGGTGAGAATTTTCTGGCAAATGAAAAACAACAAAGCATTAGACAATTGGTCATGACTTACAGAGTATTTATGTTGCGAAATCCTACATTTTAAATCATTAGATGTTTGCTAAACATAGAACCTATTACAGTCTTTACAAGGTATTTTATAAATGGCACAATTATCACTACGAGGGCTGTTTCTAACAAATAGTTTACCAACAGTATTTTCGTCATTAAACAATACATATTGGTGTTGCCCTGCGCCTTGCCGCCCCATCTCCACCGAATACAGGTGTATTTGCAACTAACCCCGGTGCAAACGTGTTGTGGGTTTACACCTGGGGGTCGACCCTGAGGAGCACCTCGATATTAGCCTAGCATGTATGTATATGAATATGTGGATGTATAAACTCTATGTATAAACTGGCTGCCTGTCCCCGACACAATGAATTATTAATATATATATAATATATATATTTTATATATATTTTTTATATATAATTTCTGCATTTGTGTCCATGCCATTGTTACGGAGCCAACTAGCGGTGTGCAGCATTAAACCCAAAAATAGGCTCGTGTTCGCCAGATATTCAGGATCATGACGGATTAAACTGTCAGAGCTACATCCAGATTTATATGAATTTAATTCACCAATAAACACAGTTTCAGCTACCCAGATAATTAATTTTGGCAATGCAGAAAATGTATACAAATTTATTATTTATTATTGAAACGACCCATAACAAATGTAAATTCTTTTTGACACCTTTTTTAATGAAAGGAAATCTGTAAACAAAACATAGTTCAACCTTTTTTTTTTTTGTTATTTTGCAAAAATTACTGTACTGTATTACCAATACTGAGGTTCACGTTAAACTTAAATAGATGGAATTTTTTTAGGTTACCTTTTCGTAGTCAATCGTTCGCCTGCCCATTCAGTTGTGTCTCATCCTGCTATGTTCATTCTCTTAGTAATCACTTCCTGCATATTATTTGCGGTAAACCTATCTGCAGCCATCCTCGCCAGAAATTCTACTAATTTTATAAACAATTTGTAAATCGCCATGTTTTCAGTGTGTGTGTGTGTGTGTGTGTGTGTGTGTGTGTGTGTGTGTGTGTGTGTGTGTGTGTGTGTGTGTGTGTGTGTGTGTGTGTGTGTGTGTGTGTGTGTGTGTGAGTGTGTGTGTGTGTATTCACCTAGTTGTGTTTGCGGGGGATGAGCTTTGCTCTTTCGGCCCGCCTCTAAACAGTCAATCAACTGTTTTTACTAACAACTTTTTTTTCCCCACACCACACCACACACACACACACATACCAGGAAGCAGCCCGTGACAGCTGACTAACTCCCAGGTACCTATTTACTGCTAGGTAACAGGGGCATTCAGGGTGAAAGAAACTTTGCCCATTAGTTGCTGCCTCGTGCGGGAATCGAACCCGCGCCACAGAATTACGATTCCTTTGCGCTATCCACCAGGCTACGAGACCCCACAGAGGCCCTACACATGTGTGTGTGTGTGTGTGTGTGTGTGTGTGTGTGTGTGTGTGTGTGTGTGTGTGTGTGTGTGTGTGTGTGTGTGTGTGTGTGTGTGTGTATGTGTGTTTACTCACCTAATTGTGCTTGCGGGGGTTGAGCTCTGGCTCTTTGGTCCCGCTTCTCAACCGTCAATCAACATGTGTACTGGTTCCTGAGCCTATTGGGCTCTATTATATCTACACTTGAAACTGTGTGTAGAGTCATCCTTCACCACATCACATCCTAATGCGTTCCATTTATGAACCACTCTGACACTAAAAAAGTTCTTTCTAATATCTCTGTGGCTCATTTGGGCACTCAGTTTCCACCTGTGTCCCCTTGTGCGTGTGCTCCTTGTGTTAAATAGCCTGTCTTTATCTTTATAGCCTTTATATATCTTTGTCTGTGTGTTTTTGTGTGTGTGATAAGTAACATTAAAAAATACACACATTTCCTTTACAATAATAATGTAATATATTTTGCTCTTTATGAATATTCGGAGGTAATTAAAGTAATGTGAGAAGAAAGCAGGAAACCTGAATTTCTATAAAGCACTTGAAAGCTATATAGCGTTCAGAATTTCTTATCCTCTCCATTGTGTGGAGAATCAGAGCTGAGATGTGAAAACGGGACGAAGGGAACACGTCCAACCACTCCGAACCACCAGGCACCGAACGACGACTTGTTAGAAGCGAGGCTGTCTCTGTAACGTTGTATCCTTCAACTTGTTACAGGACAACGTGTTGAAGAGTGTGCCTTGTCTAACATGTAGATGGTGTTATATCAAGATTTGTATCAGCTTTGTTTCTTATTAACGACAGCGTTTAACGCACTGAAAGAGAATGTTTAGTGCTTGTGAACATGTGTGTAGCAGTAGGATTACAAAGAAGCAACACAGACACCCGAATGGGTAACTGGAAGGTAGTTAACACTAGAGGAACCAGAATCACATTAAAGAAAGCTTTTACCTCCCGTGAGAGGCGATATATTCCCTTGCTCTCCTACAAGACAAATTATCCGGGAAAGAATTAAGTTGCGAGGACGTATTAACGTCTTATCAACGCACGACAAAGTAAAGAATATAGATTGTAAACAATCACTTTTTATTAATTGTAAAAGTTTCAAGTTTCGTACAGTGGTTTGTGATTTTATTTTTACCATGAAGAACACATTCACAATATGTTGTGGATGTGTTTCTCAGGATCTGGAATCCTATATATTATTAACATCCCGCCTGTAAATTACAGCAAGTACATCGTTTGTCAGGTGCAAGTGATATAGAAAAACAAAGTGTAAGTGCTGTTAAAATTATACAAATGCTCTTGAATCACTTCGGACCAAGACAGATCCCACTTTTATTTGGCATTCTATAGAAAAGAGGGGTTGGCAATGGCTAACTATCCAGGGCATTTAGTATTTGTTAGTGCCTGAAGAATTATTAATACACGAATGCAATAATATTATTAATAAAAATGTGATCTAATATACTGAAAATAATTATATGCTTAAGCCACTGAGCTACTGAACACACCAAAATATGAGTGGATCTCAAGGATATACAAGTAAAATCCAATTAAAATTTTCATAGGTATACTTCACTAGGGTACCACTTGAGCACGGAAGTATTAGGTGATCCACGCTCAAGTTATATAAATTGCTAAGCACAATAAACGTAGATTTATATATATATATATATATATATATATATATATATATATATATATATATATATATATATATATATATATATATATAAATATATATATATATATATATATATATATATATATATATATATATATATATATATATATATATATATATATATATATATATATATATATATATATATATATATATATATATAAAAGGGGTACCACCTCTGGTGCAAGTGTAAGGACCCATAGGCTCGGAGAAGAAAATAATGAGTATTCAGAGAAGACCTTGTAGTTATATAATATATATTTAATTTAGACTGTAAACAGAGGTCGTTTACAGTCTTTCTGAGTCTTGTAACAGTTGGGTAGTAAAAGTATTTCCGCACGCTTAATGGAAGAAACTGAGTCGGAAATGATGTGGAGTCTCTAAGAAAGTAAAAATAAATGAAATAGAAAGAGGTGGAATAAACAGAACGAGAACACAAACAATAGAGACACCCATTGTGAAATCATTTACAGCTTGCATAATCTGCCAGCAGGCACTTTATATATATATATATATATATATATATATATATATATATATATATATATATATATATATATATATATATATATATGTCGTACCTAGTAGCCAGAACTCACTTCTCAGCCTACTATTCAAGGCCCGATTTGCCTAATAAGCCAAGTTTTCCTGAATTAATATATTTACTATAATTTTTTTCTTATGAAATGATAAAGCAACCCCTTTTCTCTATGTATGAGGTCAATTTTTTTTATTGGAGTTAAAATTAACGTAGATATATGACCGAACCTAACCAACCCTACCTAACCTAACCTAACCTATATTTATAGGTAAGGTTAGGTTAGGTAGCCAAAAAAAGCTAGGTTAGGTTAGGTTAGGTAGGTTAGGTAGACGAAAAAACATTAATTCATGAAAACTTGGCTTATTAGGCAAATCGGGCCTTGAATAGTAGGCTGAGAAGTGCGTTCTGGCTATTAGGTACGACATATATATATATATATATATATATATATATATATATATATATATATATACATATATATATATTATTAAATATGACCGAAAAAGTAAGATTAATAATTCTAACACGAATTTTCTCAATCTTTCGTACATTACGCTTCACTGTTGGAGGTAAATCAAAAATTAATCCTCCAAAATTCATTTTTATTTTGGAGAATTAATTTTTGATTTACCTCCAACAGTGAAGCGTAATGTACGAAAGATTGAGAAAATTCGTGTTAGAATTATTAATCTTACTTTTTCGGTCATATTTAATAATATATGTCTACAGGAAAGACTGCTACCAAAATATACTAACATATATATATATATATATATATATATATATATATATATATATATATATATATATATATATATATATATATATATATATATACATATATATATATATATATATATATATATATATATATATATATATATATATATATATATATATATATATATATATATATATATATATATATATATATATATTTGCAATACCAGCAAAAAAATTCCTCAATATTGAATAGTTTTCCTGCAACACGAATCCTATCATTCATCAGCATCTCCGACACAAGGACAACGCAGCAGCCGAAATCCGTTCATCCGTGCGCCATTCAGACAGAAAATTGGTTGCGTGCCTCTATCCCTTTCCAATCGACAATAAATTGAAATTTAGCCGCTCAAATATCCGCTCTGTAAACACAGGCCGGAGGCAACGTATAATTATTGGCCATCCAGTGCGGTAATAGACAGATTTGATAATGTCTAGTGTCGTGTTTACTGCTGTAGAAGGAGTAGGGTTGGCTGGGGCCGGAGCTTCATAATAGTAGACAGGAAGCAGATAAGGGAGCTTGTGTGTGTTATCTCCAGGTTCATACTGGAAGACTTGGAACTTGTATGTGTGTGTGTGTGTGTATGTGTGTGTGTGTGTGTGTGTGTGTGTGTGTGTGTGTGTGTGTGTGTGTGTGTGTGTGTACTCACCTAGTTGTACTCACCTAGTTGTGTTTGCGGGGGTTGAGCTCTGGCTCTTTGGTCCCGCCTCTCAACCGTCAATCAACAGGTGTACAGATTCCTGAGCCTATCGGGCTCTGTCATATCTACACTTGAAACTGTGTATGGAGTCAGCCTCCACCACATCACCCCCTAATGCATTCCATTTGTCAACCACTCTGACACTAAAAAAGTTCTTTCTAATATCTCTGTGGCTCATTTGGGCACTCAGTTTCCACCTGTGTCCCCTTGTGCGTGTTCCCCTTGTGTTAAATAGACTGTCTTTATCTACCCTATCAATCCCCTTCAGAATCTTGAATGTGGTGATCATGTCCCCCCTAACTCTTCTGTCTTCCAGCGAAGTGAGGTTTAATTCCCGTAGTCTCTCCTCGTAGCTCATACCTCTCAGCTCGGGTACTAGTCTGGTGGCAAACCTTTGAACCTTTTCCAGTTTAATCTTATCCTTGACTAGAAAGGACTCCATGCTGGGGCTGCATACTCCAGGATTGGCCTGACATATGTGGTATACAAAGTTCTGAATGATTCTTTACACAAGTTTCTGAATGCCGTTCGTATGTTGGCCAGCCTGGCATATGCCGCTGATGTTATCCGCTTGATATGTGCTGCATGAGACAGGTCTGGCGTGATATCAACCCCCAAGTCTTTTTCCTTCTCTGACTCCTGAAGAATTTCCTCTCCCAGATGATACCTTGTACCTGGCCTCCTGCTCCCTACACCTATCTTCATTACATTACATTTGGTTGGGTTAAACTCTAACAACCATTTGTTCGACCATTCCTTCAGCTTGTCTAGGTCTTCTTGAAGCCTCAAACAGTCCTCTTCTGTTTTAATCCTTCTCATAATGTTAGCATCGTCCGCAAACATTGAGTGTGTGTGTGCGTGTGTGTGTGTGTGTGTGCGTGTGTGTGTGTGTGTGTGTGTGTGTGTGTGTGTGTGTGTGTGTGTGTGTGTGTGTGTGTGTGTGTGTGTGTGTGTGTGTGTGTGTGTGTGTGTGTTTCACGCGGGCGGGAAGATTGGTAGAAAACAGACTTTGTTTGTGTTTGTGTTTTTCAACAGTTTTCAAGATTTTGAGCGCAAGCGGAAAATATATATATCTGAAAGAGTTGAACCACGTGTCGTCTGGTTTTGGACTAGAGAGTCTGAATGTTGTGTGACATTATCTACACATGGAGCCCTGACTGGTCCAACACTCGCGTTTTCCTGACTCATTCCCCTTGTTTACGTGTATAATCACCCTGATGTGTTCAGCCTGTTGTGCCTGCAGAGTTCCCTATAGTTTCATAAGCTCCACTCTTCCAGCAACTATCCCTCGGTTGGAGCAATGAATCATATTATTCCTGCACTACGTCATATTTCCTGTTGAATCTGTGTGTCGAGTTTCCTTCGATAATTTTGCGTCTTTCCGGTTTCTGAATTAAAAATTTGTGTACTGGAAAACTTTTTCCTGTCGTTCGTGTGGCTCATTTACACAAGTTTTCAATCATGAATCCTCGTTCTTCACTGTATCTGCATCAAACTTGCGTATTTGCAACCCTGTGTATGTTGCATCATACTTGTAATACTGAATGTTGCATCATACTTGTAATGCTGAATGCTGCATCATACTTGTAATACTGAATGTTGCATCATACTTGTAATACTGAATGTTGCATCATACTTCTAATACTGAATGTTGCATCATACTTGCAATACTATGTATACTGCATCATACTCGGCAATATTTTGCCGTATTATAACCATAAAAGAAACAAGAACACAACAAAATGCTAATCCACATATTAAAACACGCTCCAGTCATGGAACACTGGTCTCTCCTCCATTAACTCCCATGCGATAAGGGTAGTATTGTTGTGCCAAGATGCTCCCCATTAATCCCCAACCCCCTTAAAATGGCTGGAAGACAATGGTGAAGGGTTGATTGCCGATGAATTTATAATTGTTTTCTCACAACGTCATTATTGAAGAAGAACTATTAGGTTAAGTGTACATGTTGGTGTGTGTACAATAATCTATTATACACACTACTCTACTCTAACAATAGTCTATTCCTGGTTATATGGTTGGTGGTGATACGGTGGATAGTTGATGGTGATGGGATGGATGGTTGGTTAGTGATGGATCTAGATAGTTGGTGATGGGTCTGAATGATTGATTAGTGAATGGTCTGGATGGTTGACTGGGGCTGTATAGATGGTTAGCGATTGCTTTTGGACAGTTTTATATATATATGTGTCACGTGCTTTTTATGTGTGTAAACTTACCAGGATGACACATGGGTGGCATCTGACTGTCATAGGCTGCTCGGGGACCGCCATTATTGCCTCAACCACTTTAAGAAATATCGGCACATGCAGCGGTTTTGTTGAAATCTGAAATTGGGGATTGTTTTATGTAAGGTTTTGGAACCATTTTACATCTTTTCACAATATTACATATTCTGCGACACAGAGAGTTAATGAGAGATAAGGAGAGAGAGCGAGTGAGAGAGAAGGGGATATATGGGAGAGGGAAAGAAAGTGTAAATGAGAAAAGATAGAGACGGGGAAAAAGACAGACAAGGAGGAAGAGCAGAGAGAGGGAAGATGATAGGGAGAATGAGACAGTGAGGGAGAGGGGGAGAGAAAAAGAGATAGAAATGGGGAAGAGAGGAAGAGAGAGCGTGAGTGAGAGGGAGGGAAAGCGTGTGTAAGAGAGACGGGGGAAGGGCGAGAAAGAGACGGGGAGTAATAGAGGAGAAGAGTGTGAAAAAAAGAGTGAAGAGAAATAGGGAAGAAAGGAGAAGAAGAGAGTTGGGAGGAGAAAGGGAGGAAGGAGAGAGAGAGGGTAAGCTAAGGTAATTATCAAAATAAAGCACTAGGCCGTTACGACTGTACAGCGCCCAAAAGGTATATGAGGATAAGAATTTTGGATAGGACGGAAGAAAGAAATGGTGCCTAGCCATTTGGACAGTCAGGGATTGAATGCTGTCATACAAGAAGAAAGACCGTCGTTCTAGCGGCGTCCAGAGGACTATAGCGTCACACACACACACACACACACACACACAACAACAGTGAAAGTGAAAACAGTGAAAGAACAGGTATTGAAAACAGGAAAACAACAGTGAAAGAACAGGTATTGAAACTTAGAACAGGCGAGGACAGGTATACAGAGAATGACAGAGAGGTGTGTGAGGAACTCAACAAGAGGTTCCAGGAGGTCTTCACAATAGAACAGGGTGAGGTCACTGTGCTAGGAGAAAGGGAGGTAAACCAGGCGGCCTTGGAGGAGTTCGAAATTACGAGAGAGGAGGTCAAGAGACACCTGCTGGATCTGGATGTTAGAAAGGCTGTTGGTCCAGATGAGATCTCACCATGGGTACTGAAAGAGTGTGCAGAGGCACTTTGCCTGCCACTCTCCATAGTGTATAGTAAGTCACTAGAGACGGGAGACCTACCAGAAATATGGAAGACGGCGAATGTGGTCCCAATATACAAAAAGGGCGACAGACAAGAGGCACTGAACTACAGGCCAGTGTCCTTGACTTGTATACCATGCAAGGTGATGGAGAAGATCGTGAGAAAAAACCTGGTAACACATCTGGAGAGAAGGGACTTCGTGACAAATCGCCAACATGGATTCAGGGAGGGTAAATCTTGCCTTACAGGCTTGATAGAATTCTACGATCAGGTGACACAGATTAAGCAAGAAAGAGAGGGCTGGGCGGACTGCATTTTCTTGGATTGTCGGAAAGCCTTTGACACAGTACCGCATAAGAGGCTGGTACATAAGCTGAAGAGACAGGCAGGTGTAGCTGGTAAGGTGCTCCAGTGGATAAGGGAGTATCTAAGCAATAGGAAGCAGAGAGTTACGGTGAGGGGTGAGACCTCCGATTGGCGTGAAGTCACCAGTGGAGTCCCACAGGGCTCTGTACTCGGTCCTATCTTGTTTCTGATATATGTAAATGATCTCCCGGAGGGTATCGATTCATTTCTCTCAATGTTTGTGGACGATGCTAAAATTATGAGAAGGATTAAAACAGAAGAGGACTGTTTGAGGCTTCAAGAAGACCTAGACAAGCTGAAGGAATGGTCGAACAAATGGTTGTTAGAGTTTAACCCAACCAAATGTAACGTAATGAAGATAGGTGTAGGGAGCAGGAGGCCAGATACAAGGTATCATCTGGGAGAGGAAATTCTTCAGGAGTCAGAGAAGGAAAAAGACTTGGGGGTTGATATCACGCCAGACCTGTCTCCTGCAGCACATATCAAGCGGATAACATCAGCGGCATATGCCAGGCTGGCCAACATACGAACGGCATTCAGAAACTTGTGTAAAGAATCATTCAGAACTTTGTATACCACATATGTCAGGCCAATCCTGGAGTATGCAGCCCCAGCATGGAGTCCATATCTAGTCAAGGATAAGACTAAACTGGAAAAGGTTCAAAGGTTTGCCACCAGACTAGTACCCGAGCTGAGAGGTATGAGCTACGAGGAGAGACTACGGGAATTAAACCTCACTTCGCTGGAAGACAGAAGAGTTAGGGGGACATGATCACCACATTCAAGATTCTGAAGGGGATTGATAGGGTAGATAAAGACAGTCTATTTAACACAAGGGGCACACGTACTAGGGGACACAGGTGGAAACTGAGTGCCCAAATGAGCCACAGAGATATTAGAAAGAACTTTTTTAGTGTCAGAGTGGTTAACAAATGGAATGCATTAGGAAGTGATGTGGTGGAGGCTGACTCCATACACAGTTTCAAGTGTAGATATGACAGGGCCCGATAGGCTCAGGAATCTGTACACCTGTTGATTGACGGTTGAGAGGCGGGACCAAAGAGCCAGAGCTCAACCCCCGCAAACACAACTAGGTGAGTACAACTAGGTGAGTACACACACACACACACACACACACACATATATATATATATATATATATATATATATATATATATATATATATATATATATATATATATATATATATATATATGCAGAATAACCACATGTGAAAAATAAAAAATGCTTAAAGCGTTTTCGGCTAATTCGCCCTCATCAGAACAAAGTAGAATCTTTGCTTTTGATTCTACTTTGCTCTGATGAGGGCGAATTAGCCGAAAACGCTTTAAGCATTTTCTATTTTTCACATGTAGTTATTCTGCATACTTGGATCAGTGTTTTTGTGATCATTGTTGCATATGTATATATATATATATATATATATATATATATATATATATATATATATATATATATATATATATATATATATATATATATATATATATATATATATATATATATATATATATATATATATTTCCTTTCTCAGTTCTTAATAGGATCCAAAGAGTAAAACCATTCTGAGGCTCACAGCTCCTATAAGATTACATACCAACTTTCATTAAGATTATCTGTTTCATTTCCAAATTAGTTTCATTTCCTCCGTAATGCCACTGGTAATTGCGAACTAAATCTGGCAAAGTCCTCCTCCTGGGCCTCTCATTTGTCAGCCTGGACCTTCCTGTTGTTCCGCCGACGCCAATTTACTGCTATGCCTCCCTAAGAGGATTTTCTAATTCTCATTTCGCAAAGTTAACGGATCGCTGTGTTGATGCTGTTGACGATGCTCCACGGGGAGAAGCTGGCGGTGCACGACGGTGACAAGTGGCGGCGCTCGACAGTGACAATTGGTAGTGCTCGACAGTGACAATTGGCGGCGCTCGACAGTGACAATTGGCGGCGCTTGACAGTGACAATTGGTAGTGCTCGACAGTGACAATTGGCGGTGCTCGACGGTGACAATTGGCGGTGCATGACAGTGACAATTGGCAGTGCTCGACGGTGACAATTGGCGGCGCTCGACGGTGACAATTGGCGGCGCTTGACAGTGACAAATGGCGGCGCTCGACAGTGACAATTGGCGGCGCTCGACGGTGGCAAACTGACGGCGCTCGGCAGTTATAAGAGTAATGACAAACTGGTGGTGTTCGACTCTTAACAAGCTTACATTCGACTGTCAGCTACTACTGGAAAGAGGACATTTAACCTCGAGTTATTTATGGTAACTTTTGTCACAAGGGAATAAATGTGTGCTTGTAATCCCCATTAGATTGCTAAGGAATGTTTCAGTTTGTTAATAGTGGTGTTATCATCATCATGCAAGGAGGCCCTAACCACCACAAGGCACCAGCATTGACCTCCATGTTGCACCTCTATTGACCTCCATGTTGCACCTTTATTGACCTCCATGTTGCACCGTCCTTGACCACCAATGTTGAACCAGCATCATGCCACAAGCTACGGATTAAATTATCGACAAACGGTACTGCATTGGAACTGAATTAACACAAATGAATTCTAAGTTACAGTGATGCTAAAAAATTATCATTATTACAAATACATTATTACAGATAATAATAACAATATTATTAATTACTAGCAGTACCCGGCCACGCGTTGCTGTGGCGCCACAGCAACCTTCCCTGTCCACCAGTCCTTCCCACCATTCCCCACCTAACCCGTCTCTTCGGCCTCCCAACTATTCCCCAGTCCACCGTCCCCTCCTCCTCCCCACAATTCCCCACTCGACCATCCCCTCTTCCTTCCCACCATGTCCCACTCCCCTGTCCCTTTGTCCTCTCCACCATTCTCCATTCCCCCATCCCCCTCGTCCCCACCATCCCAAACTCCCCCGTCCCCTCGTCATCCCCACCATTCCCCACTCCCTCGTCCGATGCCTTCCCAAATGGTCTGATGTTCCCATCTGAAAATTGGGAATACCAAGTGATCTGATGTTCCCATCACTGAAATATAAGAAAAACAGTTAAAATATGAAATGGAAATATGAAAAAATATAAAAAATAAACTATACTCTCGGAATGAACGGTATGGTAAACAACACAGCTCAATTCCAACGCAATTCACACAAAATAATTTAATCAAAATGAAAATAAATCAAAATCTATGAAAATTTAATTTATCAATGCAATTAGAAACATTGAAATGGAATTGTAACATATTTAGTATAGCATGTGTGTTGCTCTTACATGCAACAGATGGCGCTGTTTTTTCTCAAGAAAAGCATTGTTTTACCTGTCACAGGTGTGGCATCTATACTTATACTTACGAAATGAACAGTATGGTAAACAACACAGCTCAATTCCAACACAGTTTATCACAAAATAATTCAATAAAAAATAAAATGAATAGAAATCAGTGAAAATAAAATTTATCAGTGCAATCGGAAACATTGAAATGTAATTCGT
The DNA here is from genome assembly GCF_040958095.1 of Procambarus clarkii. NCBI lineage: Eukaryota > Metazoa > Arthropoda > Malacostraca > Decapoda > Cambaridae > Procambarus > Procambarus clarkii. The sequence goes on from NC_091176.1 coordinate 21,208,260, forward strand.
AACATATTTAGTATAGGTGCATGTTGCTATTATGTGCAACAGATGGCGCTGTTTTTTAAAAACGCATGTTTTTTCCTGTCACAGGTGAGGCATGTATATAGTAGATATATAAAAAGACGCGCCTATTCGAATGCAACTTTGTGTCAAAATTTCAAAGCAACCGGTAAAGAGGTTTCGAAGATTTCCCTCACATGAAAAACACATGAAAAAACACAGTTTTTCAGAAAAAGCCAACCCGTTCTCGCACTTGCTTCCTGTCAATATTGGCTTGTTTAATAAGTGCATATCTAACCTATCAACGGTATAGGTTGGTAACAGTGCTGTAGCTAACCATAGTTGGGAAAAGGATCACAATATTGATTTTAAGAAATGTGAAATAATCAATAAAAGTAAAAATATTAGAACAAGAAGGGTAAAAGAAGGGGCTTTAAATAATAAAGCCCCTTCTTTAAGAATGTCTTTATTAGCAACAACTCCAGTTCTCAGAATATCAGGATGACAGGAAGGACAAGTGGTCATAACTCTCTAGAAGACATCCTCACAGGAACATCGGCAGCCGGGAATAGAAGTGACCTGGTCAGGAGATCAAGAAGGATATGAGGCGTGAACTCTGGGTAGCGCTTACGGGCTCACCATAGCCTGTGCTACTTGGAACTTTTTGTTCCGAGTAGCTGAATCACAAACAACAACAACAGCCACTGGATTGCGACCGTGTTAGTCATTGAGATGTGAGCCTTGTCCTAACCACTTTCTCAGTGCCTTGATAGTGCAATCAGGAGAGTACGAAAGGCTTTCTTTACATCACACAAATGCATTGGTGTGGATAAAATAATAATAATAATAATAATAATAATAATAATTAATAATAATAATAATAATTAATAATAATAATAATAATAATAATAATAATAATGGAGAAAAATTATATGGTTTTCAATAAATTCCAATTGCTATATTACCGATGAGATAAGAGTAGGACCCTCAGATACAGCCAACTATAACTAGCATAAATCGTGTGGGAAATATTAACAATACTAGGTAGACCATAATTAAAATTTCACAAATGGTTGCCATAAATATGAGTCAAAACAACTAGAAAACAACCTGGCATCCCAACTACATAGAGGATGACGAACGAGTTCAATTTCCTTTACAGTCAGAGATTAATTTGACCGGACTACGCTCCGTGGTTGATTAATCTCCGCTGATATATAGACTTGTGTGGTAAAAACAGTACCAGAGGCGGATGAGAGTCTGGCGAAGCAACGCCTGGCGATGCCTCGTACACGGTCGTGTGGTGGTGGTTGTGTGGAGTGAGGTAATGCATGAGATTTTGAGTATCTGGTGAAAAAAATCTGATTATTTTATGAAGTAAATTATCAGGGAAAAGCCCTTAGTCACAGATAGGGATAATCCCAGAGAGGTGCATGTACCCACCATCTTCTCGGCCGTCGTTCGATCTCGATAGTCCAAGCGGTTGGGCACCGGTCTTTCACTCCGTCTTCATATTCCAGCTCCTTGTCTGCACATTAATTCAAAGTGCTACACAATAGTCACACGTTTCTTGAGGGAATAAGGCATCTTAAACCTCCTCCCACTCCACTCCCTCTCCCGCCCCCTTCCCATTTCCTCCCTGTCTTCCTTAATCTTTTTATTAACCTCCAGTGAATGTTTCAGAGGTAATTCCGTCCCCCTCATCCCCCTTCTACACAACTGGTAGTCCTGGTTTTAGAAACAACTCTTCTAAGGAGATGGCTGTCCTATAAAATGTATAAGTTGTTTACTTGTCTTTAATGTGATTTTGTTTACTAAAAACCTATTTTCGTTTCCTTCTCACTCATCAATTATCAAAACCTTTATGCTGAAATGATTGTACATATAATTGGTAAAGTTTAGATAAAATTTACAGTACATTTATTTCATAAAAGTTACAATAAGAACGTAGCACATAAACATTGTCATTATCAAAATCAGAAACTTTGCACGAAACAACTTATTCAATCAGTACGATACTGGCTGGACTCAGTAGGTGTATAGGAGTCTAATTTATGTACAATCATAACTCAATAAACCAGTTAGCCCCAGTTCTTCAATAATTACTACTTCATATAAATAATGTGCAAACGCCGTAATAGAAAACTTAATAATAGTCAAACATTACTCAGTAGCTATCTTTGATACTGTATTAATTAAATTTTGAATAAAGTTTTCAATTGTTAGGTTTCCATAAAAATCATTACTAACTCAGTGCTAAAATTTATATCTATAACAGAGACGAATGAGAACAGCGCAATAATTAATATTTAGCAGATAATGGGAACAAAACGCCGGTCACTCATGTCATTGTTGAGACCTATTACCTCTAGTCGAGGCCTGTTAGAATGTGCCTCTTTGAAGCAAATAATCACACAAGTTCCCCCTCGCTATCAAGAGTTCTCACCCCTAACCTTTTCCACCTCCAGAATCACCTTAACCAAGCTTGTATCTCCCTCACAACAGTTCTGTTTACAACTTAGTGTAAACACAAAATATCGCCATCTCTTCTGCTTTAGCAAATAAAGATTAAAAGCACTTCATCTACAGTGTAATTACTACGAACAATTCCTCTTTGTGTTAAATTAACCTTAGCACCAGGAACATCGTTAGAACCATCTGTAATTCAGCAACCAGCAGCATCAGAACCACAAACAGACTACCACTGCCGTTTACAAAGTCAGACTTTTTACATTTAGAAAAAATAGGTGAAAGCTGAAAATGCAAGAGAGTCGAGGAAGCGTAATGCAATGATCATAACCTGTACCATCTCCTTCCATAACTTCAAGGTCATACACGACAAAACTCGACCGTTAAGAAAGTTTATAACCGCACCAGGTCTGAAAGGCCTGGTCGCGAGGCGCAAGGATCCAAGGCTGGCTGGTGCGTAGGTGCCCGTCTCCCAACCACCACCATCACTAGTAGTAGCAGGCATCCATCAGTCTCAGGAGACTATGGTGTTGCGCTCTGGTTGTCGGTCTGGAGTGGCCTCACCAGGGCGCAAAGCCAGGGTAGGGTGATTCGGGGGAGAAGCTGTTACCCAGGCAGCAGGTCCCCCTCTCCACGGCGCTGAAAGTCTCCAATGGAAAGGCATACGCCAATACGATTGGTTCCAGCAGATTTGATCACTACGAGCGCCGTGATAGTGATACTACGTGATCACTACCACCTCCAATTTCACAATTACCTTCATTATCACTACACACAACTTTCTACCATTTCAACCACAATCATCACCACCATCTCCACCATCACTACCAACACACCATTACCACAAAAACAGTCACTCCACCATCACTACAATATGACAAAGACCACCGCCACCACCATCATTACCAGAACCATTACTATCATCAACACACCACTACCACTACAGCCATCACCATCACCTGTGCCAAAAGTTTTTCAGAATTAGAGAGTGAATGCCTTCATGGAAAAGCCAAGAGACAGAATCTTAAATGAACTCAAGTACAATTTATCCTACAGGAAATGAAACTCGAAATTATTTTTGTTTTGTTGCCCCGATAAAAGGGATTACTTCGCTGGGAAAATTGTCTGTCTAAATTTTCGAGTATTGGTGACGGGATGCGGCCCATCACTGGGTGGAAGTTGGGACAGAAGTGTATCGAAGAAATTGAATTGGTGGTCGACACTATTTCCCTTCATTCTTCTTATTATATACAACACTATAAATACCTTAAACTGAGAGATAAAGGGAAGGAAAGAAAGACAGAGGGCGAAACGTAGACTATCTGAAATAATACATTATCCATCCGATGTTTCATTTTAATGATGTATTGATAAATTTATTATAATCTAGAGCTGAAAAAATATATGAATATATTAATGAAATTTGAATGAATATAAATATTTAAATATTCACCATAACTCAACAGTGACAGCGCTGAGCTACATTGTCTGCCTCTCCTTTATGATTTATTCAGAAAATAATAATTTTTGTTAATGAATATCCATCGCGAATCAACATTAATTAGTTAGGTCTCGCAATGTTTGATTAATATCAGTCAGCTTCGTGGAACCGGCACAAACAATTTAAAGTTATCTTCCTCTGTTCCCAGTGTTTTATCTAAGAATAAAAACATTACAAACAAAATTTATGTTCCGAATTTTAACGTGCATCATAAATTATATGCATTTATTTAATCAGCTATGACTTTCAACAAATTAATATTTTGTTCCTAAATCATGTTTCCGTCAGGAAAATTAATGAATAGCATAATATATGAACGTTCAGCAGTGCTGACAAGAGCTTAGGTTAATCACCAGGTGACTCCCAGCGCTGTCGATCATGACGGGATCACGTTTGTCACGTTAATACCTCGTTCAACAAGGATTCTCTTTTCCAGTGAAAATTATAACTACAAAATTAGGATGGATGGATGTAGGACACTTCGAACACGAGACGAATTGCAAACTTTAATCAAATTTAATTAACACGACAAGCAAATCCTGCCCAACCTAACGATATATATATATATATATATATATATATATATATATATATATATATATATATATATATATTTATATATATATATATATATATATATATATATATATATATATATTTATATATATATATATATATATATATATATATATATATATATATATATATATAAATTGTGTGTGTGTACGATTAGAGCCGTGTTCGAAACGCCTACTTACTATTTGATGGAACCCCTTAGAATAACCTTTCAAAGCAAGCGAGAAAGTAGAGTTACTAAGCAGAACACACCGGGTTACGGCCAATGGATCGAATATTTTATGGTTTTTCCCAGAAAGATATAATAATTTAAGTTAATTGAATATATTGTACCAAAATGCATCCTATTGGAATCTAAATGTATCTATATCTAGCAAAAATTCTACTTATACTTCACAAATTTAACCAAATTTAACCTAGCAACAGCTAAACTAATTAAATATGAGCACCCCATATCCTCACATACAAGCCTATGTTACCACTGTCCATCCTTTGCATGAGCTAGCTATAACTAAAACCCAAATAGGCTAATTTACACTATTTTATGAACAAGCTAGCTTCTTGATAACTATAGCTAGCTATAGAATAGCTTGATAAAATGGCTAACTATTATATGAGCAAGCTTCTTAGTATTAAAAAGTATCAATTTTTGTGACTATAAATAAGTTTTTTGGTTAACTTGTGATATTTTTGCCACTTTATGGCAATAACTTGCTCTATCATTGCTATATTTCCGCTGTAACTTGATGTATCCTTGCTATATTGCTTCGCATTTCGAGGTTATGCGAAGTTAGAGGCGCCCTTAATGGTCAGGATCATTCGAAGAATCATGGTCACTATACCTTGACTGTGGTATCCTTATAACTCGCAAAAGAGGTGGACTTGGCGAGCGGACAAGGCTGTAATTAACCCATGAATGGGGAAGTGGCAGGCTCGTGACAAATTGCCAATGTTTATAAATGAGGATTGTTGGCGTCTTCCAAAACAAGGATGGCTTGCATCTGAGCCCATGGGTACGGTTCTGTAATTGTCTTTTGTAAATCAGAGGAAGTAATTTTTTTCTTGATAATTTAAATTATTAAATAACACCTGCTTTATATTGATGCGGCCTGTTAATTATCAATGAAACTGTTGTATATATATATATATATATATATATATATATATATATATATATATATATATATATATATATATATATATATATATATTTTTTTTTTACCACCTCTGGTGCAAGTGTAGGGACCCATAGCCACGGAGAAGAAAATAAAGAGTCCTCAGAGAAGACCTTGTGGATCCTCACTGAACACTTTGATATATATATATATATATATATATATATATATATATGTCGTACCTAGTAGCCAGAACTCACTTCTCAGCCTACTATTCAAGGCCCGATTTGCCTAATAAGCCAAGTTTTCCTGAATTAATATATTTACTATAATTTTTTTCTTATGAAATGATAAAGCAACCCCTTTTCTCTATGTATGAGGTCAATTTTTTTTATTGGAGTTAAAATTAACGTAGATATATGACCGAACCTAACCAACCCTACCTAACCTAACCTAACCTATATTTATAGGTAAGGTTAGGTTAGGTAGCCAAAAAAAGCTAGGTTAGGTTAGGTTAGGTAGGTTAGGTAGACGAAAAAACATTAATTCATGAAAACTTGGCTTATTAGGCAAATCGGGCCTTGAATAGTAGGCTGAGAAGTGCGTTCTGGCTATTAGGTACGACATATATATATATATATATATATATATATATGTCGTACCTAATAGCCAGAACGCACTTCTCAGCCTACTATTCAAGGCCCGATTTGCCTAATAAGCCAAGTTTTCATGAATTAATGTTTTTTCGTCTACCTAACCTACCTAACCTAACCTAACCTAGCTTTTTTTGGCTACCTAACCTAACCTTACCTATAAATATAGGTTAGGTTAGGTTAGGTAGGGTTGGTTAGGTTCGGTCATATATCGACGTTAATTTTAACTCCAATAAAAAAAAATTGACCTCATACATAGAGAAAAGGGTTGCTTTATCATTTCATAAGAAAAAAATTATAGTAAATATATTAATTCAGGAAAACTTGGCTTATTAGGCAAATCGGGCCTTGAATAGTAGGCTGAGAAGTGAGTTCTGGCTACTAGGTACGACATATATATATATATATACATATATATATATATATATATATATATATATATATATATATATATATATGTCGTACCTAGTAGCCAGAACTCACTTCTCAGCCTACTATTCAAGGCCCGATTTGCCTAATAAGCCAAGTTTTCCTGAATTAATATATTTACTATAATTTTTTTCTTATGAAATGATAAAGCAACCCTTTTCTCTATGTATGAGGTCAATTTTTTTTTATTGGAGTTAAAATTAACGTAGATATATGACCGAACCTAACCAACCCTACCTAACCTAACCTAACCTATATTTATAGGTAAGGTTAGGTTAGGTAGCCAAAAAAAGCTAGGTTAGGTTAGGTTAGGTAGGTTAGGTAGACGAAAAAACATTAATTCATGAAAACTTGGCTTATTAGGCAAATCGGGCCTTGAATAGTAGGCTGAGAAGTGCGTTCTGGCTATTAGGTACGACATATATATATATATATATATATATATATATATATATATATATATATATGTCGTACCTAGTAGCCAGAACGCACTTCTCAGCCTACTATGCAAGGCCCGATTTGCCTAGTAAGCCAAGTTTTCATGAATTAATTGTTTTTCGACTACCTAACCTACCTAACCTAACCTAACCTAACTTTTTCGGCTACCTAACCTAACCTAACCTATTAAGATAGCTTAGGTTAGGTTAGGTAGGGTTGGTTAGGTTCGGTCATATATCAACGTTAATTTTAACAGCAATAAAAAAAAATTTACCTCATACATAATGAAATGGGTAGGTTTATCAATTCATAAGAAAAAAAATTGAGAAAATATATTAATTCAGGAAAACTTGGCTTATTAGGCAAATCGGGCCTTGCATAGTAGGCCAAAAAGTGCGTTCTGGCTACTAGGTACGATATATATATATATATATATATATATATATATATATATATATATATATATATATATATATATATATATATATATATATATATATATATATATTTATATATATATATATATATATATATATATATATATATATATATATATATATATATATATATCAAAGTGTTCAGTGAGGATCCACAAGGTCTTCTCTGAGGACTCTTTATTTTCTTCTCCGTGGCTATGGGTCCCTACACTTGCACCAGAGGTGGTAAAAAAAATATATATATATATATATTGTGACGATAATCTCTTTCAAGAGAGATTGAGCCTGCTCTTCCCTACAAAGTACGTAAAAATAAAAGATAATATAGAAGATACGTCCAGCAAGTATCGCCAAACGTTTTGCCCAGAGAGCAAAACGTACCCAGCACATAGTGACACCTGCTAACTACCACCGACGTACCCAGCAAACTGCTCGTCCTTGCCTGCCTGTCACTGATTGGCTGGTGTCCCGTCGCACCTGCCCTCCGCCCTCCGCCACAAGTTGATGTCTGGGCTGCAGTGCTCCAGTATTGTCAGAATATCTCAGTGCTCCTTGCAGTTGACATCTCTCGCTGGTAGACTAAGCCTTGGCTTTCGTGTACTAAGGGAGGTGGCAGCTCGAAGCCAATATTCCAGCTCCATTAATACTTTATTTTGCTATCACTGTAACTCACTTGTCTTAACGTAACTTTTCATTTGCCAGTGATTATTCATATTATTTTGTTTGTTGACTTCTCTTTTATATTTTATGTGCTTAACTTTATTCATGTCTTGTTTTTCTAAAGTAATTAAAATTTCATTGTTAATTTACTTGTGTTTTGTGTGTCTTCCCATTACCTTACCACAGACGAAAGCTCCAGTTTTCTCTTTTTTTTTCCTATAATGTGACGAGGCCCTGCCCCTAGCTTTTGAAACAGCCGAACACCAACGCTTTACCGTCACAATATATATATATATATATATATGACCAAAAGGGTAAGATTAATTATTCGAACACGAATCTTTTCAAAATATCCTATGTTTTTCTTCACTGTCGGGGGAAGTTGAAAAATTAATTCTCCAAAGTTCATGTTGACAATTTTATTTTTGGTCTGACTCCTAGGGATGCCTTTTGCAAGGTCACTTCTTACATTCTTACAAATTTACCATGTTTTTGCACAGGCTTATATTCTCTTTGGGTGAGGTGATACAGAACAAGTGAAGGAAAGAAGGGAATAAATGGCATAACATAGGGGATATTGATAGGGTAGCAATATCAATATCTATGTTAATATCCCCTATGGTAATACCCTATCAATATCCTCTATGTTATGCCTTTCATCCACTGGTTTCATCCTCTTTTCTGTACCACCTCACCGAACCTCTACAGTTGGGTGAAGTTGGAGCCTCACACACACAATGAATTAGTGTGTGTGAAATGTTGAAAGAAACATATCTAAAGATATACAAAAACATTCACACTCAACATAAAACAAAATATGCACATGAAGACAATTATACACACTCTGATTAAGTATTACAGCAACAAGTATGTATTGTATCTCTAACCCTATCAATAGAAAACTGAAGAAAGTGTACATGTCCGTGCTAGCATTGTATACGTATGGCCACATCTGTGGTACACAATAAACTAAAAAAGTGCACAAGGACAAACATTCACATCAGTATAAGAATTAGAATTATAAACGTTATTCGTAACCACTTATTAACCACTACAATAACGACTGGATTTAACAGGTGTACATCAATTTAAATCAAACATACATGTTTAGCGTAAAGTGAGCGACATTTAGATTATAATTGGAAAGGTGATACATATTGGAAAACAAAGTGAGGTGTAACATTAGAGTGGGGAGACAGATATTGGCACAATTTATATCACAATATTACGATAACAAAAGATAATTTCAAAGAGAAAAAATATAGAGAAAGAAATAAATAGAGAAATTTTAATGAGAAAGAAATAATTATTCCATGACGTGATTAAAATTTGCACACCGCAGGCTTCCAACATCAACAGATTCAGGGATTATCCCGGATCAAAATCACTCTAGACTCTTAAACTCTAGACGCTTAAACAAGAATTTAGCTCTTAAAACAGATGTGACTCCAACAGTATTAAAAATGTCTGTCAGTAAGGAACTCTGTGACAGCAGTTCTTTCATAATTCCAAATATCCAGCTTGGGGTCTTCCTCCTTCTCTGCTGAGTACTTGTTTTATTCTACCCAGTAGACCCGCTACACCATTATATATCACCCATACTTAAGTTGCATTTCCTAATAATAAAGTCGATATTTTTGGAACAGTTGGAGTGGTCAGTAATAAGTGAGTTCCGGAAAGAAAAGTTGATTGTCTTTACTGGATGGTTGATTCTGTTCAGAGAAATTGATATAATTCACTTGTGACTTATTTATTTAAGTGTATTTCTGGACATCAGGAAGTAGATTGCAATGAGTGGGAGGATGCACTCCTAAGACACGGCTCGAACCCTTCCTCCATGTGCTATTGAGCTTGCCAAGGTCAGCATTGTGTAGGTACCATAGTTCACATCCCTACAAGCATATACATTGTTTAATAATTTTAATATCGACCAGGTAGCAAGATTACAGAATTCACTCATAATGACATTTGGTCTGACAAATCAGAACCCTAGTAGCATGAGAAAAGTGGGCCCTTTGAGTATATTAAATGCCCCCAGATGTTTTCAGAAAGAAACACTGCCGGAATATCTCTGCCTGGTAACTTTAGTTTGGGATCTCGAAGAGACGAGTCCTGTGAGTTAAAAGCACCTGCGTCACACTTGGCAGGATTGTACGTTAGGTTTCATTCTCCACTATATGTTTCACATCTCTCAAGTTTTCCATAGCCTGGCTGAATCTCACATCTCGTTTTCTCTTTCTTGCATAACACACGTTAACTAGCAAAAAATTTACGTTCTACAGCCAAATTAAAGTACTTTACTCTAGAAATTCTATTATTCGCATTGAGATACGAAATAAACAAGAAAAATAGTGAATGGCATTGGAATAAAGAGGAAACATAATCGAACTCATTACAACTGCTCGACAACTAGCCGGATTTCCGAACCAAACTGGTGAAATCTATCACAGCTGCACTTCTAACACGGAAAGTCATCGAATTTGGAACCCGAGCCATCAAGTAGACCATCAACAAGGCCAGGGCTGTAGTAGTTAGTGTGTGTCACAGCCTCTAACGACGGCCTCGATTCATTTGGATGCAAATTTAGACCTGGTGGCGCGAGCCGCAGGTATACAGGATGAGGTAACTGGAACGGGGTACACAGGATGAAGTACACAGTATACAGTACACACACACACACACACACACACACACACACACACACACACACACACACACACACACACACACACACACACACACACACACACACACACACAGGCCAAACCCCCAAACATACCAGCGATACAAAGATGCGAGAAACAACTACACGGCAGTGAGGAGAGAGGCAGAAAGAAATTTTGAAAAAGGGATTGCAGACGAATGTAAAACAGAACCAGGTCTATTCTATAAATTCATAAACAACAAATTGCAGGTAAAGGATAATATTCAGAGGTTGAAAATGGGAAATAGATTCACGGAAAATGAAAAGGAAATGTGTGAAACATTAAACGAAAAGTTCCAAAGTGTCTTTGTACAAAATGAAATCTTCAGGAAACCAGATACAATAAGAATTCCAGAGAACAACATAGAGCACATAGAGGTGTCTAGAGACGAAGTGGAAAAAGTGCTCAAGAAGCTAAATAAGAACAAAGCAGTTGGTCCAGATGGAGTTTCACCATGGGATCTGAGAGAATGTGCACCTGAGCTCAGCATTCCACTTCAACTGATTTTTCAGGTATCCCTGTTTGCAGGAGTTATAGCTGATATGTGGAAAAAGGCTAACATAGTTCCAATTTACAAAAGTGGAAGCAGGGAAAACCCCCTTAAATATAGACCTGTATCATTGACAAGTGTAATAGTCAAAATATTGGAAAAAATAATTAAAACTAAATGGGTAGAACACCTGGAGAGAAATGATATAATATCAGACAGACAGTATGGTTTTCGATCTGGAAGATCCTGTGTATCGAATTTACTCAGTTTCTATGATCGAGCAACAGAGATTTTACAGGAAAGAGATGGTTGGGTAGACTGCATCTATCTGGACCTAAAAAAGGCTTTCGACAGAGTTCCACATATGAGGTTGTTCTGAAAACTGGAAAATATTGGATGGATGACAGGTAAGCTTCTAACATGGAAGAAAAATTTTCTGACTGATAGAAAAATGAGGGCAGTGATCAGAGGCAATGTATCGGACTGGAGAAATGTCACAAGTGAAGTACCACAGGGTTCAGTTCTTGCACCAGTGATGTTTATTGTCTACATAAATGATCTACCAGTTGGTATACAGAATTATATGTACATGTTTGCTGATGATGCTAAGATAATATGAAGGATAAGAAACTTCGATGATTGTCATGCCCTTCAAGATGACCTGGACAAAATAAGTATATGGAGCACCACTTGGCAAATGAAATTTAATGTTAATAAATGCCATGTTATGGAATGTGGAATAGGAGAACATAGACCCCACACAACATATATATTATGTGAGAAATCTTTAAAGAATTCTGATAAAGAAAGAGATCTAGGGGTGGTTCTAGATAGAAAACTATCACCTGAGGACCACATAAAGAATATTGTGCGAGGAGCCTATGCCACGCTTTCTAACTTTAGAATTGCTTTTAAATACATGGATGGCGATATACTAAAGAAATTGTTCACGACTTTTGTTAGGCCAAAACTAGAATATGCAGCAGTTGTGTGGTGCCCATATCTTAAGACGCACATCAACAAAAAGGAAAAGGTGCAAAGACATGCTACTAAGTGGCTCCCAGAACTGAAGGGCAAGAGCTACGAGGACAGGTTAGAGGCATTAAATTTGCCAAAACTAGAAGACAGAAGAAAAAGAGGTGATATGATCACTACATACAAAATAGTAACAGGAATTGAAAAAATTGTTAGGGAAGATTTCCTGAGACCTGGAACTTTAAGAACAAGAGGTCATAGATTTAAACTAACTAAACACAGATGCCGAAGAAATAAAAGAAAATTCACTTTCACAAACAGAGTGGTAGACGGTTGGAACAAGTTATGTGAGAAGGTGGTGAAGGCCAAGACCGTCAGTAGTATCAAAGCGTTATATGACAAAGAGTGCTGGGAAGACGGGACACCACGAGCGTAGCTCTCATCCTGTAACTACACTTAGGTAATTACACTTAGATGGTCATTTATTTGATAAGGAAGCTATCCTGGAGTACACACACACACACACTGGATGAAGAGCACATGCTGATGTCCACAGAATGGGCAATAAACACATTCTATACAAGATCGATTCTAGGAAATGCACAACCGGAATGGAACCTTCACCACATGAAAACTAAAGGATACTTAGAAACTGCAAAGCTATACAAAAAGATTGTTGCCTAAAGTAAAATAACTGCAGAGAGATGCTATAATTTTTTGGTTGAGAATAAAAGGTCGAGATTACTGCGTTAGAGATTAGAAATACAAACTAGTTCTGTTTAATGCTTGTGAGGGGACACGCTACGGTGAAGACGTGGATGCTGCCCTGGGATGAAGATGTGGATGCTGCACTGGGATTCAGACGTGGATGCTGCACTGAGATGAAGATGTGGATGCTGCACTGGGATGCAGATGTGGAATGCTGCACTGGGATGAAGATGTGGATGCTGCACTGAGATGAAGATGTGGATACTGCACTGAGATGAAGATGTGGATGCTGCACTGGGACGAGGTAGTGCATACAGCCTCAATACAGTTTCAAGAGCAAACAATATAAAAATGACACGATGAGCGATATAAGAGTGCGAAGTACATAGGAGGCGGAGCCCAAGAGCCCGACTTCATATCCTGAATAACGTGTCACCTGTCCCTCAACTCAATTTCCAGCACATCCACCACAGTACCTACCAGCACACCGTCGCTAGTACACCCTTCACAATACACACAATCACCCCAATACACCCTCCCAAGCACATTCCCACAATCCCACTCTCCCCAGTACACCTTGGCCAGCACACTCCAGAACACCCATCCCAACACATCTCAGCACACCCTTCCCCCTTCCCCCCCCCCCCCCCCCTCACATTCTCACAACGACCCCCGTACTCTGTTCGAGCTGTTTTTGATGAGCCTCGACTAAAATTCCATTAAATTTCATTAAAAAATGCTCCATTGACTGATGGGTGACACAAAGGGTGATTCTCTCTCGTTTTCTGTTAGTAGAATGTTTAAAACGATGACTTGAATGTCTTTTTTTAGGTCACAAATATGTAAAGTTGGCGAGAGGCTATTTTGTTCAGCAACAGTGGTCGAATCAACAATTATAGAACAAAATTTTCTATATATCTATATTGCAGGTTGAATCATTATAATGTGTTATATTATCTAGGTGAGAACACTAGGTGAGTACACTAGGTGAGTACACTTAGTGGGAACATTAGGTGAGTACACTAGGTGAGTACACTTAATGGGAACATTAGGTGAGTACACTTAATGGGAACATTAGGTGAGTACGCTAGGTGAGTACACTAGGTGAGAACACTTAGTGGGAACATTAGGTGAGAACACTAGGTGAGAACACTAGGTGAGTACACTTAGTGGGAACATTAGGTGAGTACACTAGGTAAGAACACTAGGTGAGTACACTAGGTGAGAACACTAGGTGAGAACACTAGGTGAGAACACTAGGTAAGAACACTAGGTGAGATCACTAGGTTAGTATACTTTGTTAGAACACTAGGTGAGAACACTAGGTGAACACACTGGGAGAGCCGACTAGGTGAACACACTAGGTGAACACATTGGATGAGCACACAAAGTGAATACATTAGGTGAACATACTGTGTGAACACACTGGGTGAACACACTGGGTGAACACACTGGGTGAACACACTGGGTGAACACACTGTCAACACACTGTCAACACACTGGGTGAAAACACTGTGAACACATTGGGTGAACACACTGGGTGAACACACTATGTGAACACACCGTGAACACACTGCGTGAACACACTGGGTGAACACACTGTGAACACACTAGGTGAAGATTGGGTGAAGAACACACTAGATTGCTAAAAACAAGTGTTTAGCAATCTAAATATAAAAAAATATTTTAGGCATCAAGTGAGATGCATTTAGATTAGTCGTGACAAACTCAACGCAAGAATACAATGTTAAATGACGGGGAACCAAGAATTTTAATTCATTCTGCACAAGCACACATACGGGAGAAAATGCACACACCAAAAGCAAATAATAATAATAATA
>NC_091176.1:21225750-21383250 GCF_040958095.1 Procambarus clarkii
ACACACACACACACACACACACACACACACACACACACACACACACACACACACACACACACGTATATTACAAATGTTGAAAACCGCACATTATGTTCAAACATATTCATCCACACAACAAATATTTAGTACTAGAATATACAACTATGAATATAAATCTTGCATTCAATCAAAATGCATGCAGACAAGCTTTCACTAGCCCAGCCTCAAGACTTGTACAGCAATAAGAAGAATCGCAAGTCTCACACAAGTAATATCAGCGAGATGAAAATATTCCTGACTGTTCCGGAACAGTCCTCGGGGAGTAAGTAACCACAGAGGAGAGTCTAGCAAATACTGAGGCATTGAGCAGCTTGTGGAACTAGATGAAGCGAAGGTTTCAGGGCAACCTTCCTACCTTTTGCTATCTTGTGTTACCTTGTGCTGATTCCGAAGATCAACGTCCTCGCGGAACGATCTCTGACCAGACCTTCTGGTTGGTGGTGTAGTCAACCTGGTTAACCAACCAGGCGCAGCTGCTCGCAGTCTGACGTGTGAATCATAACTTGGTTGATCAGGTATCCTATGGAGGCAAGACAAAGTATTACCATAGATGTGAGACGCTGTACAGTTCCACGATAAACTTCAAGTTGCTTCAGCTTGAAGTATATCTCTACTCTACTGCTTCATTAGCAAGGGGAAAGTTGCCCACCAGCTGGAAGACGGCAAATATGAAACCAATATTCAAGGGAATGATCGAGAAGAAGGTGCTAAATTGTCATATGGCGCCATTGCCAAGAATACTCTGTAAATAACATTAAGCAATAATAAAGATAATAATACTAGTAGAACATTTAGTCAAACTTTTTTTTGTAAACATCAGCATGCATTTACGAAAAAAATGCACATTGAAGCTCCTTTGTTAAAATGACGACTATAAGACCTGTACATCAGCCATGTGAAGCTGGTTCTAGAGTACCCAGCCCAGTCGAGGTGCCCCCACCTCAAAAATATCTTAAGAATTCTCGAAAAAGCACAAAAATTTGTATCGAGACGCATCCCCGACTTACATGGGATGTGGTTACGAAGAAAGATTGAAGGAGCGGAACCTATCAATGCTAGAAATGAAAATAGAAGATACACAATTTAAGGCACATAATTGTGTAATTGGTCAGGAGGAGTAAAGACAATTTTTCACATTTTGGGATAGCTAGGCTACTGATGGCACCTGTCTAAGAGACACATAAGGAATCTTCTGTCTCTGTACGATTATTTGGATCCATATATCATGTGCAAATGAGAATTCCATGCAAATTCACTCTCTTCTCGTCCAGGGAAAATGCAACGTAAAATATGAAGATAAAAATATACTTAAATTGTATTAAAAATTGGCTTATAAAATATATAAAAATGAAATTCCTGACAACATTTTGTAAAAATAAATGTAAAATGTGCAGTCAGTGCCAGTATTGTTATGCAACGCTGAGGAACAACGTCCTGGTCATCACCTGTCAGTATAAAACTGTCCATACAGTCTTCATTTCTCTCTCAGCCACAACAAACCCCCCCACCCACTTTCAGTCCCCATTCCATAACAATAACCAGTTCTTGACTACCCTTTTCCACCTATCCCCTCCCCACATGTTCCCCAAGACAACCGTCTCCTCCCCCACATGCTCCCCAAGACAACCCTCTCCTTCCCCACACGCTCCCCAAGACAACCATCCCTTCCCCCACAAGCTCCTCATACACACCTTCAATATTATGGATGATCACTGGCATCACTTCCCCACAACGAACCATATCTAGAGCCTCGAAGTCAAATATCAAAATGCTTATGAATCAGAAACAAAGACAGCGGGATTAAAGTAAAGGTTAAGGATTAAATTCCCAATATAATCGCAGTCACAGAAACAAAATATTGACAGAGCAAATGGAGGAGAGCAAAATATTATACATTATTGGCAAGAAAATAATAATGGTCTGACGAACTGGAAACACCAAATTAGATTGATTAAGATAATGAATATTATGAGCAGATATCTCCACCAACGAGACCTACATCAATGAGATTTCTATCGCAAATAAGAAGAGAAAGACCCTCTGGCAAGAAGCAAGGGCCAAGTGGTTGGGTATATGCAACCAAGGTTGAAGCAGACTGCGAGCCAAGAGAAGGTAGGATCAAAGACCCCTGCAGCAAGGCGGGTTCCTAGGATCAAAGTCTCCCTCCCGCTGCTCCTGTGCTGAGAGGCGAAGCTTGGGTCGTATTGGGCTCCCTCCAGGTGTGTTGCCCGTTGCTCATTCCCCCAGCCTGTGTGTAATAACATTTATAGCGGTAATATTTATATTGAGGATTCATGGCATAGAATAAATGGGGTAATAACAGAGAAAATGACGTAGACTATGTATTAGACACGTCCTTATCTGCAGGTAGGTCAAAAGGAGTAAGGTACGGTAAGTTAATTATCGGAAAGGACAGCAGTTTGAGGTGATATGGAGAGCAGCATCTGTGATGCAGAGTAAAAGAACGGTGTCCAGTTACTTGGACCATCGGGAATCGAACTACGGTTCTGCAGAATACGAGGTTGTCGCTATATCGACCAGTCCAATTTCTTCTGAATGCGAAATATTAGTTAAAGATTGTTTTATAAACCATTTTATTTTAACAGTTTGAATGTAAACAGTAGGGATTTAGATATATGTTTAACTTGCGAATAATAATCACTTCCGTGTTAATTTTATAATGGAGTAGGTTTAACTAAATTCCGAAGAGAATTCGAGCTTTCGTTTGAAACTTCTTTGCCGCTCAGTGCCCGCGTGTATGACTCCCAGGAGGATACCTCACCTGCGTGAGGCGAGGCTTGGAGGATAGGGTAGGGAAGTGAGGGAGATGGATCTCACCCGCCTACTTACCTCACCCGTGAGGTAAGTAGGCGGGAGAGATATATGTAAAACGGGACACTAACTCTTAGATCGCCCATTCCTAAGCCTGGGTGCTGCCTGCGTTTGGGCTGAGGAGTTAGTCGTTATGACCTGACTATAAGTCAAGTTACGACTAGGAGGAGGCTCACATGGATGGGAGAAGACTCGTAATGGGACGAATATAACAGTGATTGGCGAGAGAGAGAGGAAGAGACAGAAATAGTGAGCAGGAGAAATACTAGAGTGAGCGGGAGAGATACTACAATAAGCGAGAGAGATACTAGAGTGAGTGGGAGAGATACTAGAGTGAGCGGGAGAGATACTAGAGTGAGTGATTGTGCACAATTAGGTGAACATCCATCGAAATAAACAAAGTGACTTCTCCTTCTCTCTCTCTCCACACACCCATCACCCTACCTGATTACATCCTTCTTTCCAACCAACAGCTTATTCTGGATATTAACTTCTCGCGGATTACTCACATGGTGATTTGCTTACCCAATACTGTTTTTCTTGTGTAGTAAGCGGATAGACTTCTCCCTGGCAGCAAAGCTGAGGCCAACAAGCAGGTGGCTAAACACTAGGAGTTTCGTCATGTGGCATAAATATCTTGTAATTTACATTTACGTGAGGAAATATGGTGTAGAGCCCTGCCGATTGGGAATTATTGTCTTAATTTCCTTATATATATAGACAGATATACACCAAATTATTATTAACAGATTATTAGGTGAATACTAGATATGTACACACCGGTATGTGTGACCTCGGTGTATATACACTGAGAGAAGACAAGATTGTTCTGAGGCAAGCAGGAAATGAGGAGATATATTGAAAATGACGTAGTGGCTAAAGCCTAAGAACAATCACGGTTACTACTCAACCATATAAGAAGAAACTCAACAACATGTAACCAAGAACTTGCACCAAAAATAAATGAAAACGTCCTGACTGAAAGTGACAGGAAAATCTGTGAGGCACTCGACAAAATATCTTTAGATTCCTGTTATCCATAATTCCCCAGACATTGGTCCTAGACTTTGAAATGGCCTGTGCTTGGATTTTCCAGATCTTAACCAATAGCAGGACCGTAAATGTTCACCCATTTAGTAACTGACCCGTTATTCATAACTTGATAATATCTGTAAAGAATTGAATAAATTGCAATACAAATAAATTTTCAGATAGTACAAAAAGAAATGCATTATATATTAAAAGGAGCATTAGGGAAATCATAATTATGTTAATGTTGGAAATATAATTGATAAATAAAGTTGGTTGATAAATGTAAAATTTTATGTTTAATAAAAGAAAGTGCCACTAAGTATGAGCTTGTGTTAATATTTGTATATCTGACCCTAAAACCTTCCAAGGAGAAAAAGCTAGTAGAGACATAAAACTTAGATGAAGGTGTATTAATCTTGGAAAAAGGTTAATTGAATACTTTATATCTAGAAGTATTAGCGTCAGGAGTAGTATGGTTATCCTATCCTTTTGCTCTGCAGGAGTGAGACCTCTTTTTGGAATATGTTGCACATCACAATGGAATTATCGCCTTTAAATCATACAACGAAGAATTACAAAGCTAATCCCTCGCACGATGAACATTTGAGTGAACAAATTAAAATATATGATGAAAGCATACACAATAGGGATATAAACAGTGTTGAAATCATTCAATCAAAACTGAACTCATAACAACAGATTCACATTGGAAAAGCTTTAATTAAAAGCAACTACAAATAGACTTTTGTTAGACAATTCAATCGCAGACGAGTGGAACAAACGGCCGTGTAACATCGCCATGGAAAATACTCGGCAAGTTTAACAAATAGGACAGATACTAGAGTTGATTTTATTATATAAATATAACTTGTCTCGCTTGGATTAGTAAAGCAACGAGTGTTACTGCCTCGCATGCGTCAGGATGCCAACTATAGGGTTGGCCTAATGACCAACACTGGTCAGGAAGACAGTGATTTAGCTAGTGGACCTCCTTCCTTGATTTAGCTAGTGGACCTCCTTCCTTGATTTAGCTAGTGGACCTCCTTCCTTGATTTAGCTAGTGGACCTCCTTCCTTGATTTAGCTAGTGGACCTCCTTCCTTGATTTAGCTAGTGGACCTCCTTCCTTGATTTAGCTAGTGGACCTCCTTCCTTGATTTAGCTAGTGGACCTCCTTCCTTGATTTAGCTAGTGGACCTCCTTCCTTGATTTAGCTAGTGGACCTCCTTCCTTGATTTAGCTAGTGGACCTCCTTCCTTGATTTAGCTTGTAGAAATTCTTCAGTGTTTCAGCATCACAGGCCTATTGCAGTGTGGGCTTCTCAGTGCTTGGTACGCTGATTGCAATGTTTACATGTCTTTTTTATGTGTCTGTTCGTATTTCTCAAGGTACATTTCATTGAAATTAAAAAAAAAATACCCTGCATTGTTGCTAAAGGTTCAGGTTGCCTCGGTCAGGATAAATGTTTTTAATATAATAAGGGAGGACCTGAATTACACTAAAATATAAAGACATGAGATAATCATTGTAGCCTCACTCCTTTAGTGGGTCCGAGTCCCCAGAATTACGAGTCCTGCGTGTTATCCACTAGGCTACCAAGCCCCCCCCCTGTGTGTGTGTGTGCGTGTGTGTACTCACCTAGTTGTGTTTGCGGGGGTTGAGCTCTGGCTCTTTGGTCCCGCCTCTCAACCGTCAATCAACAGGTGTACAGATTCATGAGCCTATCGGGCTCTGTCATATCTACACTTGAAACTGTGTATGGAGTCAGCCTCCACCACATCACTTCCTAATGCATTCCATTTGTCAACCACTCTGACACTAAAAAAGTACCTTGTGTGTGTGTGTGTGTGTGTGTGTGTGTGTGTGTGTGTGTGTGTGTGTGTGTGTGTGTGTGTGTGTGTGTGTGTGTGTGTGTGTGTGTGTTTGTGTGTGTGTGTGTGTGTGTGTGTGTGTGTGTGTGTGTGTGTGTGTGTGTGTGTGTGTGTGCTCACCTATTGGTGCTTGCGGGGGTTGAGCTTTGGCTCTTTGGTCCCGCCTCTCAACTGTCAATGAACTAGTGTACAGATTCCTGAGCCTACTGGCCTTTATCATTTTTACATTTGAAATTGTGTATTGTGTCTTCCTCCTCCATATCGCTGCCTAATGCATTCCACCTGTTAACTACTCTGACACTGAAAAAGTTCTTTCTAACGTCCGTGTGGCTCATGTGGGTACTCAGTTTCCACCTGTGTCCCCTTGTTCGCGAACCATCAGTGTTGAATAGTTTATCCTTGTCTTCCCTGTCGATTCCTCTGAGGATTTTGTAGGTAGTGATCATGTCTCCCCCTACTCTTCTGCCTTCCAGTGTCGTAAGGTGCATCTGTGTGTGTGTGTGTGTGTGTGTGTGTGTGTGTGTGTGTGTGTGTGTGTGTGTGTGTGTGTGTAAAAGAGAGAAATAAAAGTGAAAATAGGGGGAGATTTCGAAGGGTTATATGCAGATCCCTGGCCATAACCATATAAATAGAATAGACAGAAAGTCACACACTGTAGGATATGACAGAAGCGAACAGATAATTTTTAGAATTATCAAAACACATCGTCCAATGGAACCCATCATCAACATACGTTTTTCCCAAGAGTGATTTTAGGTAAAACCAAACCTGTTGCATCGTAGCGAACATTCTAACAGCAAGAAAATTTTAAAAAATATACAAACATCGTTTAAAGACATTTCGTAAGAAATAATCCCGGAGCTATTCCAACCTTTGAAAACTTTTCGTCTAAGCACTCTTGATCCCTCGAACACGTCTGTAATCGAGTCCACTGCTAGGGTTGATAGGGTCTTTCAAGAAGCAAAGCTCGGGTGATCAACTTTGGTCAACTTCTGAAAGATATCCTCAAATTCTTTTAACTTACCGTCGCTTGCACCCGGTGGGAAGGGGGGATGAGAATGCCTGGAAATGTAAGATTGTTGCGTTTTTAACTAAACTTCAATTGCATTTTAACACCAGAAATTTTGTTTTTGTTTTGTAATTATTTGCGTACGAGTGTATGAACAACAGAGTGACATACTAATTTAGAATTTTGACGCGCATTTGATATCGAATTAATTCTTTGAAGCAAACAGCTTTTGGCCCGATTGTAGCATAAAAATAATTGGTTGAAAGATCCAATTCACTATACAATCGAGATCACCTAAACTTGTCATGCCAAAAATACCGTAGTGAGCATTGGCCAGTATGCTCGCAAACGCGAATCTTACTGTAAGCTGTTGTCATGACAACTATAGCTTGCAAGAACTGGAAAATAATCAGCATGACCAAATTGTAATTTTCTGGCATTCTAATCAATTTCTCGAAATTATTATATGGGACTCCTATAGAATTTTATAACTATTAAAATTCTTAATCCAATCACCAAACCAACAACTCACTGCACACATATACACCAGGAGATGTTCCCAGCTTAGTAAGGTAAGGTAATTATCAGAGGAGAGCGCTAAGCCATTACGACTATATAGCACTTGGAAGATATGTGAGGATAAGGACAGGACGGGGAAAGGAAAGGTGCCCAACCACTTGGACGGTCGGGGATTGAACGCCGAACTACAAGAAGCGAGACCCCTCGCTCTACCCTCCAGTCCTAGTTGGAGTTCTTAGTAGTGTATAAATACCTGGGAATACTTTCGTCCCAGACGAGGATCAAGATTAAAGAAAACGTGATGGTTATTTCAGTGAGAAATTGTTGTAGACTTAATACCACCCACTCATGGATGACTGGCCTTAACCTGAAAACATTTTTCCACGTACATGTTGGATTGCCTGATATATCGTGCAAGTTAAGATATTTGTTCCAGTCTTGATCAATCTCAGGTGATAAGTAAGATATGATATATAACGTGATATGTGATAAGTAAGATATGGAGCATATAACACTTGTCCTGAATCCAATTTAATCGAACGCACGTTCATTTAAGATAGCACCAATATGGCTGGCAACTCAGAAAAAACTCTATTGCCTTTAACCTGCTAGAGATAAGAAAAAGATGGTATTGGCTTTCGAAACCACTGATTGCACAGGGTTAAATGACGCCAGCGCTCTGAGATCACTGCAAGAGTTAACCACAAAAGAACATTGACCGCGTAAAGCAGTTAACGAAAACTGCACTCTATGCACTTTATGCACACAAAAATTGCATAAAGTTGCGCAGTGAAATGCCTGTTTCCGGGGGTAGGCGGCACATAAATGTTGCAGGGAATAATTCGACATAAAGCTTAAAGCATTTTCACTTGTTTACGGAAGTCAGCAGAAAGTATTTTAACTTCATTTCGTAGGTTGGGAGGAAGATCATTTTCTTCACAATGACAGACATTATCTCAAATAATGACTCCATTCTCCTATCTGAATGATGTAACCGATTCCTTGTTATCCCGAGTCTGATCTTACTCCTTTAATGGGTTGCATCTCCTTGTTTTTCTTTCTAAAAAATAGTTGATGTGTTGTATGTCATATATGGAAATTGCCTGGTCTGGCCAGGCGTTACCTAGGAGCTATCTCTGGATAAGCAATTGTATATTCAACTATGTTTTAATTTATAGCTAATTATTTTTATTAGTTTTCCTATGAGACAAAAACTAATAAATAAAGCAAATCTATAACAATGTTTTACAATCGGTAAATATAAACTACTGTTGTTTCTTCCTTCATGTGAAACATATAGGAAAAAACAATTATAAAAAAAAGAGTAGGGATATAAAAAGTGCATTGTTGTCTGAAGAGTTACTTGCCGGTAGCCAAGGATCTTCAAATCAATATTAAAATTCCCCCAAAAATATGTTTTATAACTTCACTAAATTACTAAAAATAGAAGAATGAAAATGGTTATACAAAAAAAAACTCAGCTAATATGGCATCAGACGGTTGACATCTCGTTAATAAAAGAAAAGAATTAAAATTTAATGTATTTGGTTTTCACATTAATCGGACCCGTTTATTTCTCTAATCTCTGTTAATGGACAGTGATTGGAGAGATCCATTTCAAAATGATTAACCAATTACAGCCGGTGAAAAACGTATTACAGTGATATTGGGTTCGAGATTTTATTATTAATTCTACTGTTACTTTTAATTTGCTTTCGGTATTTTAAACGTTATCTGAAGAACAGGAAATAGATCGCATTGTTATTACTGTTCAGCAGTAAATTATTACAATTTGTTATTTTTTTGGCAGAAACCTAAAAAATTTAAATTGTGGTCTCAGCCGACATCTTGGATGGACTTAGTTTGATATACATCCCGAGAAAAATAAGAGATCATCACTTAAACATCTAGGCCAGGATGCTCATTTAAAGGATGGGTCTCAAAGTAGTTAGTGACCACTCACTCTGAGACTTTAAACCTTTCTTCAGCATCCATCCACATTCCACCACTTCATCCATGTCACAGAAGATGCAATCCACAATATCGAAATAATAACCTTTAACTTGGATCCTCGGGGATTTCAACTTGAGACAATTACTCTACAAAACAATATTTTTGTCCTTGACTTGTATGCAATTCAAGTTCACTTGAATTAAAATCTTAACATATCCGGACATTGTTTGGTGTCTTAACATGACACCAAACATATCCGGACATTCTTCCCAAGGGTAGTGCCAGCGAAAGTTAAAAGAATTTAAAGATATATTTTTCACATGTTGACAAAAGTTGATCATTCGAGTTTTGCTTCTTGAAAGACCCTATCAACCCTTGCATTGGACTCAATTACAGCTGTATTCGAGAGGTCACGAGTGCTCGGAAGAAAAGTTTTCAATGGCTGGAATCTCTCTGGAATTATTTCATGTTATATCTTAAAATGACTTTAAAATATTTCTTAATTATTTTACTCTGTCTGGAACTCGACCACGGAATGACTGGTTCAGTTTTAATCTTAAGAAACGCTATTGCAAACAATGTTTGAAGTGATATTAATGATTCCGTATACGATATGATTCCTGATCTATACACGTTCATACAGTGTAATATAAACTTATATTTTCTTAAATATAAATTAACGTTATTGTAGGTATATTCATAGACGAGACGAGGCAATATTAGGTGTTTTGGTTAGTTTGATTTAGGGATAGTTTACAATACAAGCCGGAACGTGAATGAAAATAATTTCGAGTCATATTTACGGAGAGAATCAGATTATATACAGTAAAAGAGGGGTGGAGGGGGGGGGGCTGCTGCTGGATTAACGAGCATTTATCCAAGCTTTATGAGAACATGTTGATGTTATGAGGTGTTGCTGTCTCCAGGGGATACGGAACACACACATCACGCTGACACCTGAGGGGCCGGTACCCAGCTCGTTCTCAAAACAATTTGTTGCTTGCCAACACTTAAATCGATAAATTCGCAGTTTTATACATATATGATAACTCTTGCACCGCTGAGCTATTCAGGACATTTATCGAGTCTTTAAGGCCAATCAGAGCACTTCCATGGCGATTATGTTGCAATTAAATCATTCCTTTAGTGAGGGTAAGTATGGCAACGTTTTCTTGTCATTCTTCCCCGATGTCACTTAATCCTAATATGCTTAAAACCTCCAACAACTGTTTTCTCTTCTTCCTACTTCTTCCCGATGTTCTCCAAAATGAACTGCCTTTATCCTCTCAGCCAAGCCCTTCCCTGCCCATTGACTCATCCCAACCCGCTCATGGAGCTCCCATAGATATGTGTTCCTCTCGTTCAAGTAACTTCCATTCAATTAACTTCCGTACAACTATCCTCCTCCTACTATTTACCCTACAACTATTCTCACACCTCCCACTTATTCGTCTTCAACTATCCCATCCCCTCCAAACTTCTTCCTTCCAAGTAATTCCTCTACAAGCGTTTTCTCTTCTCTCATAATTTCATTACAACTATGCCTCACCGCTCACACAAGTATCATTCAGCTGCGCACCTCACATCTGCGAGTATTTTTATTCCGTTCACTGAAGTCGTTTTAACCACATCTTCTCTTCTCGCCCCATCCCTCCCCGGTGACCATAGTACTCTTCCCTATCTCCTAATTCAAGAAAGGTTATTGAAATTATCAAAATATATCCCACGAGGCTAGTGTGTGTGTGTAGCATGAGCTATTTATACCCCTCTATCTCCCTCTCCTCCATCCACGATAATTCCAATCTCCCTCCCTTCCCCCCCCCCCCCCGCCACAACTGTTCATCCCCACCGTTCACCCTCTCCCCCATCCCCAATCATCGCCTTGTCCAGTCTTCCTGTGGCCAGTAAACAGGTCCTGGGGTTCCCACGTGAATCACACCTCTCCCCCCAATTCATCCACCTACCTAACCCCCCCACCCCCACCCCTCACCTGTGTTTACCCACCGGGGTTTTTCCCAGTTTCTTGGAAGCCCTGAATCAAGAAGAGCAATTATTAACATTGATCAAAATTTACTTCTTCACTTCACGACAACAGAATTATCCACGGCAGCAGCACCGGTATCCACTACAACAGCATTAAAATCCATAATAGAAACAGCAGTACCATTATCCACGAGAGCAGTGGCATCCATAACAACAGCAGTATCCAGGACAGCATCAGCATCCATTACCCACAATATTCACCTGGTGGGTATTGGATGCAGCATCAGCATCCAATACCCACCAGCATCCAATACCCACCAGCATCCAATACCCACCAGCATCCAATACCCACCAGCATCCAATACCCACCAGCATCCAATAACCATCTAGCAGCGTCTACGTGAGTAAGTAGTGAGTAGACGCACTAGCAGCGTCCACGCAAGCTGCAGCGGTAACAGTATCCACACCAGCAGCACCCGCTTCCTTGGCAGTAAAAATAGATGTGGTGTATTATGTTAATGTGTCGCATTTAGCTGTCTTCCTAAGATGAAGTTATTTATGATTCAAATCCAAAGTGTGTTTCCGGTCCGGTAATCCTTCAAATCGAGCGTAAACATTTAGTAAGTGCAAGAGTGTGATGGAGACAAGTCACATACACTAAATAGTGACTAATTATTTAACTGTTTGACCAGTGAAATAAGTTTGATGATACGTGCTTAAATTAATTCCAATTTTAAGGAACATAAATAAAATCTAACCTGCACATTAATGATTCAAATCAGTGTACCTCCTCTAGTAAATATTCCCTCCATAGGTGTCACAGTCACCATCACCAGCGGGAATATACAGAGACACTTCTACTTGACCAGTTCCTGAATGAAGTGAGGAACCATTCATGGTGCCCACTCACAACACACTGTAATGATCTCACAGACAAACTGTAAACTTACGTGCCTGTCTGGCAACCTTGTACTGCCACATGTCTAATTGGCTACACGGACTAGGTACTTCCATGCCTGGCTGGCCACATTGAATAAAAATCTCATGTTCCTGTATGTGATTTTTTATGCCATCGCTAGAATTATACAAACTTCCTCAATCCTCGGTTGCCTATCAATAACAAACTTGGCATACTTTAAAACTCTGTTTTAAAGAATGGCACTTTGCTCATATATATATATATATATATATATATATATATATATATATATATATATATATATATATATATATATATATATATATATATATATATATATATATTTATATATATATATATATATATATGACAATGTCAGACCACGGAGGAAAATGAAACAGGAATTTCCTTAAGTACTTTCGTATATTAAATACATCTTCAGAAGGAAGATGTATTCCTTCTGAAGATGTATTTAATATACGAAAGTACTTAAGGAAATTCCTGTTTCATTTTCCTCCGTGGTCTGACATTGTCACATTCTTAATCACGTGTTTATTTTCGTGATATACACACACACACACACACACACATATATATATATATATATATATATATATATATATATATATATATATATATATATATATATATATATATATATATGTTCATACTATCGTGCTACAGTGGCGAGTCAAAACTGCTCTTTGGTGAACATGAAATCAGATCATGTGAAGGTGTTCAGCAAGGTGATCCTCTTGCTCCCCTTCTTTTCTGCTTAGTCTTAAAAGAAATCACCGAAAGCTTGTCCAGCGAGTTCAACATCTGGTTTTTGGATGATGGCACTATAGCTGGCACCGTAGACCACCTCTTGTTAGATATCAGGAAAATAAGGGAGCAAGAAGTAAGCCTGGGTCTCGTCCTGAACCCTTCCAAGTGTGAAGTAGTCTCCTCCAACCCAGACATCGTAGCTAGAATAAGGTCTGCCTTGCCTGGAGCCCATGTCATTAGGGCCGAGAACAGCACCCTCCTTGGAGCTCCCCTCGGGTCTAACGCCATTGAGGAGATCCTCGACAAGAAAATCGCAGACCTTAGGAGGATGGAAGACAGAATAGGTGACATCGATACCCACGATGCTTTTTATCTCCTCACCAAATGCCTATCCCTTCCGAGGCTAACCTACTTTCTGAGGTGCGCCCCATCTTACAACAACCCAAAGCTTGACGAGTATGACCTCCTACTGAAGACCATGCTGGAAAAAGTTGTTAACCTCTCAACGAATGCCAGTGGAAACAAGCCACTCTTCCTGTCAGGCTCGGTGGCTTGGGTGTCCGCACCGCCACCCAAATTGCAGTCCCAGCCTTCCTGTCTTCCTCCTCAGCATCAGATGACCTGGTTAAGGAAATTCTACCTGACACCCTGAGTGATGTAGCGGGGATACAGGACCCCCACTACACGGAATGTGATACGAAATGGGGTGCCATGACAGACCCAGCACTCAGACCAGCCATGCCGAAAGCCAAGAAACAATCCAGTTGGGACAGCCCCATTGTAGACAAAGAAGCCACAGCTTTGCTGGAGGCAGTAACAACCCCCAGTGATCGTGCACGCCTCACAGCTGTGCAGGCTCCCCATGCAGGGGACTTCCTTCTGGCAGTCCCTATGTCTGCGACAGGCACACGTCTTGATCCGCAGGAGCTCCGTATTGCAGTCGCTCTCCGCCTTGCTGCCCCTATCCACACTGTTCACAGGTGTATTTGCGGCGAGGCAGATGCTGACGAATATGGATTGCATGGCCTGCACTGTGGAAAATCGGGTGGTTGGCACACTAGACACGACGAAGTCAACGACATCATTAAAAGAAGCCTTGCCTCTGCACAGTGTCCAGCGGAGAGAGAGCCCCGCAACCTACTGAACCGTGACTCTGTTAGCTTTGCCGGCCGACCAGACGGAATCACACTGCGTCTGTGGAAGGGTGGCAGGCAGTTAGCATGGGACTATACTTGCGTATCCACCCTGGCAACGACATACATCACCCTCTCTGCCGGCACGGCAGGAGCCGCAGCGACACACAGAGAAAAACAAAAGTCAGTCAAGTACAGGCAATTAGATCAAAGGTACAATTTCGTTCCAATAGGGTCTGAGACCCTAGGCCCATGGGGTGAGAGTGCAAGAAGGTTTCTTAAGGATCTTGGTTCCAAGCTCATTGACACCACAAGAGACCCTAGAGCAGCAAGTTTTCTCTTTCAGCGCCTCAGTGTCGCGATCCAGAGGGGAAATGCCCGCTGCATCCTCGGTTCCTGCCCGGCGTCGGAGGAGTTCGAGGAAATCTACAGCCTCTAGGAAGCGAACTTTTTCTTGTGTCCTCTTAATGTTCATTTTTTGTATAAAATCAGATATGTAACTGTATAACCTTGCATAATAAAGTGTACATCATAATAAAAAAAAAAAAAGGGGGTGGTAGGAGAAGTGAACACTCTTTCGTATTCAGAGTTAAATGTCAAGTTTTTCCCTGAGTGCTCTGTGTTCCCTTCTCTGAGGCTGTGGGTCCCTATAATTACACCAGTGGTGGTACCCCCCTATATATATATATATGTATATATATATATATATATATATAGCTGAGCTGTGCAAGCCCCCCATGCCGGGGACTTCCTGCCAACAGGAAGTCCCCGCCATGGGGGGCTTGCACAGCTCAGAGACGCGCTCTGTCATTCCCAGAAGCTGCCTCCAGCAATGCTTTGGCGATGAACTCCACTATGGGGCTCTCCCATTTGGTCTGTTTGCCGTCGTTTGGAAAAGTTGGTCGAGGGTGTGAATTGGCAAGAGTGTCCCACTGACCAGCTCCTTCCGCAAATTTGGGATCATGAATCCCAATGGAGTTCCTTAGGTATTCTGGTAGTATTTCATTCACTATTTCACTTGTAGCACTGGTCGAGGATAAGAATGCCGACAATGCTGTGTCGCTTGCGAATACCTATCCCCCCGAACCAAACTGGGAGCGTTGATTGGTCCCACTGGTCATCTTGCAGGGAGAGGTTTAATACTTTCATAGTTATTGACTTTAGGAGTGAGTCGTATTCCGATAATTTTGGGCTGTCGAAGGAGGGAGCACACCTGAGGAAAGAGGTAAGTCTGGGCAAAGCCAGGCATTTTGTGAGAAGGTACTAAGCATCATGGGCATCCAAAGCCCCTATTCTTCTCTTCATCCTCCTCAGGTCGTTCAGCTTTTCTTCGAGGACTACCTCATTGACGTTCGAGCCTAGAGGTGCCCCTGGCAGCACACTGTTGGTGGGAGCGATCACTGGGGCTCCTGGCAATAAGATTCGTACTGCATCTATGATTGGTTGGCTAGATGAGATGATTTCACACTTTAATGGGTTTAGGGTGAGTCCTAACTCCTCTCCCTTAGATTTCACTAGCTGTAGATCTAGCAGGGATTCCTGTGTCCCTGCCAGGGTGCCATCGTCCAGGAACCAGATGTTCACTTCGCTGGACAACCTGCTTGTGACCTCTTTAGCTGCCATGCAGAAAAGGAAAGGTGCAAGTGGATCTCCCTGCTGGACTCCTTCTGCAGAAACAACTTCATGTTCCCCAAACAACAGTGTTGATTCCCTACTGTACCCTGCTGAGACGAAGGGCAGTAGACAAGGAAAGTTTGTTCAAACTGCTTTCAGTATCACATCCCTTTTTACCTGGTTGAAGGCATTTTTAATGTCTAATTTAATTAATGCCTTATTTTCTGTGAGGTGCTTAATATAAGTTCGTGCTGCATGAGCTGCTGCTTCACAGCCATGGGGGACACCAAAACCTAGTTGATGGGGTCGAAGCATCGTTGCAGCTTCTATGCTAATTTTTCTGACAGCTGCCCTAGCAACAAGGTGCCGAAGTGTGTTACCCACGGCAATGGGTCTGATTCCACCACGCTTCTTCTTAAGAGCACAAAGGGATGCTCCGAAGGAAAAGGATTTAATTGTATCTGGGATCAGCCCAGAGAGGCAGTCGTTGACAAACTTCGTGATCTCTGACAGCAGTGTCTCGGCAACTTCGCCGAGAACTGGGTTTGTCATCTCCTTGAGGTGCTGAGGTCTTATTCCAGTGTATCCCCCTGCTGAGCCTGTCGGAAATGACATGATGGCTTTGTATATCTCTGTCGCTTGGTGAAATATAGGTCCCATGTCTGTGACATTTGTGTCCCGAGCTGTGGGTTCCCATGGTACTCTGGGAGGGTGCTTCTCTCTCAGTGAGTCGGCAGTAGCAGTATTTCTAGGTGCGATTGTTTCTTCACTGGTAAGTAAACTAATTGCCCCTACTGTGTTGCCCTCTTCAATTTCTTTGGTCACTTGTGTTCCTAACTTAAAATTATCATTGGAACTCTTCGGTTTGCCACGACGGTTTTTGCGTTGAGGTGGGATGGGGATCAAGTTGTCAGCTCTGGGGAAACTATTTATTGCCTAGTGACTGTTGAGGCTAGTGACTTGCCTCCTCTTGCAGGTACGCCTAAGCAAATATTGCCAAACAGAAGCAAGTTATGCCATGCTTTGATGGTGGCTGCGGCATTAAGATTTGCAGACCATTCATTCACTTTCCTGAGCATGTCTGTATATTTCCCTGCTGCAAATGGGTGTGCTGCTTTTGGAATGTGGGGAAGAGATCTGGTGGTGGATGCTTTGATGGCCCCCAGGAGGTCATCTGATGACAGGAAGTTTGCTAGGATGTGTGGGGGTGCCGGGGGGACCTGTGGGCCTTCTCTTTCTACATGTACCGTCCATGAACCCTCACAGCCGTGGTGTTGGCGTAGGGTTCCATCGTTTCTAAGGCTGTGAGATTCGTCACAAACCGGACACGTTCCTCTGGGTCAGGGTGCACCTCTGGGTGCGCTTCTGGGTCCACGTCTGGGTGCATTGTCCCCAGGACCATGTTCTTGACTGCGGGGTTCCTGGTTAGTTGGGGGAGTCCCCTCCATCCCCCGGGCGAGCTGAGACCATCGGCGGTCGTGGGAGGGTGGACACGGGTGGTGGCAGCAGGGGTGGTTAGCTGTCCCTCGCACTCACCACTCATGTGGGTACTTGTGTACTTGGTACTATATATATATATATTTATATATATATATATATATATATATATATATATATATATATATATATATATATATATATATATATATATATATATATATATATGCGGAAAATCCACAGAGAAATATGAAATGAGGTGAACGTTTCGGCTTTGTTAAAGCCTTTGTCAACACCAGACTGACTAAGGAGAAGGGAGAAGGGGGAGGATATATAGGCCGACACCTGACCAACCCATCCCTAGGGTTGGTCAGGTGTAATTAACCAAAATCAGGTATAGCTTAGCTTAAAATGGTCAAAGAGGATTAAGCGGTCAGAGAATAAGGATGAAAGATTAAAGAAAAGCCTCATGAACACACAATATATGAATATACAATTATAATGAGACATTGTAAGCCTCTCTATCAGAGTTGTTTCTTAAACTGTTGTGCAATATTATAACTTAAAAATGGATCAAGTTTGTACATTCCAGTACTAACATTAAGAAGATTTGGACACTGACTGATTAGAGCAGACTCAATCAAATTCCGTTCCACGAAATCCCCACAATTGGTAATGCTTTTTGCCCCATTCCAGTTAATATTGTGATCGCATAAACTCGTATGTAGATACAATGCATTAGACGTTTGGGCAGTTCTAATACTATAAGCATGTTGTGACAACCGCAATTGTAAGGACTTTCCTGTTTGTCCAAGGTACACAGAATCACAATCATTGCAGGGAATTGAATACACACAACCTGCTGTATCAGGGGAGTTTTTTATTAAATTGGATTTGATCGTACTATTAGTGAACACCAAATTTATATTAAGTTTCTTAAAAATCAGAGACAATTTTTCAAGTCCACTCGCATAAGGTACCACCAATGAGTTAATAATTTTTGGTTTCGCCTTAGGGACGTGATTATAAAACGTACGTTTGGCTTGTACAAACGAGAAATCCAAAAACCTCTTAGGATATTGTAAACTCTTCCCAATTTATATATGAAATTGGGAAGAGTTTACAATATCCTAAGAGGTTTTTGGATTTCTCGTTTGTTCTTTCATCCTTATTCTCTGACCGCTTAATCCTCTTTGACCATTTTAAGCTAAGCTATACCTGATTTTGGTTAATTACACCTGACCAACCCTAGGGATGGGTTGGGGTGTGAGTTTTCATTCGCATATAGTCCTGGGGACCATTCAGGCTTGTTCGCATATATATATATATATATATATATATATATATATATATATATATATATATATATATATATATATATATATATATATATATATATATATAAGTAGTATCAGCTTTGAAAATGTGAAATTAAATTTGCGAACGTTTTCTTGCTTCGCCACATATTATCCAGAAATACGAAATAATTAGTTTACCTACTGAATGCTAAAGGTCTTTACATTGACACGCTCACTCAGTTCGCACTCACCGGGGAAACAGTCACATGTATGCACAAACAAAAGCTGGGAAAAACCTTGCACCATTGCACAGGTGCGCGTCCTGCTCTAAAGTTTCCCTGTATACTCTTCCGGTTAAGATTGCCAGTTGATGAAGTTAACGAGACTCATCCGCTTCGGCAGGTTGTACACATTCCTGCGGCGGGATTTTCCATACCTCTTTTTTCTTTACACGAATGGGTACACACATAGGAGACTCCTGACCCTTGCTAGCGAGCTGGCAGTTTTCTCTTTCCATAGCCTTACCTCACTGGTTTGGCTTAGAATATGATCCGCCAGTCCTATACAAGCAGGTCCCCAGTTATGACGGGAATTATCACTACACTGTCAGAGGCATCACTATACTGTCAGAGGCATCACTAAACTGCCAGAGGCATCACTAAACTGCCAGAGGCATCACTAAACTGCCAGAGGCATCACTACACTGTCAGAGCCATCACTACCTTACCAGTGGCATCAAGACACGGTCATAGGCATCAAGACACTGGCAGAGGCATCACGACACGGTCATAGGCATCAAGACACTGGCAGAGGCCTCAAGACACTGCGGTAGTCAGGACTCGTCAAACAAGGTCCCCAGCACCGTCCTTGCTCTATCCTACGACGCAGGAGGAGGCTTCAGCTCTCCAAAAAAAGTTAGTCCCAGTACTTCTAGAAAATAATAAACTCCCAAACGATCATAACACTTTTCTAGAGGAAGGGCCAGCCCTTTCATGCTCTCCTAGTGAACCAACATTTTATATTTTATCTCTGCTATTAAAATACGCTCAAATATTATTTTCTCTTTGCATTTTTTCTTTTTTTTTTTGTCTTCGTATATTATTTTATTTTGATGCAATCTTGTACAGTTTTATCTTGATTCCTTGGTAGAAGTTTATTCGTCATGTGGAGCAAAGGTCAGCAATCTGACCTTTATGATAATTAATGATAATATTGATATGACGTCAATATATATATTTTTTTTCGCCTGTGAACATGTCGACGGTCTCTGGCAGGGACGTGATCGCCTCCAGCACGGAGGAACAGGTTGTGATAACATCGCAGTCAGGACGGCGTGGATGGGAGGTGTGTGTTGTAGGAGCGGTGTACGGTGTAGGTGTGTGGTGCTGGGGTGTAGCTGGGGTGGTGTACAGTGTAGTTGTGTGGTGCTGGGGTGTAGCTGGGGTGGTGTACAGTGTAGTTGTGTGGTGCTGGGGTGGTGTTTGGTGTAGTTGTGTGGTGCTGGGGTGTAGCTGGGGTGGTGTTCGGTGGTAAGTGATGTTTGGATGTGGTTGGGGGTGTGTGGATGGTGTCGATGGCAGGGGGTTGGAGAGGGTTGTCGTGGGATGGCAGGGGGTTGGGGAGGGGTGTCGTGGGATGGCAGGGGGTTGGAGAGGGTTGTCGTGGGGTGGCAGGGGGTTGGGGAGGGTTGTCGTGGGGTGGCAGGGGGTTGGGGAGGGTTGTCGTGGGGTGGCAGGGAGTTGGGGAGGGTTGTCGTGGGATGGCAGGGGGTTGAGGAGGGTTGTCGTGGGGTGGCAGGGGGTTGGGGAAGGTTGTCGTGGGGTGGCAGGGGGTTGGGGAGGGTTGTCGTGGGGTGGCAGGGGGTTGGGGAGGGTTATCGTGGGGTGGGAGTGACGGGAGGAATTACTGAACGCAGGTCCTCCTTGTGAAAAATTACTGATGACCTTCCTCTGGATGCAGCCCCACACCAGATGCAAAATTGCAGGGTACTTATTTACTGCAAGGTGAACATAGGCATCAGATGAAAAGAAGCGTACTCAATTATCTCTGTCCCGTCCTGAGATCGGATCCGATATTTTCTTTTGTGAACCGCGGAAGTACTCGCCAGCTTTACGCGATTAGTGGAAAATGTATTATGCAGTCGATGAATCACAATAACGTGGCTGAAGATATGAACACCAAACTACACACCACAAGATGAAGAGACGACGACGTTTCGGACCGTTCTGGGCCGTTATCAAGTAGACCATTATCACAATCGACTTGATATATTCTGGTATGTGGACGTTTTCTGGTATGTCGACGTTTTCGGTCCAGTACGGACCGAAAACGTCGTCGCCTCCTCATATTCTGGTATGTGGTTTAGTTTTCATAATATATTATGTCTATGTTCTATTAGTTCAGACTTTAGTACTTAGTAATACTTTGCCTAGAGTAAACAGCCTTCTAAATTGGTGGAATATCTTGAAAAATGTAACATAATTACGAACAGCGAAAGCGGTTTTGAACAGGACAGTCAAACGGAATCAATTTAGGAGCAATACCACAAAATACTTAACATAAAGATACGTAAAATACGATCCAAAGCACCAACTGCAGATTCGGAGCTCACGAGGAGTGGAAGACACTGCTGTGGTTAGTAACAGTTTCCGTCAAAACTCTAAAAACACCTGACCCCTGAACACAAGTGGGAAATCCAGTGATTTCCTGAGAGGCCAGGTGTGCCGCAGAGTCCAGTATATATACCGGTGAGCTTAAGCTGAAGGCATCACATCCCCACGAGTCAAGGTGAGTGTCGGACGGTTTCAAGGTCGGTCAGTCAGTCGGTGTCTCTCCTCTCTCCTCTCTCCTCTCTCCTCTCTCCTCTCTCCTCTCTCCTCTCTCTCTCTCTCTCTCTCTCTCTCTCTCTCTCTCTCTCTCTCTCTCTCTCTTTCTCTCCCCCACCCGGACCCATCCCAAATCCTTATCCTGAGCCCTTCTTAATGCTATATTGTCGTATTGCCTTGCTCGTTCGTTCGTCCTGCAACTCGTTCTCACTGTCTGATTAGAGGGTCCAAGTATTTATATATTTTACATATCATAACGACCTACACCAGCCCAATTAACCTCTGAAAGTCTAATTCCAAAAATTCTGGAAGCACATATTGACGATGCTTTTATTTCTAGTAAATATGATACTTTTATGAGCTTGTGTTCATAGCGTATAGATATGTATTCATTTGGTGCGAGAACCCAATGAGAGCGTTCTTATCAATCTTTGTAGCTGTAAGTCAGTTGGATCACACACTGTGCTGGACGAGCCCACTTACACGCGCACACACATACGTAATTTAATGTGTATATTACGCATTAACATGTATACTTTAACGTGAATACTACGCCCATTACTATACCTAGTTTAACGTGTATATTACCTACATCAGCCTACTTAATAAGACGTATATTAAGCCCATTAATATTCCAAGTTTAATGTGTATATTACGCCCATTTATACACCTAATTTAACGTGTTCATTGCTTTCTTATTCCAGAAGAAAGTTCTTTAGGTTCAGTTCTGTAGCATAAATTGTGATGGATAGATTAAACCTAGAACATGGTACGCGGCATTGTGTTTTTGGAACCTACAGCTGCTACTGTGTTTCTTAATTATTTACGTGTGTGTGTGTACTTACTCATTTGGCGAGTACATTTACAACCCCCGCAGGCTCACTACTTGTGCCTGCGGGGGTTGAGCTTCGGCGCTTTGATCCCGCCTCTCAACTGTCAATAAACTGGTATGCAGGCTCCTGAACCTATTGGGCTCAATCATATCTACATTTGAAACTGTGTATGGAGTCAGCCTCCACCACATCTCTTCTTAATGCATTCCATCTGTTAACTACTCTGACACTAAAAAAAGTTCTTTCCAATGTCTCAGTGGCTCATCTGAGTACTCAGCACCTTTGTCTCGTTGTGCGTGTACAAATCCGTGTTAAATACTGACTTTATGCCCTTTCAATTCCTCTGTGATCTTGTATATCTGTGTGTATATTTACTATTTGTGCGTTCAAAATCGATCTATTAGCTCTTGGACCCGTGCTTTTCAACCAATCTATTTAGTAGACTATTATGTCGGGGATCTATCTATTTAGTAAACTCTATTATTAGGGAGCCGGTTGGCCGAGCGGACAGCACGCTGGACATGTGATCCTGTGGTCCAGGGTTCGATCCCGGGCGCCAACGAGAAACAATGGGCAGAGTTTCTTTCACCCTATGCCCCTGTTACCTAGCAGTAAAAAAGGTACCTGGGTGTTAGTCAGTTGTCACGGGCTGCTTCCTGGGGGTGGAGGCCTGGTCGAGGACCGGGCCGCGGGGACACTAAAGTCCCGAAATCATCTCAAGATAACCTCAAGATATGTCTACTAAATATATTTCTCTCTAACGCACACACTCACATCCCCCAGGTACCTATTTACTGCTAGGTAAACAAGTGAATCACGGTGAAAGGAATTCAAACTGGGTTTCTTTCACAAAAGTGTTTTTCACACATAAAAACTGTGTGTGTGTATTCACCTAGTTGTGTTTGCAGGGGTTGAGCTTTGCTCTTTCGGCCCGCCTCTCAACTGTTTACTAACTACTTTTTTTCACACCGCACACACCCCAGGAAGCAGCCCGTGACAGCTGACCAACTCCCAGGTACTGATTTACTGCTAGATAACAGGGGGCATTCAGGGGGAAAGAAACTTTGCCCATTTGTTTTTGCCTGGTGCGGGAATCGAACCCGTGCCACAGAATTACGAGTCCTGCGCGCTATCCACCAGGCTACGAGGCCCCTGGTGTTTGTGTGTGTGTGTGTGCTTCAGTATTTGGCTATAAGTCAAGTTAGTATTATCACTACTGATTTAACCCTTAAATGAGGATATTTTAATAAATTTTAAGCATGGCTAAAATACCATTCATATTTTATTTACCATTTTGTTATTTCCTCTCTATCAATAAATATATGAATCTGTTCCCATTCGTTCATCTAAATTTAAAGTCTGTTTAATAGATTTATTGATACTAATTGCGTGCTTTAACTAATTTTTTATGTTTTTGTCGGCAGATGAAGGGTGTGTTGGCTGTGCTGAGTGTGGTGGTGGGGGTGTCTCAGTGTCAGCTCCCTTACGGTAGCTACGGAGGAGGCGGCGGCTTCCCACAGAGGCACAATAACTTCCCTGGAAGACCCGGTATTTTCCCCGGGAGACCTGGTGGCGGCGGCGTCGGCGGCGGCGGACCGATAAAGTTCCCCAGCTCTGTTGCCGGGTCTGTACATGGGAAGCCGGGAGGGGTTGGTGGATTTGGCAATGCAGGAGGGATCGGTGGTGCTGGAATAATTGGTGGATTTGGAGGTGCTGTTGGCGGAGGCCAGGTCCAGGAACGGCCTCTCTCAACTCAGTTCTGTCCTGCATACATCAGTCCCCTGGCAAGTATTTTTCTACTTGGTACAACTTCCTCGATCATTTGATTTCACTGTCCTCTCCAATATATAAATGAAAATCAGAATTGTATTTCTATTTGCTAAATTATAAATAAAATTATACTTGAATGCGCATACCTAAAAGGTGGATTCATTTCAATCTGTATTTCATTAAGTTGTCAATTCGTTCAGGTTCACGTATCTGTGAGTGGAAGCAACTATCATTTCTCCTGGTGCGCTGACGGGGGGCAGAAGTACGTGTGGGAGCAGGCCAAAAATTACTGTAAGAAACTGGGTCCTGGGTGGAGTAGTGTGAGCATAGAGACCCCGACTGAGAACCAGTTCATCTCTTCCATCATTGACAAGCGTGAGTATTAACGTTGGTTGAGGATTTTGAGAGTGATGGAAGAATGCTTGTTTATAATGGCAAATTGTACATTTGGAGATCTTCCCAATTGGAGATTTGTATGATAACGTAAGCAGCAATCCGGGAATTGCATAGCCGGACAAAGGTTATATTACTGGTTGTAATCTCGGGACATCCACACGCATCGAGAGCAACATGCAGCCATGCTGGCTTAGCGCTTCACAATACTTATTTACTTCCTCCCATATGGTATGAAACTAAGATATATTGGTGGTTGTTACAGACGGTCTACCATACATCTGGACGAGCGGGAACCGTCTGGGCGGCGGTCCCAAAGGCTGGAAGTGGGCCACAGGTCAGCCCCTCACCTACAATAACTGGGCTCTCACCGGATTGTAAGTAGTAGCCAATGTTTAGCACTCATTGTCCCTGATAAATCTATATTTTAACTTAATATTCAGACTTTTTGTTCCCTCTGTAATCCCTTTGCGTTACCGCTCCTATGATGTTTATTGGGTGCCCGATAACTAGCCGCCGCTGGCTACAGAAATTCGTATATATATATATATATATATATATATATATATATATATATATATATATATATATATATATATATATATATATATATATATATATATATATATATATAATTTATACATACCGGAAAAGTAACTTCAGAGCCACTCTGTACACTATAATAATAACTATAATATGAAAAGTAATATAAAATTTTTAATTATATATATATAAAAAGTATAATATAATAATTATAATATCTCTATCTCTCTTTCCATCAATCACTTAGCACTCCCGGCAAGCCTCAGCCGGACAACCAGGAAGACAACAATGAACAATGCCTCTCAGTGCTCAACCGGTTCTACCCCAACGACGGCATCACCTGGCACGACGTGGGTTGCCACCATGTCAAGCCTACCATCTGCGAGTATACCAATGTCCAAAGCTATGTTGGATAGACCTGTCGAGCGGTATAACTTATTTGATTGACAAATTCCCTATAATTTAGCGATCTGTCCATTAAGAATTATAATTTTCCGACTAGTGTTTATTCACTTAAATGCAGATCACTGACACTAGCAGTTAAGGTGTAATGTTTTACCATGGAAGTATTTATGTTGTAGCAATTATGATCAAATTTTACTTCCAATACACTTCCACACTAATTACCACGTGAGTGCCTCAAGTTACAAAGAAAATTAACGTTCAAGTTAGCTTAAAATTGTATGTAACCCTTCAAAACAGAAAACGGACATTCCTTCAAATGCCGTTCTCTCTCATTGATGCTGTATACATATAGAAAACGTTATGATGGGATATTATACTGTTCGATGCTAGAAAAAGATGAGCAGCCAGTTTTTCGAGAAATAAATAGCTAGTAGGGATAGATTGTACAGAATATGCATTGTTGTAAAAACAAAAAAAAAGTCAATGTTTTTGTACTATTTTAAATATATATGGCAGCCTAGCTACAATCGTTATCCATCGTGTCCTACAGGTAAACAGGCCATCCTTGCCCTAACATACTCAATATTAGTCTTAATTTAGTACACAGCTGTGCAAAATTTGTTTTTGTTTGTTGCCTTCTAGCTCAGGCCTCTATAAATGGAATGGTGCAAAACACGGGTTATTTTTTGTAAATACAGCAGTCCATATTTTGAACATTTCACTCATAAGTTTAAAACTGTTGTGGGCCTATTTTTCAACCACTAGTACTATAAAAAAAAACTATTATATACTTTAAGCTGTGCAACTAGCTTATTAAAGATTTTTACTTACTCAGCTAAGTAAATTTTTGGGGTTCAGTTCCTGTACGCAATATGTGCCTCAGTAACCTTTCCTACTCCTGCCCACGAGATGAGTATGGGGCCCACGACCCCCCACGAGATGAGTATGGGGCCCACGACTCCAACGAGAAGGGTATGGGGCCCACGACTCCCACAGGATGGTTATAGGGACAACGAACGCCGATATAAGTCTGAATATTATTAAGACATTTCGAAAAGCTTTCAGGATTGTGATACAGGATCGAAAAGTGGCATTATCTCTCTCTCTGTCTCTGTTTATTTAACTCCTAACTACTTAGTGTGAAAGTTAATTGAAATAAAATTTATTCTTCATAAATTGTATTTGTATCCCAATTAAAATTTTTGTATTAAAATCATGCTTAATATGTTGCTGATTATCGAATTTGTTATTAATTGTGAAGGTAATTATTTGTCGAGAACAAAGGTATACCCCAAGATGTGGGGTACACCTCTGTGTGTAGCCTTCGAATTGCTGTGACAAAGGCATACAATTATCAACCTTTGTTCGTGTAGAAATCAGCAGATGCCATAGATCCATGGTAATATGAAGTTACTTTCATTTTATGCAATAAAAACAGTACTTTTAATTACAAAAAGATGTTTTATGTAATTTATTTTTATGCATATTGAAGCTGCAGTTAGTTTAGTTGTTTTACATAATATATCAAGTATTGCTGTCAACACTGGTGCGCTTATCAATCGTTAGGGAAATTGTTCGTGTAATGTTTGAGTGTCTAAGGCTGAATTAAAACATATTTTAACGTTATCAGTGTTATTTGCCTCAGGCTTGGGAAGAAAATATTTCAACTAATCAAAATGACGCTCGTTAGTGGTTCATTAGAGGCTAATATTGCTTAATTGGTCCTCTAACAAGTGGCTGTTGGCCATTTGTAATGACCACTGAGTCGTCAATTGAGGACCTCCCAAGCTAAACCAATGGGATGTCTTATCGAGTGAAAATCGTCCAATCAGCACCTGTCTTTTGTCGAGCTTTTGTAATAAAAGGAGCATTCTGGACATACGTCTTCAGTGTGCGTCGTTTTTCAGAGAGCTATACTACCATCAGGTAACGTGGGTTTATGAGCGTGTTGGTAATATTTTCCCGTTTTTTGCCCAGTGTTGATAACGTGTTCAGTGTTAGTTGGGGTTGTGCATTTAAAGCTATTCAAATTAACAAGGTTTATATTATTTTTTTTCGTAACGTGTGAAATCTCATCACTTAGGATGATACAGCCGTTCTTTGTGGTGTTGTGTACGTGTGGCGTGCTTGGCGATCACTTTATTTCGCCGGATGGCCTCTTCGTTTTGTTCCCAACTAACCAAACCTCGACAGGAACGGAGTCACCACTGTTGCTTCCAGTAATCTCTCAAGGTGCACAAACAAGATTGTCCCAGCCAGGTTTTTCTCCACCGTCTTCTCCGCTTCTACCAATTCTGACGGCCCCTTCCCCTGTAAGACTATCTGTATCACCCCCTGTCCTTGGGTCTGCCTTGCCCCGTCCCCTTCCGCTGCCAACACCTGTGGTTACTCCACTCTGCACTCCCATGACGGGAGGCCTAGTAAGTTTGCCGATCTTTGATAAATTTGTAAAAGATCTTGTACTAGTAATCAGTTTGGTGCTTCACCTCTTCCTGTAACTTTTTGTTGAAGCTTTTCCCCTCCACTGCTTCAGATCCACCATGCCCGGAGGAACAGCGCCTATCACCTGTCCTGGTGCACTGGACCTAAAATGCTAAACTGGGCAGAAGCGGCAACCTATTGTCAAAATCTTCGTAGGGATTTCCAGCCGGTTAGCATAGAAGACAAAGATGAGGACGACTTTATTACA
Source organism: Procambarus clarkii (assembly GCF_040958095.1). Taxonomy (NCBI): domain Eukaryota; kingdom Metazoa; phylum Arthropoda; class Malacostraca; order Decapoda; family Cambaridae; genus Procambarus; species Procambarus clarkii. The sequence continues at coordinate 21,253,618 of NC_091176.1, forward strand.
GATATTATCGCCAAGCGTAAGAACTGTAGTTTCCGCCCCCTTAAACAATTATACTTTGTTAATTTGTTGAATGGTTTGGTTCATAGACTAATGCTTCATTAAACTTTACTCATCAGATCAGATCCAGTTCATTTGGACTTCGGGCAACAAACGGGGTTCAAGCTCTTGGCAATGGTTGTCAGGTTCTGCTTTTATCTACGCAAACTGGTCTCCTACTGGCGGGTCTGTATTTATGATAGTGTTTATTGTAACGCTTATTTCTACCCCCCCCTCCCCTTTTCCCAACATTAACCACAAAGTTAATCTGTTGGTTTCCTTCCCAGGCGCGGCCAGCCACAGCCGGACAACCGTGAGGGCAACGAAGACTGTCTCGGTGTTCTCAAAAATGTGTACAACGACGGCATAAAGTGGCATGACATAGCTTGTCACCACGTGAAGCCGGTCATCTGTGAGGCCGCCGTGTGATGGTAGTCTTCCCTCGTCTTGGACTAGTATCATTAACTACGGCCAAAGATCTGTAACGCTTCTATGAAATAAAGTTCATATGTACATTTGTCTAATATTCGTAATGACTTGCACGGAATTTAAATCTATTGTCTGTCGTGGCCACTCTTAAAATACAAACTAGCATATATCGGAATTAGACACTGGACGTGCAAACACACGCTACAAAAGTACTTTCGTGCTATAGTACAAGAATTCGTAACTTCTGCACGTTAAGTGAATAGCAATTCCGTTGTGACGCCTAATCTGAGTGGTGGCTAAAACGATAGCTGGAAAAAAAAACTATGTACTAGCAGTACCCGGCCATTCGTTGCTGTGGCTCGGCAACGCATGTCCGTTGCCAAGCCACGGCAACGTTCCCAGTCGTTCTCGCCATTTTCCCCCTCCCCCACTCGCCCGTCTCCTCGGCCACCCAACCATTTCCCCCCCCCCCCCCCCCACTTCACCGTCCCCTCATCCTCCCCTCCATTCCCTCGTCCCCCACCATCCCAAACTCTCCAATCCCATCCTTCCCCACCATTACACCCCTCCCTTGTCTTCTCGTCCTCCCCACCATCTCACTTCAATCCCCTCGTCATCCCCCCACTTCCTCGTCCGATGCCTCCTCAAATGGTCTGAGGTTCTCGTCATAAAACTGAGAAAGTGATCTGATGTTCCCATCACTGAAATATAAGAAGTTACAAAATGAAATTTGAAAATAAACTACTCGCAAAATGAACGGCATGGTAAACACGACGCAATTCGCACAAATATTTAATCAAAATTAACACAATTATAAGTTATCAATAAAATGACATTGTAACATTTAGTATAGCATGTGTGTGGATCTTGCATGCAACAGATGGTGCAGTTTTTTCAAGAAAAGCAGTCACACCTGTCACAGGTTTGGCCTTCATACATGCGAAATGAACTGTATGGTAAACTCGGCTCAAATTCCAGAAGTCACGCAAAATCTTATAAATAAAAAAATGTAAATGTTTGTTCAAAATCGCTATATCCGAAAGTTCTTCACCGATTGCTTTGAAACTTGCACACAATGTTCCATTCGCATCGGAGCAGGATTTTATATAGACTATATTTATGTTACGTCTGACGGAATTTTGTAAACCGTTTTTCATGAGTGAAATCTTCGAAACCTCTTTACTGATTGTTTTGAAATTTTGACAAGTTGCATTCTAATTGGCGAGTGTTTATATTTACTTACCTGTGACAGGAAGAAAACGTGCTTTCTTTGAAAAAGTGCCATCTATTGAACGTAAGACCAACACGCGCTGTAATCTTCCAAAGTTTTTACCAGATTGCTTTGAAATTTTGACACAACGTTACATTCGAATAGGCGCATCTTTTTCTATACCTACTATATAGATGCCACCTGTGACGGGTAGAAACATGCATTTTTGAAAAACGGCGCCATCTTTTGCACATAATAGGGCCATCCGTACGGCTAAACGTGAATGTTGGGCATCTTATGTCTCCACAATTGTCCGAAACTCCCCTGCCACAGATCTGAAAGCGTATCTGCAAGATAGGGGGTAAGTCCGTTCCCGATGTTTCACCGGTCCTTCACCTCCGAGGTACTCTTGTGGTGGACCCGTTGCTGGTCGCTATCGAACTGGGTTCCCACTTTTGTTAGCTCTGGTCTTCATCTTCCTCAATTTTTCCTTCTTCGTAAACCTGTCGCTGAGTCTCGTCCTTTAGATTTCTGCACTCGTCTTCGACTTTCCTATAACAATCCCTTCTCTCTCTCTCGCTGAACTTCGTTCTGCCCTGGCCCTCTGCGGTTCTACGGCGGCGGGCTCCGATGGTATTCATTATGAAATGCTTCGCCATCTCCCTCCGTGCATGTCTCGGTACTTACCGAGTCTGTATAATCGGATCTGGGAGTCGTCGTCAGTCCCTGAGGACTGGCTCGATGCCGTTGTCCTCCCTGTTCGCAAACCAGGGTCTCTGGTAACTTCCCCTAAGGACTTTCGCCCTATTTCCCTCACAAGTTGTCTGCAAACTCTCTGAACGTATGGTTAACGTTCGTCTGATGTGGTTCCTGGAACACCATCACCACCTCTCCCTTTCTCAATTTGGTTTCCGCAAATACCGCAGCACGACAGATGTGCTGGTGAACTTGGAGGTCTCTATTCGTACTGCTTTTGCTGCGAGGACCTCTGTTGTTGCCGTCCTTTTTGACCTGGAAAAGGCTTAAGACACCACTTGGCGTTATCATATTCTATCCCAGCTTCATTCTTTTGGCCTTCGTGGTCATCTCCCTCTCTTTCTCCACAGCTTCCCCTCTCGTCGTTCCTTTCGGGTGTGCCTTGGTACTGCTCTATGCCGCTTTTTCAGCAATACAAAGGTGTGCCCCAGGGTAGTGTTCTGAGCACTATTTTTCTGGTTGCCCTCAATGGTCTTCTTTCCTCTCTTCCTTCAGGTGTCTTCTCCGCTATGTCGATGATCTTACCCTTTGCTGTCAGGGTGATGATTCGCCTCTCCTTCAGCGCCGGCTTCAACTTGCGATTGATGCCGTGTCGTCTTGGGCCACCGATCATGGCTTCAAATTCTCTACTTCTAAGACTTGTGCCATGTCTTTTACTCGGAAACGGGTCGTTCTTCGTCCCTCTGTCACTTTATGGTCATCCCCTCGAGTACAAAGATTCCGCGAAGCTTTTGGGGTTATTCCTTGACACTCGTTTGTCTTGGTCTCCCCATATCTCTTACCTCCGCGTTGAGTGCTCTAAGGCCCTTACCCTCCTTCGGGTATTGTCCCATACTTTGGGAGTGGATAGGCGCACTCTCCTTGCTTTACATTCCTCTCGTCCTGTCTAAGCTCGATTATGGTTGCCCTGCTTAATCACCTGCTTCTCCTTCTACTCTTCGCCGTCTTGATGCTTTGCACCATACTGGGTTGCGCCTCGGTTCTGGTGCTTTCCGTTCGACTCCTGTCCTTAGCTCGTATGTTGACACTGGCTTCCTGTCTTTCCAGGACCGCAGTGATCGCTACTGTCTTCGCTATCTTGCGCGGTCCTTTCAACATCCTTCCTCTCGCCTCTGTCGCCTTTAACTTTTACCCCTCCTGTGGTTTCTGTTCCTCTTCACCACCTCCCTCTTTCCGTCCGGTTATCTCGCTTACAGGATTCTTTCCGTTCGTGTTTGTTTCTCGTGTTGTTCCTGCTTTGCTCCCGTGAAGAGTCCCCCTTCCGCAGTTTTGTACATCCTTGACCCGCATCACTAAAGGTTTAACCCTCCTACAGTTCTAAAACGCCTTTTCCTTGAGCACTTTTCTTCTCACTCCCGCTCCGTTTCTGTCTTCACTGATGAGTCTAAGTCTGCGGACGGTGTTAGCTACTCTGTTGTTTTTCCTGATCGCACTTATGTGTTGCTTACCTCCGGAAACTAGCATCTTTACAGAGGAGCTTTATGCTATTCTCTATGCTCTTCGTCTCCTGTTTTCTCGTTGTCAGTCTTCCTTTGTAGTTGTTGTTGAGTCTCATGACTCGGGTCCTTTAATCCGGTTCATCCAGTAGTTGTCGAGATCCAGCATTGGCTGTTTCTTGTTCACAGTAAATTTAAGTCGGTTGAGTTTTGTTGGGTTCCCAGCCATATTGGTGTCTTTCAATGAGCGTGCGGATGCTGCCGCCAAGGAAGCTGTCCCATCTCTCGTAAAGGTATTCCACATTCCGACTTTTACCCGGTTATCCATTCCTCCATCCTTGCCCGTTGGCAGGCTTCTAGGTCGTCTGTTACTGGTAACAAACTACGTACTCTTAAATGTTGTGCTTCCTCGTGGCCGTCCTCCTACCACCGTAACCGGCGATGGGAAACAGCTCTGGCGAGGTTGCGTATTGCCCATACTCGCTTAACTCGTGGTCACTTTATGAAGCGCCGCCCTGCTCCTTATTGTCCTAATTGCATTGTCCCTCTTACGGTCTTGCATGTCCTTCTTGAATGTCCTGACTTCCAGGACGAACATGTCTTGCTTTCCGACCGCCCCTCGCCTGTGACTGATACTTTTGATATCGTTCACCTTGTGCGTTTGTTCTCGTATTGGCATCCTTGGTGATATTTAGCGCCTTCTGATTATCCCGCACATTTTATAGTGCTACATAACCTTCCCGGTTTGGTGCCTTCTTTTTGATAATTACTTACCGAGATTAGTGTGTTCATCTTAAGTCCAACAGATGTTGACGTTTTTCAAAAGCACCCCTCTCCCTGTTCAGCCCGTTGATGCCGTGAGGGGGGGTTTAGTGGGCGGCTGCCAGAATGTGATGCTCCTTGGGACAGTCCTCTGTCCTTTTGTGGCCTTAAGCTCCTAGTTGCTGCTGTCTTTAATTGTGCCGGATCGTTTTTCCTTACGTTTCGTTTTTCTCCCCCTCTATCTGTCGTTTCCTGCCAACCTTTTGCTCGTTTTGGTTATTCTTTTGGACTTTCTATTTTGACGCCCGGGTGCTTGGGGAGGCATACTCTTGCACCCATAGAACTGTAGTACCCAACGTCGAGAGCGAGGGGAACCTTTTATTGTCAATCCTCCTTTCATCACTGAACCCAATGTGAACCCGTGGGGCGGGGGCCTTGGTCGCCCACCCCACGAGCCCCAGAGGGTACAACAAACATTCAATGACATGCGTGGATGAATTTATCACCTAGTCTGTATGTGCCCCCATACCCACCATGGAGCCACAATTAGAGGCAGGACACCCAACAAGAAGCTATCCCCGATCATGCCGGGGCCCCCTAGGGGTGCGTCGTGAGTATACGCCCCACAAACGCCACCTTAAGAACCGTCAAGATCGGGTTCAGCGACGAAAGGAGGATTGACAAAAGGTTCCCCTCGCTCTACGTTGGGTACTACAGTTCTACGGCTGCAAGCACACGCCTCCCCAAACACCCGGGCGTCAAAATATAAGTAGTCCAAAAGAATAACCAAAACAAGCAAAAGGTCGGCAGGAAACTGCAAGCAGATAGACGGGGGAAGAAAAACTAAACATAAGGAAAAAGCGATCTGGCTTAGAGAAGACAGTAGCACAAGGCTACAAAAGGACAGGACTGTCCCATGGAGCATCACACTCCAGCAGCCACCCCCCCCCCTGCCCCTGTCACGTTGTGTACAGGCCGGACAGAGAGGAGGGGGGGGGGGGAACCTTTATCAGTAACCACACAGCTTTCTAGCAGTCATCGTTGCCCATTACAAATGGTTGGAGCCTTTATTTTTCTGCTTCTCATCTTTAACGAGATTCTCAAATTAAAGCGAGACTTCATAGATGCTTTTTCTTCAATTATCATGCAGAAAGATTAAGAGGGGAAACTTTCCTCATGTGTATACAGTAACAGAATACCTAGTGCAAGTAGAGATAAATACGGCGAGATTGGGGAAATTATCTTAATTGTTACCCCACTAGGTTCTCCCTTGAAACAGTCCCTGCAATCAGTTTAAAATATGGTACCCGATTACTGCAGTGTGAATATGGGGGAGGGAGTAACAAGTTAAGGTTGTGGTGCTTAGAACAGTCGCCCTGTCCAGAAAATGGAGATGAAAGTGCTGACGAGGCACAGGTAATGTCATGACCGCACCACCAGGACTATCCAATTATTGTTAGTTGGGTTTAATACATTTGATCACACAATATTCAGGATAGCGAAGGCCCCCTCCCCCCCACACACCTTTAAGTGTGCTGTAAATACTTAAACAGCCACTGTATCAAGTAGAAGTGTATAGTAATAATAAAACATGACTTATGTTCATGAGATATCCACTGCTTTAAGATTTTATTTGCAAATTAAATTTCAAAAACTTATACCATCTCCAGCCAAATAACCACGAAATATTCTATGCCAAGTAGAACTGTGGAGCCTCGCAGATAACTCTCCTTAAACGGGAACAAGTAGAGTCGTGCCAAGTAATACCGTCGTTGTAATGGTTGTTAAGGATAGCCAGACAGTTCTCGTTGCCCTCATCGTTGTCGGGCTGAGGCAAGCCTCGCCTGGAATAGGATGAAGATTATATACAAAAGCATATGGTTACGTAGCAGTACAAAGGCATTCAATAAAATGTAAGTGAACTGGAAAAACTAACCTGCCGGTGCGAGACCAGTTTGAGTAGGAAGAAGAGACGCCAGAGAGCCAAGACCAGGTCCTCGAGTTGTGTTTGTTGCCGCAAGTCCAAATGTCGCTGATGTAGTCTGCAATGAAAACGCAAGTTAGATCCCATGAGACTTTAAAGATCTATTTTTTTATATTGAGAAGACTGCCAACTTACGTGCGATAATGTATGTGGAAATTATATCTTGCTTCCTTTGACTTTCTATAGTGACGGCCTGGAAGCCGTTGCCAAGGCCAGAGCAGTAATAGTTTGCTTGCTCCCAGGTGTAAGTTCGACCAGCGTCGTGACACCAGGAGAAGTGGTAGGCCTTTCCGTCCTGGACCTCGTCAACCTGAGAGAAGAGTGGTAGCATGTTCCACGAAGTCTAGTACGAATATTAATTCACCCAAGTATTCAATAAAAAAAGTTACCTACCAGAGGCTTAGCAACGGGGTTGCAGAGGGGTGAAGCTGGAGTAAGTGATGACAACGATGGAGTGATGAATTGAGGCTGTGGAACAGATGTTGGGAGTGGTCTCGGTAATTGAGGTGGAGCAAACACGAGTTCTTGGACAGGCGCCGTTTGTGGGGAAGGTCGAGGCTGGCTTGTAGCTCCTGGAGTCACAACAAGATTACCAGAGCCTCGAGCCATTGTTTTGTCACTGTCGCCACCAAATATTATTGGCATGCCGTCGCGCCTGACGAAGTACTGTTGGGTCCAGCCAGTACTGGCCATTATGGCAATGATTAGGATTATTAGATGCATCTGTGAAGAGATTCAGTAAGTTATCACCAGATTAGTCAAGTTTTTAACGTAGTCGCAAACATTTGTGTCCCACAAAAATTAAATGAAGCAAAGACATTTCGGTAGTGAATAAAGTAACTATACTTTCATCTGTATAAAGATGAAAATGTTATTGTGCATAACCGCCAATCTCCGAAACTTCTACACCGATATCTTTGAAATTTTGACAACGTTGCATTCGAATTTGCGCGCCTTTTTATATACCTACTATATAGATGCCACCCCTCTAACTAGAAGAAACATGCGTTTTTGAAAAATAGCGCCATCTGTTTCACATAATAGCAACATGCACCTATACTAAATAGATCACTAATTCCATTTCAATGTTCCCAATTGCATTGATTTCAATTTTGATTTAATTTATTTTGCGAGTCTAATTTTAATTCAGCTGCGTTTACCATACCGTTCATTTCTTTAATATTTTTTTCCATATTAATTTCCTTTAACCGTTTATGTTTCAGTGATGGGAGCATCAGATCACTGTTCCCAATTTTCTGATAGGAACATCAGACTATTTGGGAAGGCATCAGACGAAGGGGTGGAGAATGGCGGAGAAGACTGTCGGGGGGTGGGCCCCCCCAGGGAAGGTTGCCGTGGCTCAGCGCCGATGCGTGTCTTTGCCACAGCCACGCGTGGCCGGGTACTGCTAGTAAAATCAAGCTAAAAAAAAAAAAAGCAGTTGGGGCTGAACACTGGTGTTAATTTCATTCGGGATTCATAAGATTGTAATGGCTTACCGTTTGCGGCCTAAAGCGTTAGGTTAAGCGACAGTGTTGAGAGACCAATTTCCAGAAGTCAAAAATAACTTCTGCTAGAGTTAAAAGAATTTGCTGGCCCGTTATACTTTTGATATACCAAGACTAGACCTAAGATTCCTCTTTAACAAAAAAAAAAAAAAAAAAAAAAAAAAAAAAAAAAAAAAGAGGAGTCTTCCAGAACAGACAAACCTATTTTTGAATATAATTATCGCCGCCCGAGTGTCGGCATAAGTTTTATATAACTATTGTCAATGGAGATTGTTTTAGCGTCGCGTTAGGACCATGTTTAAGCAAATTTGGAGAAAAAATAAAGTTACCTTCCTTCTGGAGGGGGCACTTTTCGTTTGACAAAGATTCCAAGTAACATTTATTGAGCACGAAATTACTAGAGGGCACGACCTATGCAAGTTTAATCTTCGTTAACGGATTAGTTTTAGAGGTATTCGGTGGAAACCTGAAAATTACTAAGATTTAAAGTTAACTAAAAACTAATGAAATGCTTTCAGCGAGTTATTGTAGAAGAGAAATCTTAAAATAAAAGTTAGGCAATATGTACCATCTATAAATGCCTATATCCTTGTTTTCATTGCATCAAGCGTTTCTCCCAACCATTATTGGCATGATGATATTTTATTAGGAGTTAAGAACTATGGGCAATCAACAAAAGCAGCTTAATACAATACTTAGCATGAGATCTTTGCATACTCTGAATCCTAAGTAATGATTTGAATAATTCCATTACCCCTTATCATACAATAATTTACTAACAAAATCATAACTTTCGTTTTGAAACGCTACCAACACAAATTACACTAAAAATTACACACACTGACCGCTCTTCGTGATGTATGTATCACTCCTGTGGTTTTCGTAAAGTATACTAACAGACGGTCAGCCCGACGACAATTATATTGACTCACCAGTGCTGTGATTGGTTCAATATTCAAGCAGCAATATTTCCATCTTGAATTCAATTGGCTGGTCGTCAACAGGGGTCGAAATGCTAGTTACACTTGCCGCTACAACCAAAACTTCAAAGTTGCCAATTCCCGCTGGCAGAAGCGCTTTTTGATAATGTCATCAACACAGGCAACGGCCACTGATTCCAATCACTAACGAAATAATACTTGACCACAATTAGTAATTTGTAGCTTTTATTTATTGTTATCGGTTTTCTTTGTTCATGTATTCGTTAACATAATGGTAATAATATCCTAGAGATGAACAATTGTAGAATAGTTCAGACTTGGGATGCCAGCTGTCAAGCGATATGCTTTATATCTTCTTCAGTATTAACAGGTTATTTTTCATTAGACTTTTACTAGACATGAGCATTTTTTAGTTTTTTATTGAAATTTACATGCTAAAGTATACTGCATAAATACAGTAAAATTCAACACACAAACACAAACCACCTGCCAAAACACAAAATAAGGGCAACTGCCCAAACATACAGTAATAGGAAAATAATAACCAGGAAAGCAGCAACAGAAATACAGAAACAGGAATACAAAATCAGGAATACAAATAACAGGAGGTGATAACATGTTAAACAAAATACCAGAACCAAATTTAGAAATGATAAACGATTTCTGTTTTATGATATTTGCTGATGTTGTGTTTACTTTGTTTTTCGACTGTTATCTTGTATCATGGTGATTGGTGCTTTTTTGTGATCTAGGTTTTCTTGTATTTATTGTCTCTTATGTAGCATGCTTTGCATGTCATTATAAAAATAATAAAAAATATGATAATATCGAGTGAAAATTATAATTCCTCTTTCATTCGATGCAAGACGTCGATCAAGCTATTTACGTCCATTCAGTTGCAATGCATTTAAATGTAAATATGTAAATGATTAAATCATTATATTCTGCTATATGTGTGCTATATTTAAAACGGTAATGTACCTTCAAAAATATAATGCGAAATATCTCCCACGACAACTGAGAACAAAGTCATCCTCCTGGTCTGTTATTCTGTATTAATGAACAAGACCATCGGCTTAATATAGGAAATAATAAACAAATACAAACCATTGCAAATTATACACAATAATTTACCTAATAATAAGGACTAATAATAAGTCCACAAAGCAGTGACGGTGTCCAGGTAATGTTTGGTTAGTGCTTGTAATCAGTAACCTTCACCTGTGTTGTTGACATTATTAAAGGGTGCTTCTGCCAGCGGCAAGTGGCAACTTGAATGTTTGGGTTGTAGCGGCAAGTGTAACTAGCATCTTGGACCCTTGTTGACGACCAGCCAATTAGAATCTAAGATGGAACTGTTGCTGCTGAATTCTTTAGCCAATTGGAATACATGTTGTCTGTATAAAAGTGGCGCTCGCATGCTAGTGCGTTAGTGTGTTCTCCAGCTACAGCAGTTGTTGTATCTTGAATAAGCACAATGGTAACGTTTCACTTCTGTTTTTTCACATAGTTAATGAATTTATATTTTCGTGAGCCGCAGTGTACGGTTTGTTCAATAGTTATTAATGTGAACAGTGGTGTTTAGTACTTTTAAGTAAACTTGTTGACATTTAAAACTCTCGTCCAACCATTTAATAACTCCCATGCTAAGTTAGTCGTAAATGTTTAACCTACAACACTGATAGCATGAAGTGTTTTTTTTGAATATTAAAACTCTACCCAACATTCTAAGATTCCTTGCATAGTTCTTTAAACTAATTTTCTTCCTAGTTCCAAGAGAAGTAAATAATTATTTGGCACTTACTAATGTTGTCCTACTATTATTTACTAAATTCAAATATTCATGCACTTCAAACTATTGCCTAAAAACCGTTAACCATAAGCTCTCTACTATTGCATGCTTAACTTTAACCTATACTACCCCGAAAGCCTTTAGTGGAAAAGTTTTTAACTTTTAAAGCTTTTACCTTTTTCTTTTTTCACTACAGCTTCATCTCTTAATCATTGCCATAATGGCCAGTACTGGCTGGACCCAACAGTACTTCGTCAGGCGCGACGGCATGCCAATAATATTTGGTGGCGACAGTGACAAAACAATGGCTCGAGGCTCTGGTAATCTTGTTGTGACTCCAGGAGCTACAAGCCAGCCTCTACCTTCCCCACAAACGGCGCCTGTCCAAGAACTCGTGTTTGCTCCACCTCAATTACCGAGACCACTCCCAACATCTGTTCCACAGCCTCAATTCATCACTCCATCGTTGTCATCACTTACTACAGCTTCACCCCTCTGTAACCCCGTTGCTAAGCCTCTGGTAGGTATTTTTCTTTCATTGAATACTTGGGTGAATTAATATTCGTACTAGACTTCGTGGAACATACTACCACTCTTCTCTCAGGTTGACGAGGTCCAGGACGGAAAGGCCTACCACTTCTCCTGGTGTCACGACGCTGGTCGAACTTACACCTGGGAGCAAGCAAACTATTACTGCTCTGGCCTTGGCAACGGCTTCCAGGCCGTCACTATAGAAAGTCAAAGGAAGCAAGATATAATTTCCACATACATTATCGCACGTAAGTTGGCAGTCTTCTCAATATACAAAAATGGATCTATAAGTCTCATGGGATCTAACTTGTTTTCATTGCAGACTACATCAGCGACATTTGGACTTGCGGCAACAAACACAACTCGAGGACCTGGTCTTGGCTCTCTGGCGTCTCTTCTTCCTACTCAAACTGGTCTCGCACCGGCAGGTTAGTTTTCCCAGTTCACTTACATTTTATTGAATGCCTTTGTACTGCTACGTAACCATATGCTTTTGTATATAATCTTCATCCTATTCCAGGCGAGGCTTGCCTCAGCCCGACAACGATGAGGGCAACGAGAACTGTCTGGCTGTCCTTAACAACCATTACAACGACGGTATTACTTGGCACGACTCTACTTGTTCCCGTTTAAGGAGAGTTATCTGCGAGGCTCCACAGTTCTACTTGGCCTAAAGTGTTAACACAAATTTGGAAGTCTCTACGTAATCAAAGGCTGTTATGCTTACAAACAAATGTTTAAAATAAAAACGGATAAAAAAATTGTCTTAATTGCATAGATTCGAAACGGACGTACAATGATTCTTTTCCTTTCTATGAATGTGGTGTAGTATAAGGTCACTGGCAATAACCTGGAGAAAAATGCATTACACAACCTGGCCAAACTGTGACTAATTAGATTTTTCTTGGAATTTGCTTCCAGACTACCTAAAGTTTAAAATATTTAATAAATGGTTTCTAAGCATCTTAAACAGTTAAAATGCAGTCGCACTTCTTGGACTGGAAGATAGTGACGGATTAATTTCATGCAGACCTCTGAAAGAGTGGTTAAGAGATTCCTTGAGTCCCGCTACAAAGACATGATTGAAGATGCCTTCCAAGTTGTTACATTTGTAAACTTTATTTTGGTAGTTACTTTTAGTAAGTCAAATTTGTTGCATATAAAGTCTTTGCTAAATATCTACTTGGTATTTAGTGTATCGCAAAGAAAGGAGGGATGGGGGAGTTGCCTCCCTATACCCCAACGCCATCGAAACTTCTTACTTCTAACACGGAGTTTTGCACTAAAGTTCGGCACCTGAAAACCCCCACAGCGCGAAAATGCATAACAATGGCAGTTTAGAATTGTAAGAAAAATCTCGCTCGACTATGGTTCGTAGCCTATCAGATGGCCAGACGTAATAAATTGCCAATGCTTGATGGAATCTAAAGCTTGTGAAGCTTTTTCTCTGTTCAGGTAAAGTCTTGCTAACGGTTAACTCCGGTAACCCGAACTTTACCAAAACGTGACGCTACCTAATGTGCTTGCAAAGCTTTATTCTAGAACACAATGGGCTTGAAATATTTATTTAAACAGTTCTAAGCCTGTCATCCTGAGTGACACATTAAGAACCTGCGACACTATCGGTATTTATCACTTCGACTCATTTCTGGTCTCTTGTTGCTCTATAAAATTCGACTGAAACACATTGAGATCCTGCAAGGTAGGAAATGGGCGAGCCACGTTTAACTTTTATACACTACGTGTCTGCAGAAAAGAATACTAAAGCGTGTGTAGAAGCTATTCGATCCCGACAGTCGTGCATCTGGTGTACATCGGCTACAAATTCTGGAGATTGAACCCCCCACCCTCTAGACACTAGCCCTACTTCACTGGGTTTTCAGAAATACTTGCATTAACATGCCATGGCTACTTTTTTTAACACATTTACCCAGCAACGTAAATAATTTACGTAACTAACAATAAACCGACATGTCAAATTTACATTCTATTGATCAGTTATATCGCTGATATTGATTACCTTCGAGACGGTATTAATTTAATTCACAGTAGTGTTAAATTTTACAAAATGTTTCTTCGAAGGTTGATTGCATTTCCCCGATGTAATCATGCTTGAACGTCTTCATATTAAGAGCCGTCAAAGAGCAGAGTGAGGCCGTTAACGACAACCAGAAGAAAAGCAATTGACAAAAGTTCATTATTTTTTTCCGGTCACTTTTCTCTGGCTCCAGCAGCTTCGAAAGGAGTCACCAGGGCTCCATCTGGCAGTTTTCTCCACCAATTACTCTGCCTTCGGCCTCCCTCGACGTTTGCTTGAGCCGGCTGACGGAGAATTGTGATCCTTACCAGGCGTGACCATAAGGTGTAAAAAGAGAAGCAGGGAAAGCGTTTTTGTTTTACTTTCTCCTATATCTCGTCAACTTGCCTCCTTTTCGCCCAGTGGTTCAGCTGCAACTCTCGCGGAGATTGTCTTAATGATGATCATATTTTGAAAATAGTTTCCTTCCCGCCGTTCGCAGATTCTTCCATAATATTTGCACGCCACACTTACTTTCTCTGGGTTTGCAGTTCCTAGTTTTCTTTATTCATACCAATTTGACTTCTTTTGGATACCTTTTTTCAGAGTATTTGTGTATTATGTATATTTCATTTTTCCCTAATACATAATTTCCTAGTCATAAGTGTTTTTTGTTGCTCCAAATAATTTAGTTAGCATGATACTTTAATTATTAAAATTGTGTTCATTCTGTCAGCTTTATTAAGATGAATACTCCAAATATGTCTTCCTATTTATTACTTAACGTAATGTGTGTTGTTCCTGTTTTCAATGTATAATTTTTTTTTTATTTCTTTTAGAATTTCTTTACATTCTGTTTTCCGAACATTTCAATTCTATCTCGTGATGCTCGTTCCATGCCTTTCCTCGCAATCTTTCCTCTCCCCCATTTCTTTCACAATTTGTTACTGTCAGTTTTCATTATTGACTCACTATTTCGCGATTTCTACTGCTTGTTTGTCTCTGCTTTCTCCCTCAATATGAAACTGTCAATTTTAATTTAAAAAATACAATCTCATGATTCACATTTTCCAGGACACTTCGGAGTGTTGTTTAGTTTCCAGGAGGTTATATCCTCCCATTTACTTTCCAATATGAAAGTTTATGTATGAATAAAAAAAATCCTTTCAACTCACAAATAAATATAAAAGAGGTTACGGAACACCACCTCTCTTACTGATAGGTAAGAGATTGAGAGGAATGGAGTCAAAAGAAAGTATCCTCTTTAAGAAGCTGTTCGAAACTTGGCAGTGGAAATGCAATCATATGCCGTCTTCAAAGGGAATAATGCTGAGTGGGAGCATAAGTATCTCTAATCTTCCCAGACAGTCCATGACTTGCGAGACTTAGTACATCGGTACACATATTTACTGTCGTTAGGAACTATGTGACTGGAAACTAGTATTTACCTCATCATAAGAATTACATCAATGGTAACACAAGAACTTAACATCTTCCCAGTCAGCCAAAGACTAAGTACAATGACAATGGAAGCATTTATTCCCTTCAAAGTGGTCTGACTTGACCACAATGATCTGATTACTCTGACCACTGTCCTGGATGGGTAAGGGATTTGATGGGACATTTCTCTAAATTGTAACATATTAGCACTGACACGAGTGACTCGTCTCCACCTGCAGCTGGCTACATCTTCACATTCATTTGATTACATCCCCACCTGCAGCTGGCTACATCCCCACCTGCAGCTGGCTACATCCCCATCTGCAGCTGGCTACATCCCCACCTGCAGCTGGCTACATCCCTACTTGCAGCTGGCTACATCCCCACTTGCAGCTGGCTACATCCCCACTTGCAGCTGGCTACATCCCTACTTGCAGCTGGCTACATCCCTACTTGCAGCTGGCTACATCCCCACCTGCACCTGGCTACATCTCCACCTGCAGCTGGCTACATCCCCACTTGCAGCTGGCTACATCCCCACTTGCAGCTGGCTACATCCCCACTTGCAGCTGGCTACATCCCTACTTGCAGCTCGCTTGTCATAGCCTGGAACAAACTTCTAAGGCTTGGACACGTAGGAAGATTCAACCGAGCATGAAATTTCAGTACTATTGTGTAGGTCCGAGAAGGCAAATCTATCACGACATTTTGATGACTGAAGAAATATCTCGGCATTCATATACAATAATGTAACTGGAGGCTTTGCAAATTGAAAAGACGTTTCACGTTTGTTGTGAATGACAATATTACTCCTAATAAAAGTGAAAAGTATTACTGTTACTGAACGATAGATGCATAACAGTAAATATGAACCTCTTCTTTTATAATATTTCATGTGTCTCTTGAGAGATATTGAACTTTGTGTATTACGTTTCATAAACACACTCATATGACTGCAAGGTATACTCTGTTTTTAATTTATTTGAACCTGTGGAATATGAAAAATTGCTTGACTTCCAGATAATTATAGTGAAAAGGAATATTCATAAATATGTTTGTACACATCCTGGAGTATGTGGCTCAAGCGTAGAGTCCATACTTAGTCTCACAACACAAGGTCAATTTAGAGAAAGTTCAGAACTATGCCACTAGGCTAGTCACGTAGTCAAGAGGTATGAGTTATGAGGAAAGAATGCTAGAATTAAACTTTCCATCCATGGAATACAGAAGAGTTAGGGGAGACATGATCCTACAAAAATCCCGGAAAAATTAAAAACGTAGATAACACAAGTGGAACACAAGTGGAAACCAAGTACCCAAATGACATATATATATCAGAAGGAAAAAAAATCATAAGTCGGAGTAGTTAGCAAATGGAATATGGAGGAAGTAATGTGGTGGAGGCACACTCCATACACTGTTTTAAATGTAGATATGAAAGAAAACAACAGGCCCATGGTGTACACCAGTTGATTGACAGTTGAGAGGTAGGACCACAGAGCCGAGGCTCATCCCCCGCAAGCACAACTAGGTGAGTACACACACACACTCGACGCTGGGACAAAACAGTTTTCCGCGCTCAATATATATATACAGCGAAGATGAGACCCACTTTTTGATATGCATCCCCAGCATTTAACCCTTATCTGAAAAAGGACAAGGAGTAACTAGAAAAGGTTCAAAGATATGAAACGAGTCTCTTTCCGGAGCTGAGTAGATTGAGCTAGAGGATAGACTGAGAGAACTGGACCTTACCACACTGGACGAAAGGAGAGATTGGCGGGGGGGGGGGGGTGAGGGACATGATGACAACATATAAGATTCTGAGAGAAATTGACAAAGTAGATAAAGCATCGTTGTTCAAACCTAGGAACAACAGAACGATGGGTTATAGATGGAAACTAGAGACGAAAATGAGTCACACACACACACACACACACACACACACACACACACACACACACACACACACACACACACACACACACACACACACACACACACACACACACACACACACACACATACAAAACAGCAACAAGCCTGCCACAGGTGTCGGGAGGTATTCGTCGATCGTGCAAATTTCTGGCTCCCTCACCGGATGAAGCAATCTGTTAGCAATTAGCGTGTCCATGCTCCGCTTGGCTGTGTGTCTGCCACACAAAGCCCGCTCCAAATTCCTCTTACTGCTGGCCTGTGAGAAAAGTGAGTGATTGGGCAGGTGCGTTGATGAAAGAGAGAGAGAGAGAGAGAGAGAGAGAGAGAGAGAGAGAGAGAGAGAGAGAGAGAGAGAGAGAGAGAGAGAGAGAGAGAGAGAGAGAGAGAGAGAGAGAGAGAGAGAGAGAGAGAGAGAGAGAGAGAGAGAGAGAGAGAGAGAGAGAGAGAGAGAGAGAGAGAGAGAGAGAGAGAGAGAGAGAGAGAGAGAGAGAGAGAGAGAGGTGAACGAACGCAAAGATGTGCAAACACAAAATGTGATTAGCGGACGACAAAAGAACAGATAATGTAGCAGACGTTTTGACAGACGGGTAATGGAAGGTAGAGCGATAGACATAAAGAATTAGAACAAGCATTTCTACACACATATAAAACCAGTCTTTAAACAAATTGTCCAGCTCCATTAATCCATGATTTTTATCTGTAAGCTATCGCCAGACGAAACTGACATAAGACATATACGAATCGGACATATAGACAGACAAGTATATACAAAACAGAAAGACAGATAACGATATGGAAAGCGTCAATGAGAGAATTTTCAACGTATTTTCCCGTACTAAGACGCTGTGTTCTGGCCTACTCAGATATTTTTCCCCCCTGAAAGAATGGAGCATTACAATGGTAAACAATGAACCCTTCCTTGGTTCACGCGCCAAATGAGTGTTGCCATTTGACTACCTAAAGGAATCGGGATTCTGGGGAGAAAGGAAAAGGGTTCAGAAATCCGGTACATAGAAAGAGGAAATTAAAAAGCATCAATGGGATTTTAGTAGAACTGCACTTCATCTCACCAGACTCTCCCCATGGATCATGGCGGACCCCCCTTCGTAGAGGTGTTGGGGAGTGACACAAGGACTCACCCCCACACAAGAGAACATAGGAACGAAACATAGGACTCTCCTGGTTCAGTTTAATATGAAATGAAGAGAAAATCAGAAATGTTCGACTCTAACGAAAGAAGGAAACACTGAAAGATCGTAACACCTCCTGCACCACAACAGGCAGCTCTGCCAGACACCTGCCAAACACCTGCCAAACACGTGCCAAACACTGCGGCCAAACACCTGCCAAACACGTGCCAAACACTGAGGCCAAACACCTGCCAAACACCCACGCGCAACACTCCACATGGCCTCACGGGCACCTTTAAAAGAGCGGGACCTCTCACGGCTCAAGACACTCCTGCGTCGAGGTAAGTTGTGGACGCACGTTCTCGCCGCCCTCTTTCTGACTGGGGTGCTGACGGGTTGACTGGGGTGCTGACGGGTTAACTGGGGTGCTGACGGATTGACTGGGGTGCTGACGGGTTGACTGGGGTGCTGACGGGTTGACTGGGGTGTTGACGGGTTGACAGGGGTGCTGACGGGTTGACTGGGGTGCTGACGAGTTAACTGGGGTGCTGACGGGTTAACTAGGGTGCTGACGGGTTGACTGGGGTGCTGACGGGTTGACTGGGGTGCTGACGGGTTGACTGGGGTGTTGACGGGTTGACTGGGGTGCTGACGGGTTGACTGGGGTGCTGACGGGTTGACTGGGGTGCTGACGGGTTGACTGGGGCGCTGACGGGTTGACTGGGGTGCTGACGGGTTGACTGGGGTGCTGACGGGTTAACTGGGGTGCTGTCGGGTTAACTAGGGTGCTGACGGGTTGACTGCGGTGCTGACGGGTTGACTGGGATGCTGACGGGTTGACTGAGGTGCTGACGGGTTGACTGGGGTGCTGACGGATTGACTGGGGTGCTGACGGGTTGACTGGGGTGCTGATGGGTTGACTGGGGTGCTGACGGGTTGACTGAGATGCTGACGGGTTGACTGGGGTGCTGACGGATTGACTGGGGTGCTGACGGGTTGACTGGGGTGCTGACGGGTTGACTGGGGTGCTGACGGGTTGACTGGGGTGTTGAGGGGTTGACTGGGATGTTGACGGGTTGACTGGGATATTGACGGGTTGACTGGGAGGATGACGGGTTGACTGCAGTGCTGACGGGTTGACTGGAATGTTGACGGGTTGACTGGGGTGCTGACGGGTTGACTGGGGTGCTGACTGGTTGACTGGGATGTTGACGGGTTGACTGGGATGTTGAAAGGTTGAATGGGATGTTGACGGGTTGACTGGGAGGATGACGGGTTGACAACAGTGCTGACGGGTTGACTGGAATGTTGACGGGTTGACTGGAATGTTGACGGGTTGACTGGGATGTTGACCAGTTGACTATGGTTTTATAGTTGACTGAGGATTTGACGAATTGTCTGAGGTGTTTAACTGAATCTTAACAGATTAACGAGTACTGACGGATTGAGTCTAATCTCACTTGCGTTGTTGTTTTATTTGCTATTGTTATTTAAATTGACTGCCATTTATATTGTTATTATAATAGTCTGGCATTTTATTCGCGTTGAGCGTCCCTCCAACATCCTGAGACACGAGAGTATAGTAATCATTTATTCTTCCATAAAAGGAAACATTCTGAAACCTCTCTTAGGTCTAAGTCTCCATAATTTTCACTAGTAAAGGCTCCAGTTGGGACCGGCGTGGGAGGGCCAACCCCTCCCGTAGGCGAGGGAGGGCCGCGTCGTCCAGGACCAAGTAGATCATCTTTAGGACTTCAAGCAACGTAATTCCGGAGGGATGCGTCTCCTCCGGAGCCCGGTCGATCACTCTCTCTTTAAGACTGGAAGCAACGTAACTCGATCATTAGAACCATCACCACTACACTGCCGGAGATGAGCAGGATGCTGGCCGCCGGGGGACGCTAGCCACGTTCCCTGGAGAAATCGCTTGAGTGTTGGAGTTCCTTTACGGTCTTCGTGATTGGTGAAATTCGGGTTTAAAACAGCACCGTATCTGTCATTCGTCTGATGGAGGATTAGGCTGATGGAATGCTGGGAGGGAGGGAGGAGGGAGGCCAGTGTTCGGGAGTTTTCGTTTGGAGGGATGTTTGGGTTCATCGTCTCTGGCTCCTTCCGTTGTATAAAACTAAGCTGTTACGCTGTTTAGTTCCAATTATTTTACCAGTTCCGAACTTTGTATGTTTTATTGGTTATAAACTTTCCATATTAGGACTACTCAATAGCTTAGTCGATAGACCTTCGGTCTCACACACGTGAGGTCCACGGTTCAAATTTCCTAGAGCCCAGATGAATGGAAGTTGATTGATTATGTTTTAAATAAACCATTAAAAATGTTCAGAGGACATTTTGGAGAAAACTAAATTCCAGTTTAAAAAACGTACGATTTCTTTTGAATAATATTAAATGACAATTTACAAAACAGAGTTTCTTCACGTACATAAAACACTTAGGAATGAATCATTCCTAATCATTTGCGAATATATTAATAAGAAATAAGTTAAAAGAATGATTAAACCAACTGTTGTCAACAAATGTTTAGGTTTCTCACGAAACTTCTCTTTCTCGCACCAAAAAGTTAAACAGTACAGTGAAAATAAAAATATATTTTATTCTCTCTAAAGCACCATTAGTTCATTAATCAACCCATTATCAGGCAGAGTTTGTTCATGCCGTGGCCAGCTCCAAAGCGCTTACGTAATTAGCTTTGATATGATGTCATAAAAATACGACAATTTTTGCCAAACAAATGTTTAATAATTTTTGCCAAACATAAATGTTTAATAATTTTTGTCAAACATAAATATTGTTAGTTATACCGTCTTGGATAATAATATTTCATTAACTTGAGCACTATATGAGTCTCGAACCACCGACCCCGGGGGCAGGACACAGTAGCGCAAGAAACTGCAGGATTCCACAAGCAACTAACCGCTGCGGTTAGTTACTTGTGGAATCCTTCCTAATTAAGGCTGTTCGTGGTGCAGTTGATTGAGCTAGTAGCTTCTAGGAATCTTCTCAAATGTAAATTACTATGCTTATTGTGCATAATTAGACGTAGGTTAGGTTAGGTGTTTAGATTCTGATAGCTATTATTTACAACTAGCTGTACCCGGACACAGCAACCCTCCCTTGTCCCCGCTGTCCTCCCCCCCCCCCCCCCATTCCCTCCCCCCTCCTCCCGTCTCCTCATCCTCTCCACCATTCCCCTCGTCCTCCCCACCATCCCTCACTCCCCGGTTACCTCGTTCCTCCACACCATTCTCCCCTCCCGACCCCTCGTCCTCGCCTGCATTCCCCACTCCCTCGTTGGATCCGTTCCCAAATTATCTAATGTTCCCTAACACCTAACGCCTAACAGCTGTGTGGGCAGCGCTTCGAATTCGTAGTCGTGAGGTTCCAAGTTCGATCCCAGGTGGAGGCGGAAACAAATGGGCAAAATGTTTCTTTCACTCTGGTGCCCCTGTTACCTAGCAGCAAATAGGTATCTGGGAGTTAGAGAGCTGCTACAAGCTGATTCCTGGGGGTGTGTAACAAAAACATAGGCCTAGTCGAGGACCGGGCCGCGGGGACGCTAAGCCCCGAAATCATCTCAAGATAACCTCAAGATAACCTATCAGAAAAATGGGAACATCAAATGATCTCATGTTCCCATCACTGAAAAATAAGCAGAACAGTTAAAAAACGAAATGAAAAACAATGAAAAAATAAAAAATACACTTTACTCACGAAATGAACGGTATGGTAAACAAAACAGCTCAATTTCAATGCAATCTACAAAATAATTAAATCAAAATGAAAATAAATCGAAATCTATGAAAATTCAATTTATCAATGCAATCGGAAACACTGAAATGGAATCGTAACATAGTATAGCGTGTGTTGCTATTACGTTCAACCAATAGTGCTTTTTTTTAAAGCATGTTTTTACCCTTCACATGTGTGGCATCTATATAGTAGGTATATAAAAACACGTGCGTATTCGAATGGAACGTTGTGTCAAAATTTTTAAGTAATCGGTGAAGAACTTTCGGAAATTACAACGTGTGTTGCTCTTACGTTCAACCGATGGCACTGTTTTTCAAAAAAGCATCTGTTTTTCTCGTCACAGACGTGACATCTATATAGTATGTATATAAAATCTCGCTCGGATGCGAATGGAACATTGTGTCAAAATTTCAAAGCAATCGATGAAGAACTTTCGGAGATTAGCGATTTTGAACAAACGAACATTTACATTTTAATTTATAGATTGCAGTACGTAAAGCAACCCGTTCTCAGGCTATGTTCCTTCCATCCAGCGGCCGGTCCAAAGATGTATTCATTAATTTCAGCATGCTGTTTATTCAAAACAGTAATGTCCTGAAATATAAATTAATATTTTTTATATATTAGGATTTTATGCACATTTAGACATAAGTTAGGTATTATAGACTCTGTTATCAATTATGTTTATTAATTTGCAGTACGTGTGCAAAGTACTTGGTGAGGTGGGATTCGAACAGGAGGAAAGTAAAACTCTGTTTAAGAAAAGTTCGTTCGTAATCAGGTGTCAATTATGTGTAGAGTGTTTTTCATTCGCGATTGGATCAACAATCACGCTACTCGTGATTGTGGCGTCTGGATTAACTAGCATTTAGCCATTGTTTATGAGGACGGGCAGGAAATTTATGTCTCGAAACCTCTGGGTAATGTTCGAACCATTGTCGCTAGGTTCATTTAGCAGACTCTAAATCTCTAAGTCCCGCGGGAAATTAGTGAGTGTCCATTCCGTCCTACAGCCCATTATAATAATAATTATTGTATCTATTTATATAGAAAATAATGTTTTTGACTACATAGTGAATTCACATTCACGAATGCCTCTTTGAGTTGATGGGTAGAATTATCGCATAACAAATTTCGTCGATATTTTGTTTTTTACGTTTTTGTGGATTGAGGAATTTTTGCTCTGTTATTTTTGCGTTACCAAAATAACAGCCCATCCTCCTTAAATGGAAGTATTTATAGTAACTATTTGGGCGAAAATACCAATATGCAGTGATGGACAACCAAAAAGTTGACGTTTTGTATTAACGAATTTTGGTTAAATGGGAAACTTATTGAACCGAAACATAAGTATTGAACCTAACCTAACCTAATTGAACCTCTCCTAACAATCCTAGGCATAATACATGCTATCTTAGGTCCAATGTAGAACATATGTGTGCTAAAATTAATCTTGGGATGTTAAAAACTCTCTAAATTAAGACTTGTTACATTATCTATTGATCCATCTCCCAGTAGCTAGGTCAAAACTTCCACTTTAGTGTTGCTACTTTAGTGCTATCATGAAGCAGCTACTTGCCACTTGCCACCTGAGAGTGATAAAACTTTAGTGAAACAAATTTATTCTATTTGTATGCTGAAAATGAAATTTTTGGCAGTAGAACTAAACGTATCAAGTAGAGTGTTTCCAATATAAACCAGTTTAGTAATAAATTGATATCGTGGGCCCCTTGAGTCAGGTCAGAAATACTGCAGTTCCCCTCTGAACTGTGTCATAACAAAAACACTTTCCCCTCTGATCAAGGGTAAATATTTCCCCTCTCAGGTCGAACCATGTCACTCTCTCTCTGGCATTATTGCAACCGGCCTGACATAGAGGGGGAAGAGAAATGAGGGAGCCTTCATAGGTCTGTATTTTATACATTATTATTTATTCATCAAACTTTTTATTTTCATTCATAATGACAAAATATTTAGTTTTCATATATCATGTTACTTTGGGCAAAGTTGGTATTAGTAACCTGAAAATTTATTCTTTATGAGAGCACACGAGAGGAGCAAGTAACTTAAAGTACTTATAGGAGCATATGGGAGAAGTAGGTAATACGTTCTATTTCTGGTAGTACATGGGAGACACAGGTAACAAGAGCTACTATGTGGGAGTATATGGGAGCGGCAGGTACAAAGACATTTCTTGTTTACACCCAGGCAGTCAGCCACGACAATTCAGTTCAGTTGCTGACTTTGGGAAAACCCATCTTGCTGAATTGGGAAACTCCTTTAATTAAATGGAACTAGATACATAGTTAAACTAATCCTCCTATTACTACCTGTAATTATTTATTAAAATGATCATACTTCATAGGATCAGTTCTATAGTATGACTGCCGAGTTCCTTGTCCGAAACTTGGGAAGGAATTACACTAATCAGTTACATTATAAACATTCTATATTTTCTATCGTCGACTATTTAGAAATGGCATTAACAATTATATTTGTCTTTCATTCCAACACTATCTTCTCACACCTGGCTCTTAAACTTTCATAGTATGTCTGCTGTTATAGCTGCTCATTTATTCTCTAATCATATCATGCAGTGCATTCACTTATGAGCAGTTAAAAAATATCAGAAAAAGAATATTATTTGTGCTAATAGTTAGAACAAAAATACGTACTTCAAATTGTTAGATACAAAGGAGAGCTCAGCATCCCTGGTAGAGGGCCACTCCAGGGTTCACCTGGAAACCCTTAAACATCCCCCATCTCGAGCACACCTGAGAAGGAAGTTGTTCAGTGCCAAAGTAGAGAATTATTATTATTATTATTGTTATTATTATTATTATTATTATTATTATTATTATTATTATTATTATTATTATTCACCCTAGACTAACGCACTACCGTCCCTGATCACCCCAGACACACACACTACCGTCCCTGATCACCCCAGACACACACACTACCGTCCCTGATCACCTCAGACACACACACTACCGTCCCTGATCACCCCAGACACTCACACTACCGTCCCTGATCACCCCAGACACACACACTACCGTCCCTGATCACCCCAGACACACACACACTACCGTCCCTGATCACCCCAGACACACACACTACCGTCCCTGATCACCCCAGACACTCACACTACCGTCCCTGATCACCCCAGACACACTACCGTCCCTGATCACCCCAGACACTCACACTACCGTCCCTGATCACCCCAGACACACTACCGTCCCTGATCACCCCAGACACTCACACTACCGTCCCTGATCACCCCAGACACTCACACTACCGTCCCTGATCACCCCAGACACACGGAAAAGGATGAAAAAGTGAAAGGGAACATTACAAAAGTTTCTTTCAACTGAGACATGAAAGACTACTATAGGAATGATGTCAACATGAAGGTCTTTTGTTTAATGTGCGTTGCAATCACATTGTGTTGAGTGCGATTAGAGTTCAAAACCTGCGTTGGCGAGCACTGCTACTCTTTTGTCCACTGTTAATAGGGTTCCTAAATAAAACCTGCTCAATCTAAATGGGGCTATGACATTGACATGGTAAAGCTGAAGGGTACTATTATCTGTTTTATTACTAGCGTTCATTATTATAAATCCTGTCCTCTCTATTTCTAACACATACATTTGTTTCTTGGCTTAGAATCCCTTCAAACCAAGACGCAATACTTTTATCGGATTCTGTTTTGCCATTTTCAGTATTTTTCAGTTAATATAAGATAACTCTGTTATAATTTCCCTGGCTATGAAGCCTACACGTCAGGATTAAATTCGTGTAACAATCTTTGGTCTATTATAAAATTAAACTGAACTAGTTTCCCATCATTTTTTTTAGTGTCCCCGGAAAATACATTAATAATAATCATTAATCATGCTTCTAACTTTATGTGTGGTGTACAACAAAGGTCCATCGACCTCCTCAGCTGTAGTGGCTTCTCACTCGGCCTGGTCTACAGTCCTGGACATGCAGTACAGTCTGTGTCAGGAAGGTTCAGTACCTACATCTTCTCCTCCAGATGGAGAACCACAGCCTCCTGCTGCTGGTGCTGGTGGTGGTGCTGGCGACGTGGTCAATGGCGGGTTGGACCGTCGACGCACACAATACAGGTCCTCATCCTGTATACATTTCCGGACCTGGGTCACGTCTGGTAAGTTAAAGAGAGTAAGAGTTAGAGTGTGTGAAGGAGAGAGAGAGAGAGAGAGAGAGAGAGAGAGAGAGAGAGAGAGAGAGAGAGAGAGAGAGAGAGAGAGAGAGAGAGAGAGAGAGAGAGAGAGAGAAAGAGAGAGAGAGATTGAAACACTCGCATTACTGATAAGTACACGTTAATAACATCATTTTACTGCTCTATCCGATTACAGATTTTCCTCATTCCGAATCTTTAGATTAGTCTTAAATTAGTCATGCATCTATCCTAATTTTTAATTTTACATTATTTTCGTTTAATTTTGCTCAACGTATCGCTAAAAGGTTTTTAATAGATTTAAATTTTCTCTTTCCCTTCTTTCCACTTCTTTCTCACTACCCTCCCTTTCTCCAGCTAAATAAAGTTCCATAATTCTTCTGGAAATACTCTCCGGGTTGGTAGTGCTCCAGGAATCTGGAACTTGAGGAGATGGTCCTGGGTGGAAATTTGAAGAGGACTCTAGCACGCGCTGTTGTATTCATGACACACACACCGAACATTTGTGGAAAGACGAAGTAAAATATTAATAATAATATTACTACTACTACTACTAATAATAATAATAATAATAATACTAACAACAATAAAAGTAATAACAGTAAAGATAATAATAATAATGAAAGGTTTGTCCTAGGGAGAAGGGGGGCACCATTCCATTTCCCCCGTCCCACCCCAAATATTCATCCTGACCCCCTTCTAAGTGCTATATAGTCGTAATGGTTATGCATTTTCCCCTGATAATTCCCGCCTTGCCTTAGGGCTAAGCTGACGCCTGACTTGATCCAATAATGCTCAGGCACGGCATCGCAGACACCGCCAGAGAGAGAGAGAGCGTGGGGGGCACCACCTGCTCCTCCCAGCACGGAGATTAACAGGGATTCTGTGGCTTCCCTGAGAATGAAAACTGAGATGTAATTCCGACAGTAGATGTTAATACACTGAAATACTAACTTCTCAAGTATTAACACATTCTGAGCGTGTTTAACCCAAAAAGTGTCAGCAAATTTACGCTAGGCGACCAAGTCTTGTATAAGTATAATTGTAGTACTGTAGGCGATAACTTAAAAGAATGATATAGCTATTGAAGAAGTCCAAATCCTCAAAATAAGATTCTCTGTGACAGTTCAAGAAACAGTATGGAAAATGTGCCAAACTGGGCCATTGACAGGGAGTAATGCCAATTAAGACAAATAATATGTTGTTGCTGGATATAAAAGCTTGGTGATACATGATAAAAAGAATATTAATGACATTTGTTTAATAGTTCTACACCACCCAGTAGCAAACGTGATGGTTCTATAGACAGAGAACTACAGAGGCAAGTGACAGTCAAATGGCTCTTCAGCACTTCTGCCGTCCTGTACCAATTTCCACTTGTCTTCCTAACACAATAATAGAAAACAAAATCGTTCTCGACTCAAATGTTAGCAAGACTCAGGGACCACACTGTGTATGCTCCAGGGGCCACACTGTGTATGCTCCAGGGACCACACTGTGTATGCTCCAGGGACCACACTGTGTATGCTCCAGGGACCACACTGTGTTTGCTCTAGGGACCACACTGTGTATGCTCCAGGGACCACACTGTGTATGCTCCAGGGACCACACTGTGTATGCTCCAGGGACCACACTGTGTATGCCCCAGGGACCATACTGTGTATGCTCCAGGGACCACACTGTGTATGCCCCAGGGACCATACTGTGTATGCTCCAGGGGCCACACTGTGTATGCTCCAGGGACCACACTGTGTATGCTCCAGGGACCACACTGTGTATGCTCCAGGGACCACACTGTGTATGCTCCAGGGACCACACTGTGTATGCTCCAGGGACCACACTGTGTATGCTCCAGGGGCCACACTGTGTATGCTCCAGGGGCCACACTGTGTATGCTCCAGGGACCACACTGTGTATGCTCCAGGGACCACACTGTGTATGCTCCAGGGACCACACTGTGTATGCTCCAGGGACCACACTGTGTATGCTCCAGGGACCACACTGTGTATGCCCCAGGGACCACACTGTGTATGCCCCAGGGGCCACACTGTGTATGCTCCAGGGACCACACTGTGTATGCTCCAGGGACCACACTGTGTATGCTCCAACACTTGCAAACTAATTTTGCTTTCACTTGCAGACCCTTTCTTTGTCTGCATGTATTACTTAAATTTGGTCACATACTATAGAACCTCATTGATATATATATATATATTTATGAAACAATATGTAATTTGTTTATTAGTTAATAGAAACACCTCAGACCTGTATTTATGGATGCTCTACAATTTTAAAAGTATCTTGGATATATCAGGTTTTGTCAGTAGGAATGCTACCAAAACTTACTCTAATTTCAACAGCCGAAATATAGTTTTAATTAAGGGCAAATAACACAAACTGGGTTTTTTATATCTTTTAAATCTGGACACGCTGCTCAACCCCAATTGGTCTTGGCTTCGAACATCAAACATCTCAGCAGTTTTGCCGGAACGGCTGAGATGTTTGATCAAGCTTTCTTACATCTCTCGGTAAATAGGAGCCTCGGGATGCATATCCTGGAAAAAGTCATCCGTTGGCAATGGGAACCTCAATAAATTATTACAAGCTTCATGCCCGCAACAATAGAAAAACTGAATTGCTTGACTGCAACAACTAAAATGTGTGATGTGTAAAAATGATGTTTTTATAATTAGATTACAAGGCATGTGAATGTGAGTATGCGTGTGAATGTATATATGTGTGAATGTATCCTACCCTAGAAATACAGCCAGGCAAACTGTGCCAGACCCTTACCGAAATTGCATTCGCTCGGAATATGAAATCAGGTGGTCCTTACTCTGATGTGGTCCAGGCGCGGGAATTGCTACCAGCCCAGGAAATTGGGATACGCTAGTAGTCACGTATGTGTGTATATATGTTGGGAGAGTGTGAGTCTAGTCACATATGTGTGTATATGTGTTGGGAGAGTGTGAGTGTAGTCACATATGTGTGTATATATGTCGGGAGAGTGGGAGTGTAGTCACATATGTGTGTATATATGTCGGGAGAGTGTGAGTGTAGTCACATATGTGTGTATATATGATGGGAGAGTGTGAGTGTAGTCACATATGTGAGTGTATATATGTTGGGAGAGTGTGAGTGTAGTCATGCATGTGTATATATGTTGGGAGAGTGTGTATGTAGTCACGTATGTGTGTATATTGTATATATATGTTGGAGAGTGTGAGTGTAGTCATGCATGTATGTATATATGTTGGAAAGTGTGAGAGTAGTCATGTATGTGTATATATGTTGGGAGAGTGTGAGTGAAGTCATGTAGGTGTTTATATGTTGGGAGAGTGTGAGTGAAGTCATGTATGTGTATATATGTTGGGAGAGTGTGAGTGAAGTCATGTAGGTGTTTATATGTTGGGGAAAGCGAACTCATGTTGAGTAACAGTGTGTTTTTGCGTGAGTATATATTTATTATTTGTTTTATTTACTATTTGTGCTTGCAGGATCCAACTGTTAGCTCTTGGACCCCGCCTTTTTAACCGTCGGTTGTCTAATGTTCTAACTCTCAATCTATTTTCCTTTATCATATTCGACACATAACTCTCTTTCACACACACACACACACACATCACCAGGATTCAGCTCGTAGCAGCTGTCACCTCATGTCGTCCTTGTGGCATGTCTGGGTGTCAGTGAAGGTGGTGATGATGAGCACGACGAGGAGGAGGACGACGGGGGATAATAATGATGCAAAGGAGGATGGTAATGATGAGGCGGAAGAGGTTAGTGGTGATGATGAAGAGGAAGAGGCTTGGAGTAATTTCTACTTCCAGCATGTTTTTTTCTGTGCAAAAATATCTATATAGTGTTGTTTATCGCAGTGGAAAACAGCATCCATCTACGTTGTCCAGCATCTTCAGCATCCATCTACGTTGTCCAGCATCTTCAGCATCCATCTACGTTGTCCAGCATCTTCAGCATCCATCTACGTTGTCCAGCATCTTCAGCATCCATCTACGTTGTCCAGCATCTTCAGCATCCATCTACGTTGTCCAGCATCTTCAGCATCCATCTACGTTGTCCAGCATCTTCACCATCCATCTACGTTGTCCAGCATCTTCAGCATCCATCTTCATTGCTTGACATTTGATACTTTTGAGCTCCCTAAGAGAGCTGATGGGCCATCTTCGAATCCCGGCTATGTCTTGTATTCTTTCTTCGTTGTTACTCTATTTATTAGTATTGTTTGGTATTATCAGCAAATACAAACAATTATCTCTTGTATTTGGATTCTCCTCTTCCGTTCTTCCATCGAGTCCAGTGACCCTGTTTGTCATCCAATCAATGTTAGTGTGTTAACTGATGCTCGTGGTGTTGGGTACTCAGATATGTGTATAAGTTGGTCTTTAGATCGGCGCATCTGGCATTGAGAGAGAGTTAGGGAGAGTGGCCAACACAGCCAGGTTGACCAGACCATCAACCAGGAGGCCTGGTCAGGAAACCGGGCCTCGGGAACCTTGAACCCCGGAACCATCGCAAGGTAAGGCATGGGGGACATGGTTTGATGAGTAAGAGTGGTGAAGGGTTATGGGAACTTATAAGGCCAAGGTTGGGAGGGGTAGTATATTATAATTTCTATCAATTTCGCATACATCTCCGTCTTGCCCGTCTCTTCTACAGGTGGACTTCTCTCTGGGCTCCAGCGATTATCACTTCTCCTGGCGGCACGATGGCGGCCGGAAGTACACATGGGAGCGAGCTAACTTTTACTGCACGCATCTGGCCCCCGGGTGGGAGGGCGTGAGCATTGAGACGGCGGACGAGGATAAGTTCATCTCTCGCGTCGTCGGTGGAGGCGAGTGTCCGGCGTACACATCAACAACAGGGGAAATATGTTAACAAATATGCCAAAGTAAAACGATGTAATAGTCAACAATGTGAACAAATAACATATTTCATATCAGACAAATCTTAATGATAATAAGTTTCTCTGTATGCTCTGCGGACAGACCACGTGAAATACATCTGGACTGGAGGATTCTATAAGGACTATTACTGGCGGTGGTCATCTGGGAGCCGCTTCGACGGCCTCAACTGGTCTCACACTGGCAGGTAGGCCACATGCTTCACTTCCAGACCTATAGTTTTTAATTTGATATACTAGGTTGTTGAGGCTATACTTGTCCTGCATCCTTTGCATTTTTTTTAATTTAAATATATTCCTTTTCCCTAGGAGTCTCATTTTACATCGTTCAGAAGCCTTCACAGTGTTATATAGTCACAATGACTTAGCGTTTCCACCTCATAACTGCCTTACATGACTAAACTGTCAGTAATTTCTATGTTTCGCTCATTTAACTCATTATATGACTATTTTAATGCATATTCGAATTTTATTTCCATATTCTCTGTCACTAGTCTCGGTAAGAACCAGCCAGACAACCCCGAGGGCGGGAAGGAGTTCTGTCTGGCAGTGCTCAACAACTTCTACAATGACGGCATCAGATGGCACGACGTCGCCTGCCACCACGAGAAGCCCATCATCTGTGAGCGCCGCCGCGGGGGCACCTATGGCTGACCTGTACCACACTTCCTGTCCTCTGTGAGCACCACACTTCCTGTCCTCTGTGAGCACCACACTTCCTGTCCTCTGTGAGCACTACACTTCCTGTCCTCTGTGAGCACCACACTTCCTGTCCTCTGTGAGCACCACACTTCCTGTCCTCTGTGAGCACCACACTTCCTGTCCTCTGTGAGCACCACACTTCCTGTCCTCTGTGAGCACTACACTTCCTGTCCTCTGTGAGCACCACACTTCCTGTCCTCTGTGAGCACCACACTTCCTGTCCTCTGTGAGCACCACACTTCCTGTCCTCTGTGAGCACCACACTTCCTGTCCTCTGTGAGCACCACACTTCCTGTCCTCTGTGAGCACCACACTTCCTGTCCTCTGTGAGCACTACACTTCCTGTCCTCTGTGAGCACCACACTTCCTGTCCTCTGTGAGCGCCACACTTCCTGTCGTCTGTGAGCACCAGACTTCCTGTCCTCTGTGAGCGCCACACTTCCTGTCCTCTGTGAGCACCACACTTCCTGTCCTCTGTGAGCACCACACTTCCTGTCCTCTGTGAGCACAACACTTCCTGTCCTCTGTGAGCGCCACACTTCCTGTCCTCTGTGAGCGCCACACTTCCTGTCCTCTGTGAGCACAGCACTTCCTGTCCTCTGTGAGCACAACACTTCCTGTCCTCTGTGAGCGCCACACTTCCTGTCCTCTGTGAGCAACACACTTCCTGTCCTCTGTGAGCGTCACCACGTGATACATAACTACACGTGTCTGTAGCATCCACTCCCAGGCGGGTCATACGCCAACCAGAAGTATGTGTATCATGTGAGTATATTTCAATTTCATCTTAAATTATGTGTTGAGAACAGATACATAATTAAAGTGTCAGGAAACCAAGCATCAAAGAGTCTGTGATATTATCCGTTATAACCAAGTCTGTAATCAAGTCTATAAAACGTTTTATCAAGTCTATAACCAAGTCTATATAACGTTATAACTAAGTCTATAATGTTTGGAACCAAAATCATATTACCAAATGAGGTTTCGCAGCTGTACATTTTTTAGCTCTACCAATTAGAGAGTCTGTCATGTCATGTCGACGCGCTCAGAGAAAGGGCATTCTGGTGGCCATCGGTAGTCATGGCTAATGGTCGTTCGACAGCTGCAGGCACGCAAACATCTGAAAAAACTAAACAGAAGCTATTCCTAGATATGCACACGATAGACGAGCGATCGCGAACGCGGATGAACTTTAGTGAAGCTTTTGGGTCGCTTGTCTATGCTTGAGCGTAGCAGCAACATTACTCTGTACTTAAAAGTGTTAATAACAAAAGTTGATCTGTGACGCGCTGAAGACCGCAGGCGACGACCAACTCGTGAAATCTAAAGAGACGCGGACTCCGACAGGAGCTGTGACGTCCTGGAGGCCTGAACAACGTCCCTGGTTGCTGCCAAGCGTGGATGATGAGCTTGAGGCTACAAATGGTAATTTATCAACAAGGTAACGAAGATTCTGGTCCACGCGATTTGATCTCAAATCAAAAGTAGCAAAAGGTGACATGTTCAATTCTTTGAGGAGCTGCGTTAGTCTCCTTAACATCAGGTGGTGAGAGCATGGGAGCCCTTGTGTTTTATGCCTAGAGATTAAGTTTAGGAAACCTGTCTGAATGTCGTGGCCTTGTTAGGAATACTAGTTTTCGCATATTCTTACAACTGGTTACCTGGTCAGTTGCTGGGTAAGGTAATAAAGTAATACTTTATTATTATTATTATTATTATTATTATTATTATTAATATTATTATTATTATTATTATTATTATTATTACTATTATTATCTATATTTACAAACGTGTAAAGTACGTCAATGCAAATGTATGACATTTGTTCTAGCTCATTCTCCAGGATGATAATGGTAATGATAATCAACCAATATTTGCCATTCCTAATGAAGAAAGTAATGTGTATGTGTATTCACCTCGTTGTGCTTGACGGGGTTGAGCTCTGCTCTTTCGGCCCGCCTCTCAACTGTCAATCAATCAACTGTTACTTACAACTACTAACAATATTTTTTTGGAGCTTTTGTTTTTTAAACACATACACACACACAAACACAAACACACACACACACACACACACACACACACACACACACACACACACACACACACACACACACACACACACACACACACACACACACACACACACACACACACACACACACACACACACACACAGAAGGTATGTGTGTGTGTGTGTGTGTGTGTGTGTGTGTGTGTGTGTGTGTGTGTGTGTGTGTGTGTGTGTGTGTGTGTGTGTGTGTGTGTGTGTGTGTGTGTTTGTGTGCGTGTGTGAGTTCGCATGAACCTTGCAGAGCTGGGCCAGCGAGAGTTAGAGATGCCGGCCTTGTTTTCCCTCTTGCAATACTTTTTACCACACTTGTTAAACTTGTCGTGGCCTCGCATATAAAGCTGGAGTTTTCTCAGCTGTTCTTTCACACGATGTCAGTAAAGCTGGGAAAAAGTGGGGGCGAGGAGGAATGCAAGGGAGGACGGGGTGAAGAGAACTCTGATAAAGATGACAATATAGCGGAGAAACAGCTCATAAAGTTGGCAATAAATGGGGTGAACAGGTGATAAATTTGGCAGATTGGGAGATGAACAGCGGATAAGGTTGACGAGGAAGAGGGTGAACAGATGTGTGACAACTAATAGAGAGAGGACACAGGGGACCTGAAGTAGGTTAAGGGGAGCTTGGAATGGATTAATGGGAGCTTGGAATGGGTTAAGGGGAAAGCAAGAGTGGTTTAAAGACAAATAGTTTAGGGAAAATTAAGGTAAGGATTCATATCACTTACAAGTGATATAGAGTCATTCAGGCTTTCTGCTGTCTCCTCATAATCTATTTCATTTTGTTTACGAGAAGGTAAGATTGGAAAGTCTCTTTAATTTTTTAAAAAGCTGTCACAGGTGGTTGTATACATCCACAGAAAATGTCTGAGTGACCCGACGCGAGGCGAGGAATAATGCAGCAGGCCGACCAGGTCTCACCTTGTAGGATCAAGTAAACATAACTTCCGCTGGACAGAAAATTCTTGTCTCTTTTTGTGATAATATTTTGTTGCTTTTTCAATAAAATCTGCTGGTTTTCTTTGGTAAATATTTTTATATTCAGGTATCCACTCTCGAGGGGAATCATTAAGGAACTAATACAAGTATAATATACTGATGATTGTTTATATAGGAATTTAGACGCAAAAAAATACAGAAATACATATACACTCATACACACATACACACACTCCTGTGGTCTATTGGTGAATGTTCTCCACTGCTAATCGAAAGACCCGGGTTCCATCCCTAGCTAAAACATTAACGATTCAACGTTTCCTTTTAGCTGCTGAGTCTGTTCATCTAGCAGTAAATAGGAAATTGGAAACGAGGCAACTGTCGTTGTTTTTCTGCACTCTGTAGATATGGGTACGAATAGGAGATACAACAGAGAGGTCAGTAATTAGACAATCAACGGTTAGAAATACGCGGCTCAAGAGCTAACACCTCGATCTTGCAAGAACAAATATGTGAATACAAATAGACGAACACATATGCACATGCACGTACACACAGAATTGCTTTTAAATACATGGATGGCGATATACTAAAGAAATTGTTCACAACTTTTGTGAGGCCAAAGCTAGAATATGCAGCAGTTGTGTAGTGCCCATATCTTAAGAAGCACATCAACAAACTGGAAAAGGTGCAAAGACATGTTACTAAGTGGCTCCCAGAACTGAAGGGCAAGAGCTACGAGGAGAGGTTAGAGGCATTAAATATGCCAAAACTAGAAGACAGAAGAAAAAGAGGTGATATGATCACTACATACAAAATAGTAACAGGAATTGATAAAATCGATCGGGAAGATTTCCTGAGACCTGGAACTTTAAGAACAAGAGGTCATAGATATAAACTAGCTAAACACAGATGCCGAAGAAATATAAGAAAATTCACTTTCGCAAACAGAGTGGTAGACGGTTGGAACAAGTTAGGGGAGAAGGTGGTGGAGGCCAAGACCGTCAGTAGTTTCAAAGCGTTATCTGACAAAGAGTGCTGGGAAGACGGGACACCACGAGCGTAGCTCTCATCCTATAACTACATTTAGGTAATTACACTTATATAATTACATAATTGGGCAATATAATTTGACTTTAACTATCATGAGTAAATTCAACTATAGAAAGATAGACTGGGATAACACACAACCTCATGGGAGGGGCACATATACATGAGGAGCTAAAGTAATGGAGGCACAAATTAGACTTTGTTTTACTGGGTAAAAAAAAGCAGCAAGAAGGAGGATCAATGACAAACTAACATGACGAACTGATATTCAAACCAAATGAATCAGACAACTTTGTCAACTTTAGTCCCTAATGGGAATGATCGGTAACTGCACCAAAATATATCTAATGGAAGTCAAAGATACCAGTATGAAGAAGGGATCCGGAGGTAAAAGTTACCCGTATAAAGAAATGATACCGAGGTAAAAGGCTGCCATACTGAAATGGTAAGAATACAATTTCTATCAAGAATACCAAGGGAAAAGTAATCCAGAAGGAAAATTACAGAATACATGGTAAAGTTTGTCATTTATAAATTTATGGAAACAATAGAATGTTTTGTTCCTGTCTTAGGATTTTTTAGTTAAATTGATAGGAATATATCGCTATATGATAAGGTAAGATATATCGATAAGGATATAATCAAGGGTACAATAGAGCATTAGTCCCAAGGCACGAATCGAAAAACCTCGGTGTTGATATTACACCAAACATGTCTGGAAAAGCTCACATTTTGCGGACATCATCAGCTGCGTTTGTAAGGTTGTCTATCATACGAACTGCCTCTAGAAATCTGAATAACGAATTACTCAGACCTTTGCTAACAACATAGGCAATTCCAGTTCTGGAATATGCGAAGCTAACATGAATCCTTTTCTCGTTAAACAAAAACCGAAGCTCATGAACGTCTAGAGGTTTACAACCAGACTAATACCATAGATGAGAGGTACGAGCTACGTGAAACATGTACGAATTATAGAACAAAGACCAGAAGCTCATCTGCAGTAAGTAGAGCTAAGCGTTAAAGGCGTAGAGCTTGGTGTAGACGGTGTTAAAGCTACCCAGAACACATCACACAACACATCTGAGGATCTTCTCTCATATTTTGTTTACATTCAGCTCTCCCTTCCTTTCCCACCAGCTCTGTCACTTCAATTCTTTTTGTACGCACGTTTCCCCTTGGCTTCCCCTGGACTAGGAGCCTCAGACGCTGCCGCTGGAGAGACAGACTAAAGGGGACATACTGCCCCCCTGGCTGAAGGTGGCTCCGCTCTGCAACACAATCTCAAGATGATGCCCACAGTCTTCTTAAAGAGGTAAACTGGCGAGTTGCGGCATATTTTACTGTGGCGAGGTGAATATTTTGGCCCTGTGTGACTTAATTTGGAGTGGAGAAGCAAATTGTTTGTCATTGTTGCGTGATTTGAAGGGGTACGGCGCATATTTTTTAGCGTTGTGGTATATTGTGGTATGTTGTGTTATATTGTGGTATGTTGTGGTATATTCTGGCATGCTGTGGTATATTCTGGCATGCTGTGGTATATTCTGGCATGTTGTGGTATATTTTAACATTACGTATTTCCTCTGAAGTGATGTAGTATCTTTCATTTTATATTATGTATATATGACTAGTATTGACATTCTCTTGGCGAACGAGAGGATTTTTGTTATGGCGTGTCGCTCGTCGGCACTCAGAGACAACAGCTGGTATAATTAACCAGCCCCCCCCCCCCCCCACACACACACACCAGCAGAAAGTGACGTCGTTTCGATCTGTCCTGGACCCTTATCAAGTCCTGGACCCAAAAGTCCTGGATCCTTCTCAAGGCCTGCACCCTTATCAAGTCTTGGGATATTAACCACAAGGATATAATTCACAGATATATTAACCACATGGATATAATCCACAGGGATATTAACCACAAGGATATAATCCACAGGGATATTACAAATAACGTCTTCAGTGCCATTTTTGAGCATTAGTATTGAGTATTGAGCTATGTGGTGGTAAGTGATGAGCAGTGTAGTGGAGGAAGAATCGAGCGCGAATGCAAAAGTAAATACGATAGAATTCAAGGTGTTTGGGACGAGGTACATTAGTATTTTGAAGTCTGAGAGGTGGGGTTCAGGAGCTGAATCTCTGGTAGGACAGATTGGCGAGTTCACACAGATACTCACATGTGTACATTCACTCATGCGTAAACCATGCACATATATGTGTACATGCACTCATTCCCAAACGCAAACATAAAAACACATGAATTCATGTATTCATGCACTAACGTAAACATACTCACACATGTGTACACACACTCATGTACTAACGTAAACATACTCCCACATGTGAATGTACACTCATTCAATAACGCAAATAAAATAAAATAACAAATCCCATACAGGTAGGTACATACCCATGCGTGCACTCTGGGCACAACACCTACATTGGATACACGACAAATCAACCAATTTGAAAACCGGCGGACCAAACTCAGCTCACCAATTAAACCTGCAGCTGCAACAAACTCGGGCAGAGTTTGTTGCACCTGCATCGCTCTCGCTGACTGCAAAATTGGTCCTTTCCAGCCAGTCAACAAATATAAGCGACAACCATTGACACCTTCGAGCTAATCAAATCTAAAAACTATTAATTGTGATATAAGAGGGAAATGGAGAATGTAGTTAGGGCTAACTAGCACTAACATGGCATGAGGTTACTACAGTCCGTTGGGAAAATTGGACATAAATGAAAAACCATAACAATTTGGGCAGCAAAGTCTTAACGATTGCGCATCGCAAACTGCTCAACGTGCAGTTGAGCAGCTGCATTGTCAAGACGTCCCAAAATAAAGGGAGAAGCTGGTAGCTCTATACGACACGCGAGACGTTGAGATATGTATATGCGACGAACTCTCTGAAACTATGCAAGGGATCAGAGAACACAGAGGTTGCTACTCCTTCCGGCCTGCAACATCTGCCTGTCTACAAATTAGGCGAGATATGAACACTTTAGTTACACACGGCAAGATGAATAAGGCTGAAGTATCATAGTGGGGCCCCGATCAGCAGTGATCTACGCACTGACAGCGCTCAATAGCTTCTGTGCTAGCAACCTTTGGAGGGTAACAAACACTAACACACGTGACACTAACTTACCTACCAACCAATAAGCATACTTTCCTGAACACTGTCCAGGATTAAACTAAACTCTCAGTGTACATACACTGAAAAGCGGGTTACACCTCCGTGTGTATGTATATATCTGGTGTTGGAAATTCCGGATGAAGTTAGTATCCAGTCACTTCTACTGGCATGGTTCTGACGAGAGTGTTCTCCTGCATTACTGTACCTCGAGGCTACTCTAAGGACAGGCAGATCATTATCTTGACAATGTAGTTTATATTTAAGAGTAATTTGGTTCAAGGCTCTAGCAGTATATGCTCTAATAGTATTAATCAGGGAATATAGAAGCAAGTTAGGCAAGGGTTAAGTAGTCGTGTAGCCTTATAATAATGACCTCGTATTATATATCTCTAGATATATAAGTTATCTAAAAAGAAGCTGGATATACGAATATTATGTTCAGTGATTAATAAGCCTTTCCACGTACTACCGAGATCAGATATTGAAAACCCAATAAAACATATACGTGTATTAAAAATGAGAGATAAAGTTGCTCCAGTAATCGCTAGATGCACTTTAGGTGTTCCAGAACTCTCTGGAAAATTTATGGGTGTTCGAGTAATCCCATAATACACTGTCGGTGTTTCTGAAGTCTCTGGAAACTTTTTGGGTGTTCCAGTGCTCTCTGGACACTTTGTGGTTGCTCCAGTGCTCTCTGGACACTTTGTGGTTGTTCCAGTGCTCTCTGGACACTTTGTGGTTGTTCCAGTGCTCTCTGGACACTTTGTGGTTGCTCCAGTGTTCTCTGGACACTTTGTGGTTGTTCCAGTGCTCTCTGGAAACTTTTTGGGTGTTCCAGTGCTCTCTGGACACTTTGTGGGTGTTCCAGTGCTCTCTGGACACTTTGTGGTTGTTCCAGTGCTCTCTGGACACTTTGTGGGTGTTCCAGTGCTCTCTGGACACATTGTAGGTGTTCCAATTATCTCTCTACAACAAATAGGTATTCCGGTAATCCCTGGACACCTTGTGGGTGCCATTTTATCCTTAGACTGTCATGTTTGATCAACAATATACACAGATTCTGGTGTCGCCCTCAGCTCTTGTTCTCATAATGATCGTTTGGGAGGTTCGCACTGGTTAAAGCTGCACAGTTCGACGAGCAATTAAACGATCCATTAGTTAGGATAATGGTTGTCAATGGGTGAGCTCAGACTCGGAACTAAAGTGGCGTATGTGCATAGCATGATATAGTATTGATGGAACTTACTGGAGTCAATACAAGGAGGTTGTTGTGGGTGGCAGGGACGTTATGACGTCACAGCAATGACGTCATAATAAGGACATTAGAGGATAGGTATTATACTTCAAAAATACAAGAATTATATCGACCATATATTGTTGAGATTGTTCAGCTCTGATCCCATTTGTATTATTAATTAACTTGTAGAGAATATTATCCCTGTAGCCACAATGCTTTTGTATATCTTTGTCTAGCAAATAATATATTCCCCTTGTTCTGTTCACGTAGTTGTGCTTGCGGGGATTGAGCTCTACTCTTTCGGCCCGCCTCTCAACTGTCAATGAATCAGCTGCTATTAACTACTAACTAATTTTTTTCCACACACACACACAGAGGAAGCAGCCCGTAACAGTTGTCTAACTCCCAGGTACCTATTTACTGCTAGGTAACAGGGACATCAGGGTGAAAGAAACTCTGCCCATCTTGTTCCTGCCATCACCAGGGATCGAACCCGGACCCTAGGATTACAAGTCCAGAGCGCTGTCCACTCAGCTATCAGGCCCATGTGCCTGTATAGCAGATTTGGCTGGTAGAAATTGTAGTGTCTTTAACTCTAGTAATGTTTAACTTGCACCAAACATAGATTGAGGTAGTTTTTGCAAGTAGGGATTAAAATTGAACTAATTACGGATTACTTACTCTTTTATAGTAGGAATTTTTTAACTTTATGGTAAACATAAATTTACAGTGAATTAAATATTTGTGAAAATTTAACCAAAGATTATTTTTCCTGTTATTGTTCAGTCTGGTTTCTCTCTCTCTCTCTCTCTCTCTCTCTCTCTCTCTCTCTCTCTCTCTCTCTCTCTCTCTCTCTCTCTCTCTCTCTCTCTCTCTCTCTCTCTCTCTCTCTCTCTCTCTCTCTCTCTCTCTCTCTCTCTCTCTCTCTCTCTCTCCCTTCTTCTCTCTCTCTCTCTCTCTCTCACTCTCTCTCTTCTTCTCTCTCTCTCTCTCTCTCTCTCTCTCTCTCTCTCTCTCTCTCTCTCTCTCTCTCTCTCTCTCTCTCTCTCTCTCTCTCTCTCTCTCTCTCTCTCTCTCTCACTCTCTCTCTTCTTCTCTCTCTCTTTCTCTCTCACTCTCTCTCTCTCTCACTCTCTCTCTCCTTCTCTGTCTGTATGTCTCTCTCTCTCTCTCTCTCTCTCTCTCTCTCTCTCTCTCTCTCTCTCTCTCTCTCTCTCTCTCTCTCTCTCTCTCTCTCTCTCTCTCTCTCTCTCTCTCTATCTTTCCCTCTCTTTTTATTTATTTCTCTATTTAATTTTTCTCTTCATCCTCTTCTGTCAGCATTTTTGTCTCACTCACCACAGGAGCAGGAGAGGTGCTGGGCCTCACAGACAACTTATACTGTTGTGGCGTCACCTTTAAAAAGTCAGGTCCACTGGGAGTGTGGGTGTGGCTTTCATTCATGCCACCTATAATGCACTCTTCACTACACATAACCTGTGTGGCACTTATTGCATGCAACACTGCCTTATATGTACTATTGCATGCAAGTCGCTCTATTTAGCCTCATGTTGCACATATTGTACTGCACACTCAACACGCCTTCTATTGACACACAGGTGGTCTGTAGCACCGCCGGTTTGCAGAGAGGTATACTTGGGACCTGCTCCAGGGCGGGGTGAGACGTTTGGGCACTTACTTTACACCAGATACTTCTGTTCACCTGTGTAGAGTTGATTAAACAGATAGTCAAACATGCAAACGTTCCTTACGAAAATTTGGTGACACATTATACATGTATAAAAACACGTTATAATATATATATTTCTTGTGACAATTCTGCAATAAAAGTGTAAGTGTAACTTGTCTAGATCTATCACGCTGAGAGTTGCAGGGTGTACCGAGTGTTCGTGACGAGTTGGCGAAATTATAAATTTCTCGCAAGCTCAATGATGACAATTTTTTTTTCTACCACAAACGTGGCCACACATTTACGATGCTAACCAGCATATATACATTTTCTTCTGTC
The DNA here is from genome assembly GCF_040958095.1 of Procambarus clarkii. Classification (NCBI taxonomy): domain Eukaryota; kingdom Metazoa; phylum Arthropoda; class Malacostraca; order Decapoda; family Cambaridae; genus Procambarus; species Procambarus clarkii. Next base: position 21,295,561 of record NC_091176.1, read on the forward strand.
CTCCATAGACAAGGTTAGAGATCAGTTAAACATATAGTTCAGGGAAGGTAGGCTCCCTACCACGTCGCCCTCAACGATCAACAGCCCTGGTAGACTCAATCACCGGTCCTGTGTATGCTCTATTATTTTATTTTATTTTATTTATATATATACAAGAAGGTACATTGGGTTTGTGAGAATACATTGGATAGTACAGTATTTACATTCTTGTAAAGCCACTAGTACGCACAGCGTTTCGGGCAGAGATTTATTTATTTATTGATTTATTTTATTTATTGATTTATTTATTTAGAGTTAGGCCACAGCTGTGATTTGCAGCCTGAGGAAAGTAATCGTTTGCCCCCAGGAGACGACGTCCACGTACATAAACAGACGTTCTATTCCAAAAATGAAAAACCATATCATTATGCGGTACATTATAATATTTTACTCAGTCTCCCCCGAGAGGTACTTGGTCTCTGGCACATTTTCTTTAACAGTACCGGGGAGGCTGCACCACCTGGGCGCTGAGGGATACTGATTAATTGTTTATGTTCGTTAATTCACGTATTTTATGATCCAGTGTACTGTTATGTGTACTGTGTTATGTGTGTTGACATTTATGCCAACCCTTTGTATGTGAGTGTGTCTAATTACCTAAGTGTAATTACATGTCTAGTTACAGGATGATAGCTACGCTCGTGGCGCCCAGTCTTCCCCAGGATTACTTGACATATAACATAATATACTCACCTAGTTGTGCTCGCGGGGGTTGAGCTTTGGCTCTTTGGTCCCGCCTTTCAACTGTCAATCAACTGGTTTACAGATTCGGAAGACTATTGGGCTCTATCAAATCTATATACTCACCTACTTGTACTCATCTACTTGTGCTGCCGGGGGTTGAGCTCTGGCTCTTTGGGCCTGCCTCTCAACCAATCAACTTATTTTTTTCCACATACACACACACTCCCAGGAAGCAGCCCGTAGTAGCTGTCTAACTCCTAGGTACCTATTTACTGCTAGGTGAACAGCGGCATCAGGGTGGAAGAAACTATGCCATTAACTATCGATCCGCCGGAGATAGATCCCCAGACCCTAGGACTACGTATCCCGAGCGCTATCAACTCAGCCATTAGGCCCTTGCATAGGTATTCGCAAGGCGACACAACATTGCCGGCATTCTCATCCTCGATCACTGGGAAGAATTAGTGAATGAAATACTACCAGAATTCCTAGGAGACTCCATTGGGATTCATGATCCCAAATTCGCAGACAGAGCCGGCCAGTGGGACAATCTCGACAACTCTCAACCTCGACCTACTTTACCAAACGACTGCAAACAGGCCAAATGGGGTAGCCCCATAGTGGAGAACATCGCCACATCATTGCTGGAGGTAACTTAGAGAAGGACAGAGCGCGTCTCCTAGCGGTGACGCGCCCCATGCCCCCCATGCCGGGGACTTCCTGTTGGCAGTTCCTAATTCCGCCGTGAGCTCCCGCCTGGACCATCGGGCCCTAAGTATTGGTGTTGCACTGCGCCTTGCCGCCCCTATCTCCATCGAACTCCGGTGTATCTGCGGCCATGCACGGGCGGACCAATACGGCAGCCATTGTACGTCACCTCACTTCACCTCCTTCCTCCCTATATATCCATTCCACTGACTTTTATATACATCCTCATGAAGATGTATTATTAAATACGGAAGTACTTAAGGAATTTCCTGTTTCAACCAGTCCTTCGTGGTCTGACACTGTCACATTTTTCATCATGTTATTAATTTTCGTGATTTACACACATTATATATATATATATATATATATATATATATATATATATATATATATATATATATATATATATATATATATATACATATATATATATATATATATATATATATATATATATATATATATATATATATATATATATATATATACTCAAGACCAAAGAGCCGAAGCTCAACCCCCACAAGGCCAACTAGGTGAGTACATACACATACATATATGCCTATACACACACGTATACATAAGTGTATACCCGCACATCCAAACCATAAAAGAAAAATATACCCCCACGACTTTTCTCCCACATAATTCTTGATCTTCTCCCTATCTTTCCTTCTCATTCTTACCTTTCCCACCTTACTCCTTCCCTTTACCCCCTTCCCCCCCCCCCCCACCTCTCTCTCTCTCTCTCTCTCTCTCTCTCTCTCTCTCTCTCTCTCTCTCTCTCTCTCTCTCTCTCTCTCTCTTTCTCTCTCTCTCTCTATCTTTCTCTCTCTACCACTTTACTTCCAAGGGTCTAAAGCAACAAGAGTCTTCATCCTTCAATTCTCAGTCATCTTCCATTCAGGCTGAACTCCCTTCTAAACATGCTCGTTCTTCAATGTCAGCTCATCTTTTCGCCAGACCCATCTTCGAGAAATTCTCTTCAATGGTTTTCCATAGTGTTCATCACTCCGCTCGCAACGGGTCTTGTGAATCCCCACAAACAGCATTAGACAGCTCGTTTCTCTGGGAGGGAGAGCGACTGTGGGAGAGAGGCTGTGGGAGAGAGGCTGTGGGAGAGGCACTATGGGAAAGGAGGAAGCGAATGACAGGATGCTGACACATGTATTGAAATCTATCTATTGAGGGACAAGACGTTTCATCTCCTCGCTTGGGTTAACAGCTTTAAAATTGATATGTGGTATAGATAACTAAATCCTAGGTTCATAATTATGAGATTTTCATTGATCTTGACTATTGTGTTTATCACAAGAGGATAACACTGTCTTCCAGATCCCTGATGCACTTCGGTTTGTGTGACTCTATAAACCTTCAAGCTCCTCAAATATTGAGGGCGAGATCTTCTGTGCCCATTTCTGCGTGTACCTCTATGAGATGATGTGAGTTATTTTAATATTCTCCAGCATCACCTGGTTTCACCGTAATCACCTGGCATCGAAAACAGGTATTCCGCAAGCAAACGCATCAGCATTCACCACTAAGACAATTTCCAAAGGGCGAGACGGTTGAACTTGGCAAGAACTTCCTGCTGAGTATTCTCTTGATTCAAGAGAATATTACTTATGTCCTCCGTTTAAATTAAGGCATCCCAGGCTTGTTTATTCCCATGGAATGACGATATCACTACTTCGTAATGGAACTGACGAAGTAATGGAAATGACGAAGTAATGGAAATGAATGGAAATGACGTTTCCATTCCTCATTTGCTGATTGGTCTCTAACCTCTTTGCCTCAAGTGACTGGCCAAGCATCTCCTACCACCCCAAACTTGAATCTCAGCTACCAAAACTAATCTCCAAATGATATCATAATTTATCTGTGTTCCTCTGCCAAAACGGGTGTTTCAGCGGTGTTTTGGGCCTCAAAATTCCATGTTTGGAGACCATTGATGCTATATCGTGTATATTCCTCTAATTTCCAGAGTTGTATGTCTCCTCAGAGCTCATGTCTGTACTAAATAATTTCGTGTATAGTTTGTTGTTGGAGGGACACGAATCATCATATTGATTTTGAACTAAAGATGAGAAATAAGACGGAAAGAGCAGTTCATTTACCATTGTTAAAAGGAATTTTACTAACTCAGCAGGGAAAATTCAAGGAATTATCTTTTAAGTTCCTTGCATGTTTTCTTGTTTTTTTCTTGTTGTGTGTGTCAAAGTTTGCTTGCATACTTACTGTTTATTTTTTACAAACTCTAGAGCTCCATAGAGCACCATAACAGTCTGTGATAGGTCACTGATCGCAATGTCATACATTTATTAGCTCTCTCCTTCTTTACAGTGTCTAAGGCATTCATCTATGGCCATGTAATTCACTCCCTGCTTCATTGCTCTATTTCCTTCCTATATTTTGTCCCTGCATTACTTCCCCCTCTTCCATTCTCCTTTCCCTCTTCCCATCACTTCTACTCTCCCTCCAGCCTTACATCTCACCCTCTATATATCCTGGTTCCTGACTCCTATCCTTACTTCTTCGTAGTTAATTGCACTCTTTCTTGACACGAAGTCACCTGCTGCACTAGAGGCATACTTAAACAAAAAAGTACTGTAGATATGCACTGTGTAAGTACGTGACTGAGAACTGATTAACCTTCCCCGTACTCCTACAGCGACAGTCATATATAATCTCGTGCTAGTACGGATCTGTAACCACTGTAATCATACGTCGAGTTAATTATTCGGCCATTAATAAGCATGTAAATAATTTGACATGTTTAAATATAGATACTTGGCTCAGATAATAGTAACTATAATACGAGTTTATAATTTGAGAATTTAATTTGAATATTAACTAATATCAAGCTTATAAATGCAATGTGTAACTAACTGAAAGTGACCATAATGTCGTTCGATCTACAAGAAACATGAATTTGTATATAACTAACAAATTAATACATACAAATTACTTTGTATATACAGAATACCTGAGAATACTTTAAGATGATTATTCCCGATATCACTAATGTAAACGAGAACAAACTAACAATAACGACTAGGTTTGTCGGGAAACAGATTTATATATTTAACAGGCAGGCGATGAGTCACAATAACATGGCTGAAGTATGTTGACCAGACCACTCACTAGAAAGTGAAGGGACGACGACGTTTCGGTCCGTCCTGGACCATTCTCAAGTCGAGACTTGAGAATGGTCCAGGACGGACCGAAACGTGTCGTTCCTTCACTTTCAAGTGTGTGGTCTAGTCAACAAATTTAAGAAGCATACAGCAGAGTCAAATCATGTGTACACACGCTGGAGAACGGGTGTTCGTGTCTCATATCATCAGCTAATAACAGTTATGATGGTGGTGGTTCAAGTCTCACTCTCCGCCTTGTTTATAACGTCTGGATTCCCTGTGTCAGTGTCCTCTTGGTGAGAGATGCAACGTTGTGGTGTGGTTGCCCTGACGACCGCTCATCACCACAAACGTAAAGGGTTGTCCTACCCTCGAATACGACCACTTGTCAAGCATTCATACCACTGTAACCCTTCGGTGAATGGTCCCGTACGTCGTAGTCAATCCAGGTGCTCATTCAAGGCAAGATATATACGAAAGATAAAATAAGGGAATGCAAAGTAAAATAGCGGCCCAAAACGATGTAAACAAATTCAAAGAGGAACAAAACGTTTCTTGGAGATGAAAGAACGTTTCAAGGTTATATATAAAAAAAAAAGAGTTCAAAGGCCTCCAAAATAAAAGCGGTTCTTAAGCAATATCAGTAAGCAAACATTTAGAACCTTACTGCAAGGTTTCTGGTGAGCGCCGGGCCACCCCAAGGGAGCCTTCTCATTTCCGGAGCTCACAACTCACAAGCCTGCCTCTAGCCAGCTCTTAATGAACGCCCTGTCATGACGCTCATACGCCTCCTCTTCCTCCTCTTGCTTACCTCATCCTTCTACTTTTCTTACTCCTCTTTTCTTTTGTGTAATTTATCCCCTTTCTCCGTATTTTCCCTCTTACGCTCGCGTCTTACTTCTCCCTTTTTCTCATTCTCTCTATCCCGTTTTCCCACTTTTGTCTGTCCTCATTATTTACCTCTTTCTCCACTTAAACTTTTTATTCTTCGTCTTTTCCTTTCACATTTCTTCCACTGAATCTTTCACTTTTTATTCTTCCTCCTGTTCCTCTCTCCATATTATTCCTCTCCTCCTCCAACTCTTATACCTATTAACTCCTATACCTTTCTTTTCTGCTCCTTGCCCTTATCACTTCCCTATTCTCTTCGTTCCGGTTCCAGCCATCCTCCTTGAAGACAGCTACCGCAGGCGGAGCATAATTCGTTCGTTGGTGCCCAGGCTTTTAACACAGGCGAATTTATACTTCCCACTATGTACGAAAGAGCTGTACATCTAGACACGGCCTCCTGCGCTGGGACACCGAGGGACCAAACGTCTGCAACATTGCTTCTAGATGACCTACTTGCTCCAGTCTGTCGTCATTCCTCGTCTGACTCTCATTAATAATATATGCTTATAACAATTAGATATTTGATAATCCAAACTATCAAAAATTGTCATGCGAAAACGCATTCTACAGACATGAATTTTGCTGCAGATGAGATTGGAAATTGTTGAAAACTGTCTTGCACAGGGCATGTGAAATATATTACAGCCAAATGTGCTAGGAACTACTATGTCTCTGTAGGCTATTACATTACCTAGATGCTAAGAGTTGTATAACACTCGACAACTAGCAAATCAGATCTTTAATAGAGGACTAAACACCACTACTATGGGATTCTTGTCCACAGTACTATCTAATGGGCTGCTTGTGTAGTGGGAAGTAAATTTAATATACCTGACCCACTGTTGTACATCCAGACTATGGAATTCACAGGAGATGCGGCTGGTCTTTGTGCATTCTGAGAATCGTACAAAATACATTCCGTCCAATTACCTTCTTTACAACTCCAATTCTAAATGAAAAATTACCTAATTAAAGGTGCGATGCTTCCTTTACAGGAACACAGCAAAATACAAATAATTATATGAAACGCATTTCAGTAAGAGGCCAGCGACCAGAACATACCATAGCTTTCCCAGCTCAAACATCTTGTAACCCAACAGATAACAACACACAATAGTATTCAAATCCACTTCTGATTCTGGGTATTGCTCCAGATAACTATGCAGAAATAGTACTTTTACATTCTTTTTGCTCCAGACGTGAATTTTAGCTAAAATAAAAATAATTATGCTAATTTCATAATAATGATGATACATGATACATGAGTATTAAGATGAAAACAAAAGCAATAACAGAAGCAACACAAAACCAACACAACAATATAATGAGTCTGAAAAGTTTTCTAAAACATTCTATTTCTGTCTTGTATAGACCAAGAAGTCGATGGTGGAAGCCTCGTTAGAGATGCAGATTGCTCAGACTTGAACCACGACGCGTTTGACCAATCAAGAAGGACCTAGTGACAGTAGTTAGCGACTGGTGACCATTAACGACCGAACTGGTTCATTTGGATGTAAATTCTCGTTAGAGAGCCGAGCTTCATTGTCTTAAATTAATGTCTGTGTCCGAACCTCTCCGATCCCTAATGTTCCCGTGTCCCATTGTTCCAGTGTCCCAACTGTCCCGGTGTCTCTATTACCCTAATGTCTCAACGACGTAATTGTCTCAGTCTTCCAACGACTCAATTTTTCCTGTGTCCTGATGCTAGCGTGTCCATTATAAGTGCTAGGGAGTCACCGTGTTCCTAAGTCCTCCTTTCTCAGTATCCCCATGTTGCAGGAAGACAAAGTAAGGAAAATGTAAGAAAAAGCAGTTTATGGAAGAGGAGTAAACGAAAGAGGCGAAGGAAAGGAGAAGGATGAGGTGGACAGAGGTAGACACAATTTGTGAGCTCCAGAAATGTACAGGTTCCCGTGAGGTGCTCCGGCGCTCACAGGGTCCCCTTGAGGTTCTTCACTGCTCACAAGGTCCCCCTTGAAGAGCCGCGGTGCTCACAAAGCCCCCATGGTATCGCTAGTAGTAACTAGGCACCCGAGGAATAGACAACTGTTGTGGTGTTACATCCTGGGGAGGGTCAGTAGTCGACCTTGTGGGGACCTCCATATAAGTCTAACGTATATAAATTCACAAGCTACCTGTCCCCGACAACACGAATTATGATACTATGGTTTCCATGAGCTATGCGTTAATGATACTGAGGCTTCAATTAGCTGAGATTTATTTAAATTGAGACCTCGACTATCACAGTAACATAATGCAAGATTTAAGATTTTATTGGTATGGCTGTGGAGATAAACTAAATCATTTTATAATTACATATTTTTCATTACATTTTCGATCACTACATAGAAAATGAGTGATAAGGGAAATACATTTTTATAGATTCTAAATAAATAACTTAATTTTTTTTGGAGTAATCTTAAGGTTACATTTTACGTTCCTAAATCATGTCACGAAAGAGAAACTTTCCTTGCACATGGGCCCTTTCTTGACGCGTGGAAGGACCACGTGCAGGAACTCTGGCCACTGGGGACCTATTCCTGATACTACGCTTACTTGATCTCTCCCTTCTCCTCCACCTCACCTCCTCTAGTGCCCTCCGAACCTCCAACATCTCCTAGGTCTTTTAGTCCCCCCCCCCTCTGAATAGTCCCTCCTCCTACCCCCTGTCTAAATCACTGCCACCATTCCCTATCCTCTCTTTGCTAAACCCATTCACAACCGTGCTCCCATTTCCAGCCGTTCCGATACCTCGATATCAACAACACCATCCAATCCTCCCTTCAACCAATTTTTAATTCTCAATCACACCTTAACCCCACCTCAAACACACGTCAGCCCCATCTCTCAACCACACCTCAACCCCACTTCTCAGCCCCACCTCTCAACCACACGTCAACCACACCTCTCAACCCATGAGTACCTTGCATCATCCCTGACTCCATCTCCCTGTACGATTGACAAAACAAAAAGAAAAACATTAAAATATAGATATACATCATTATTATAAAACTTTTTTTATTTCTCATTTAAAGCATGATATATATATATATTGAGGCAGAATATTTATAATATTAAGATAATATTTCATTAAGAAGCACAATTTACAAGCCTAAATAATGTAATATTAATGTTATAAATGATGAATAATTGTATCCTTTGCGAACAAAAGCATGCAGACGTAAAGAATAATTTTAATTAAATGCTTGGAAAAAATTTCACGTTCATTTCATAATTATAAATAACACAAACAAGGTTATATCATTAAGGCAGGTAATCATATTTCAAATTACTTCTAAAATGAGGTCTCTCCTCAAACTATTCTGTTATACGTCATAAAATTAACAAGAAACACTGAAAAGCTTGAGAGAATTGTATTTGGTATTTAAAGAGGAAGAAAATTAGAATGATAAGACAGAGAATAGAGAAGAAAGATAATGTAGAAGGAGGATGAGAAGGAGGTGAGGCGGCGTAATGAAGAAGCTCGAACGTTTATATAGTTAAACACTTCCACGTTTGGCTCTGGGAGGTGAGATCGGTTTAGTAGCTGGTGGTTGTAGTATTAATTTAACAAACACTGACACTAGACTTGTAACGCTACAGGAGTACGTGATGTTATCACCTAACACGGAGACTATATGCGGTGTCTACCATATTTTATACCATGGCTGATTACCGGGTACTAGATTATCCTTCATCAGTAATTGAACAAAATTATAACTGAACTTGTATTAAACAATACAAGGTGAATACTTCCTGTAACATTCTGTAATAGAAAGAATATCTCTACTGCATACAAAATATTACTGAAAATAATTCTCCGCCAGAAGGTGAAATGCGAAAATGGTTTCTCATCTATTGTCGATGAATAATGTAATATATTTTTGTCGAAAGCGGATCACCCGGTTTAGATCCTCTGCTACTAGTGTAAGTGTGGATATTCTCTCTCTTTTTCTCTCAGTCTCCTATTGTCTCCAAATAAAGCTTATCAGTTATATGAAAAATATTAAACCCTTGCAAACATCCTCTCCCACCACTCACATCATCTTCCAAGTGGGATAAAGGGTGCGGACTGAGAGCGAGGCCTGTGTCGGGCCCCTCGCTAAATCTCAACAATTTATTGAGGTGCTCAGAAGTGTGTCGCTTCTGCCAGAAGCAGCAATATCTTGGGTCGCCATAGTGGCGAAATTTACAGCACTTATGGTACTGATGGTACTTTTTAAATTGAGCATATTTATTTTATACATTATATAATTATATATGTGTGTGTGTACTCACTTAGTTGTATTCACCTAGTGGTGCTTGCGGGGCTTGAGCTCTGGCTCTTTGGTCCCGCCTCTCAATTATTCATCAACTGGTGTACAGATTCCTGAGCCTACTGGGCTGGCATATCTACATTTGAAACTGTGTATGGAGTCAGCCTCTACCACATCACTGCCTAATGCATTCCATTTATTAACTACTCTGACACTAAAAAAGTTCTTTCTAATATCTCTGAGGCTCATTTGGGCACTCAGTTTCCACCTGTGTCCCCTAGTGCGTGTGTCTCTTGTGTTAGACTGTCTTTATCTACCCTATCAATTCCCTTGAGTATCTTGAATGTGGTGATCATGTCCCCTCTAACTCTTCTGTCTTCCAGCGAAATGAGGTTTAATTCCCGTACTCTCTCCTCGTAGCTCATACCTCTCAGCTCGGGTACTAGTCTGGTGGCAAACCTTTGAACCTTTTCCAGTTTGGTCTTATCCTTGACTAGATATGGACTCCATGCTGGGGCTGCATACTCCCGGATTGGCCTAATATATGTGGTATACAAAGTTCTGAATGATTCCTTACACAAGTTTCTGAATGCCGTTATTATGTTGGCCAGCCTGGCATATGCCGCTGATGTTATCCTCTTGATATGGGCTGCAGGAGACAGGTCTGGCGTGATATCAACCCCCAAGTCTTTTTCTTTCTCTGACTCTTGAAGTATTTCATCTCCCAGATGGTACCTAGTATCTGGCCTCCTGCTCCCTACACCTACCTTCATTACATTACATTTGCTTGGGTTAAACTCTAAGAACCATTTGTTTGACAATTCCTTCAGCTTGTCTAAGTCTTCTTGAAGCCTCAAGTAGTCCTTCTCTGTTTTAATCCTTCTCATAATTTTGGCATCGTCCACAAACATTGAGAGAAATGAATCTATACCCTCCGGGAGATCATTTACATATATCAGAAACAAGATAGGACCGAGTACAGAGCCCTGTGGGACTCCACTGGTGACTTCACGCCAATCTGAGGTCTCACCCCTCACCGTAACTCTCTGCTTCCTATTGCTCAGGTACTCCCTTATCCACTGGAGCATCTTACCAGCTACACCTGCCTGTCTCTCCAGCTTATGTTCCAGCCTCTTATGCGGTACTGTATCAAAGGCTTTCCGACAATCCAAGAAAATGCAGTCCGCCCAGTCCTCTCTTTCTTGCTTAATCTGTGTCACCTGGTCATAGAATTCTATTGTGTGTGGGTGTACTCACCTAATTGTAATCACCTAATTGTGCTTGCGGGGGTTGAGCTTTGGCTCTTTGGTCCCGCCTCTCAACTGTCAATCAACTGGTGTACAGATTCCTGAGCCTACTGGGCTCTATCATATCTACATTTGAAACTGTGTATGGAGTCAGCCTCCACCACATCACTGCCTAATGCATTCCATTTATTAACTACTCGTTGTGTGTGTGTGTGTGTGTGTGTGTGTGTGTGTGTGTGTGTGTGTGTGTGTGTGTGTGTGTGTGTGTGTGTGTGTGTGTGTGTATGGATCTCTCAGGAAGTGAAGATTCAAACCTCTCTCTCGTGAAGACATTATCAAAATCCTGTGAACAAACTCGCTACTTCGCGGTTAAATATTTAAACGAGCATGTCGTGCCAAGTAACCAGGCATTAAGAGCCACAGTAATTATCATTCCTTCAGTAAAGCGTTGTCAAAATTTATGTGATTCTGATTAAAGTTCAAGTAAGGTGTTTTTCTCTCCTCTTCAGAGCACTGTGATCTTCCTTCTTTCATAAAACATTAACTTCCACCAGAGTTACACACAACAGTTAATTACCTTTCAAAACATAAATTATGTCCACATCTGTCCACGCTAATTGGTCATCTCATAGTAAAGCCATAAACTAATTCTTCGACGAAGTTCAGTGTTAATTTAGGCGTCTTAGCAATCAGAGACGCGTGCCTTAATCTGATCCAGGAATGACAGTGACTGGCACACTAATTTCATTACTTGATTGCATGATACAGGGACATTAGGACTTCCACGGAGGTGATTATCCTAGAGTACGTAAATATATTATGATTTGTTGTATAGCCAAAGCGTCTAGGAAGCTCATTCCACCGTTTATCATATTGTTCTTTGATTGAAAGATCACAAACTATTACGATCTAATATTATTGATAAGTATATCTCACAATCATCAGCCTGTCTAGTAACATTACATTTCGCCACCACTTACTGTGTTGAGCCCAAATCCCCTCACTGGATCCCTGAAGATTTCTTTATTGGATCTGTCCATCTGGTAGCTGACCTTTTCAAAGATCATTTTGTAATTCGTGAAAACACCAAGGTATCTTACTTGGTCATTGTTCATCTCTTCTGCTGGTTACATGTCCTGTGCATTGTTATTTAATTCTGTAATTCTGTTTCTAGGTACTGACTTTTCTAACATTTTGATCTCAAGTCTGGTGTATTCTGCCTTTTTCAGTAATCGAGGTGTAATGTTCGACACGTGGAAAATACTTCACGACACGGTATAGTTTTGCTTTTCACAATTAAGTGATCGAGTCGACCCCAAAACATTGTGCCAATTAAGAGTTGTGAGCCAGGATGGACCCGGTGTTTAGGTCACTCAGCCAGCCATCTACCACCGGTGTCAGGGGGTTGGATCCCTTACTCTCCTCCCAGTGTTCCAACCCTAACCTTCATCAAACAATTTATTTTTATTTTTTTAGCACTGATGGTGTATAGAAAATTAATTGAAGAAGAAATATATCTTTTGTGCTACTGTTCCTCAAAAATAATATATATATAGGGGTACCACCTCTGGTGCAATTGCAGGGGCCCACATCCTCGAAGAAGAAAACAAAGAGCATTCAGAGAAGATCTTGTTAATTCTCACTGAATACTTTAATCTTTTCTTCTCCTGCCACCCCTATTATTTTTTGTATGTTTTGTTTTATTTTATTGCAATGCTACAGTTTTCAGAGAACACACATATATATGTAACAATATAACATTCAGCGTTCAAAGACCTCGTCCTGCTCCTCGGAGGTTGGGTGCGTAAGCAGAATACAGCACGTATTTTCCCTCTGAACTTCGACACTGAGGCGCTGGAACAGGAAACTGGCTGCTCGTGGGTCTCTAGTTGTCCCAATGAGTTACTCACCAACCTCCTTTAAAAACTTAAGTGCACATTTACCCCAGGCGTCCAGAGTCTCAGAGCCTATCGGCACGAACCTGTAACAACGTCCTAGGTCTCTGTACTTGTTGATTTTCTGGGTCTCCCTGAAGGTGGCTGCCCCACCTCTCTCCGCGGAGCTGTAACGTAGATAGGTATCAGCCAATGTGGAAGGACATGTGTAATTCTATACGACCTGTTTACCTTCCCTCCATGGCTGCAGGGTGACTCCATCTGGGCGTTTATGACTGTTGTCAGGTCTGCACAACTGAGGTTCCCTTTGTGCAGGACACCCAGCTGATGCCAAACTTCTCTTGATGATGTCATTAACTGCTTCATGTCTGGCAATCTTTCCCTGTGTCTTACGACAGATGTGACCATGGCTGCCGTATTGGTCTGCCCGTGCATGGCCGCAAATACACCTGTGCTCGGTGGAGATAGGGGCGGCAAGGCGCAGGGCAACACCAATACTTAGGGCCCGATGGTCCAGGCGGGAGCCCAAGGCGGGATTAGGGACTACCAACAGGAAGTACCCGGCATGAGGGGCTTGCACAGCTAGGAGACGTGCTCTGTCCTCCTCCGAAGTTGCCTCCAGCAATGCTTTGGCGATGTTCTCCATTATGGGGCTCTCCCATTTGGCCTGTTTGCAGTCGTTTGGAAAAGTTGGTCGAGGGTGTGAATTGGCAAGAGTGTCCCACTGACCAGCTCCTTCCGCAAATTTGGAATCACGAATTCCAATGGAGTTCCATAGGTATTCTGGTAGTATTTCATTCACTAATTAACTTGTAGCACTGGTCGAGGATAAGAATGACGACAATGCTAATTGTGTCGCCTTGCGAATACCTATCCCCACGAGCCAAACTGGGAGCGTTGTTTGGTCCAACTGGTCATCTTGCAGGGAAAGGTTTAACACTTTCATAGTTATTGACTTTAGGAGTGAGTCGTATTCTGTTAATTCTGGGCTGTCAAAGTAAGGAGCACACCTGAGGAAATTGGTAAGTCTGGGCAAGGCCAGGCACCTTGTAAGAAGCTACAAAGCATCGTGAGCGTCCAAAGCCCCTATTCTTTCCTTCATCCTCCTCAGGTCTTTTAGCTTTTCTTCGAGCACTACCTCAATGGCGTTCGACCCCAGAGGTTATATATATATATATATATATATATATATATATATATATATATATATATATATATATATATATATATATATATACATATATATATATATATATATATATATATATATATATATATATATATATATATATATATATATATACACAACTATATTCTACTCACCTCAAGACTCCGCTCCAATATAGAAGCATCAAGAAATATGGACCAATAGGCTTTCTACAATCACTTCTATTCAATACCCATTGTTTCATGTTCTGGCTTGTGTTGATGAAATTAATACCTTATTAAATACCACCTCACCCCATCCACCTCACTCAAATGTAGATATAAACAAAATCGGAGATGTGTAAGGTCTATTCAATTGCGTATGTGTTAACTAAAGTCTTTGAAAATGTAATAAGTTTTACGAAACGCGCTCAAGTGTCGCGTCAGACTAGAAATAAAAATGAATTTTGGAGAATTGATTTTTGAATTACCTCCATCAGTGAAAAGAAATGTACGAAAGATTGAAAAAATTCGTGTTAGAATTATTAATCTTACTTTTTCGGTCATATTTAATAATATATATATGTATATATTTATATATATAATATATATATATATATATATATCTTATATATAATATATATAAGATATAATATATATATATATTATATATATAATATATATTATATATATAAGATATAATATATATATATTATATATATTATATATATAATATATATTATATATATAATATATATTATATATATAATATATATTATATATATATTATATATATATATATATTATATATATTATATATATATATATATTATATTATATATATATATATTATATTATATATATATATATATATATATATATATATATATATATATATATTATATTATATATATTATATATATATCCCATATATGGTATATAAAAATATTATATTAGATATATATATATATATTATATATAATATATAAATATATATATATATATATATATATATATATATATATATATATATATATATATATATATTTATATATATATATATATATATATATATATATATATATATGTCGTACCTAGTAGCCAGAACGCCGTACTCAACCTAGAATGAAAGGTCCGATTTGCCTAATAAGCCAAGTTTTCCTGAATTTATTTGTTTTTTCTAATATTTTTTTATGAAATGTTAAAGCTATCCGCTTCATTATTTATGAGTTCATTTTGTTTAATTTGATTTAAAACTAACGTAGATATATGACCGAACCTAACCTCCCCTACCTAACCTAACCTATCTTAACCCAGCCTAAACTAATACAGCTAAGTCAATAATTTACGTTCCTAGTAAAATAGAGTAATAATAATAATAATAAATCAATTGCAAACAATTTATAATAAGGAATATTACTCGGACTATTAGACAAATCGGGCCTTGCATAGTAGGCCGAGAAGTGCGTTCTGGCTACTATTATTATTATTATTATTATTATAATTACCAAATATATATAAATATAGTCGTGTTTGTATACAATCTGCTTGTGAGCCAGCGACAATTTATTGGTCATGTCAATCACTGAATTAACAATAATTCCCGACGTAATTGCGTGCATTACCGTTAATTAGTAAGGTGATCAACACGGAGACGAATAGGGCAATCACTTGTCCTGACAGACGAACAGCCAGGCAACAACGTGTGCTTGTTAAGGCTTCGCATACATTACTCTCGATAACGGGTGATGTTGAGAGATTAATCTCTTACTGAGTACTGGATATGTAGGGTGTTTTGTCTCTTATTGATGGTGGGTGAAATTTGGAGATCAGTCTCTTGTTTAAGAGTATTGTTAAGAAATGATGTATCGAATTCAGATATATGTTGAGCGCTGGTATGTGCGTGTATTTACTATTTCTGTTTACTATTTATGCCTGCAGGATCCAACTATTAGCTCTTGGACCCCGCCTTTCTAATCGATCTATTTTTTCCTCTATTATATCTACTACACATATTTCTCTTTAACACACACACACACAAACACACACACACACACACACACACACACACACACACACACACACACACACACACACACACACACACACACACACACACACACACACACACAAACACACATAACAACATCCCCAGCCTGCAACTCCCTAACTCCCAGGTACTAATTTACTGCTTGGTGAACAGCAACATAAGGTGAAAGAAACTATGTCCATTTGTTTATGCAATCGTCCGGGAAACGAACCCGGGCCCTTAGGACTATGACGCCCGAGCGTTGCCAACTCAGCAGCAGGACGCTGACTATTCAAATCCGCGCATGAGTATGAATGTGTGTGCGTGTGTACTCACCTAGTTGTGTCTGCAGGATCGAGCTCTTGGACTCTTGACTGACGAGAGCTCTTGGCTCTCGAGCGTGCAGGACTCTTGGATCCCGCCTTTCGAGCATCGGTTGTTTACAGCAATGACTCCCTCCTTATATTTCCCTATCATATCTAGTTTTAAAATTATGAATAGATTTTGCTTCCACAACCTGTTCCTTAAGTGCATTCCATTTTTCCACTACTCTCACGCTAAAAGAAATCTGCCTCCCTAACTCTTTCTTTATATCTTCTGCTTTATTAGATACCTCATCAGCATTGGTGTACCAAACCTTGAGATTCTTTATGGAAACTTTGAGACCAGAGTTCACCCTTTCTCTGGGGATCTGGGGGGATCTTGGGGGTGTCTAGGGAGTGAATGGCGTCTGGAGTGGTGCTTGGGGGGGGCGAATGGGGGCTGGGCATCTAGGAAGGTGAGTAGGAATGTCTGGGAGTAGGGCCTGAGTAGGTACGTCTGAAGTAGGAAGGGCATACTGGTTCTGAAGATTAGGGAGGGTCTAATAGGCATGGGGGGGGGGTTGAGAGGTAGCGTGAGGTGTAGAGTCATATAGAGGTTGAGAGGTTGGGGGGAGAAGGATAGAGCAGGTGGTGGGAAGAGGGGAGGATGGAGCATGGGTAGTGAGAGTGGGAGAGAGGTTGTATTAGTCAGGGGGAACTCAGGGGTAGGTGTGGGCATTGGGGCAGAAGGGGGGAAAAGGGAAATAGAAGAAGAGGTGGGGGACCCCGCGTCCCCCACGGGGGTCCATGTGACCTCGCAAGGGGAGGAGGTTACATAGATCGAGAGGGGTAGAGGAGGGGTGAGGGTTGGGCAGGTTTTTGGGGTTGAGGGGATGAGGGCAGTCCTTGGAATGTCGGTTGAAGCAGTGTGTGTGTGTGTGTGTGTACTCACCTATATGTACTCACCTATATGTGCTTGCAGGATCGAGCATTGACTCTTGGATCCCGCCTTTCGAGCATCGGTTGTTTACAGCAATGACTCCTGTCCCATTTCCCTATCATACCTGGTTTTAAAATTATGAATAGTATTTGCTTCCACAACCTGTTCCTTAAGTGCATTCCATTTCCCCACTACTCTCACGCTAAAAGAAAACTTCCTAACATCTCTGTGACTCATCTGAGTTTCAAGCTTCCATCCATGTCCTCTCGTTCTGTTACTATTCCGTGTGAACATTTCGTCTATGTCCACTCTGTCAATTCCTCTGAGTATCTTATACGTTCCTATCATGTCCCCCCTCTCCCTTCTTCTTTCTAGTGTCGTAAGGCACAGTTCCCTCAGGCGCTCTTCATACCCCATCCCTCGTAGCTCTGGGACGAGTCTCGTTGCAAACCTCTGAACCTTTTCCAGTTTCATTATATGCTTCTTCAGATGGGGACTCCATGATGAGGCGGCATACTCTAAGACTGGCCTTACGTAGGCAGTGTAAAGCACCCTAAATGCCTCCTTACTTAGGTTTCTGAATGATGTTCTAACTTTTGCCAGTTTAGAGTACGCTGCTGTCGTTATCCTATTAATATGTGCCTCAGGAGATAGATTAGGTGTTACGTCCACCCCCAGGTCTCTTTCACGCGTCGTTACAGGTAGGCTGTTCCCCTTCATTGTGTACTGTCCCTTTGGTCTCCTATCTCCTAGTCCCATTTCCATAACTTTACATTTGCTCGTGTTGAATTCTAGTAGCCATTTCTCTGACCATCTCTGCAATCTGTTCAGGTCCTCTTGGAGGATCCTGCAATCCTCATCTGTCACAACTCTTCTCATCAACTTTGCATCATCCGCAAACATCGACATGTAGGACTCTACGCCTGTAAACATGTCGTTAACATATACAAGAAATAGAATTGGTCCCAGCACCGATCCTTGTGGTACTCCACTTGTTACTGTTCGCCAGTCCGACTTCTCGCCCCTTACCGTAACTCTTTGGCTCCTTCCTGTTAGGTAGTTCCTTATCCATTCTAGGACCTTTCCCCCCACCCCCGCCTGCCCCCGCCTGCCTGTGTGTGTGTGTATGTGTGTGTGTGTGTGTGTGTGTGTGTGTGTGTGTGTGTGTGTGTGTGTGTGTGTGTGTGTGTGTGTGTGTGTGTGTGTGTGTGTGTGTGTGTGTGTGTGTGTGTGTGTGAGTCGTCCATCACAACCCTCTCCCTCAAATTGCGACCATTACCAACCTACAACTTCCCATTAATATATCTCTGCCTATAAATCTATTCTCCTCTACAAATGCATAATCAATCTTGTTCACGGATCCGCCAAGCACTGAGCTTAATTAGCAATAAAACAAAATTCAGAATATCGTTGTTTGTACTATGAATTATAGGCAAATCGTATATATCTTTTCTAGATTTTAAAAAAATATAAATATTTTTTTTATAACCCCTGCCTATATATATTCTTTTTACAGAGAAGCAATATATTTATTGACGGACTTAATCGGAATTTAGAATAATATTAAAAAGTATATGAATTTATTAGGACGAGTCTTGTTTTCATGTACCTTTCTCTTTTCTTTCTCTCGCACTTGCTTTCCCTTTCTCTCACTTGCTCTCTCTCTCTCTCTCTCTCTCTCTCTCTCTCTCTCTCTCTCTCTCTCTCTCTCTCTCTCTCTCTCTCTCTCTCTCTCTCTCTCTCTCTCTCTCTCTCTCTCTCTCTCTCTCTCTCTCTCTCTCTCTCTCTCTCTCTCTCTCTCTCTCTCTCTCTCTCTCTCTCTCTCTGTCTCTCTCTCTCTCTCTCTCTGTCTCTCTCTCTCTCTCTCTCTCTCTCTCTCTCTCTCTCTCTCTCTCTCTCTCTCTCTCTAACGTATCTTATACGTTCCTATCATGTCCCCCCTCTCCCTTCTTCTTTCTAGTGTCGTAAGGCACAGTTCCCTCAGGCGCTCTTCATACCCCATCCCTCGTAGCTCTGGGACGAGTCTCGTTGCAAACCTCTGAACCTTTTCCAGTTTCATTATATGCTTCTTCAGATGGGGACTCCATGATGAGGCGGCATACTCTAAGACTGGCCTTACGTAGGCAGTGTAAAGCACCCTAAATGCCTCCTTACTTAGGTTTCTGAATGATGTTCTAACTTTTGCCAGTTTAGAGTACGCTGCTGTCGTTATCCTATTAATATGTGCCTCAGGAGATATTCTCTCTCTCTCTCTCTCTCTCTCTCTCTCTCTCTCTCTCTCTCTCTCTCTCTCTCTCTCTCTCTCTCTCTCTCTCTCTCTCTCTCTCTCTCTCTCTCTCTCTCTCTTCCTCTCTCTCTCTCTCTCTCTCTCTCTCTCTCTCTCTCTCTCTCTCTCTCTCTCTCTCTCTCTCTCTCTCTCTCTCTCTCTCTCTCTCTCTCTCTCTTCCTCTCTTTCTCTCTCTCTCTCTCTCTCTCTCTCTCTCTCTCTCTCTCTCTCTCTCTCTCTCTCTCTCTCTCTCTCTCTCTCTCTCTCTCTCTCTCTCTCTCTCTCTCTCTCTCTCTCTCTCTCTCTCTCTCTCTCTCTCTCTCTCTCTCTCTCTCTCTCTCTCTCTTCCTCTCTTTCTCTCTCTCTCTCTCTCTCTCTCTCTCTCTCTCTCTCTCTCTCTCTCTCTCTCTCTCTCTCTCTCTCTCTCTCTCTCTCTCTCTCTCTCTCTCTCTCTCTCTCTCTCTCTCTCTCTCTCTCTCTCTCTCTCTCTTTCAAAAGTCCCACCAAGTTTAACAAGTTCAAAATAATTTTCGACCCAATACTATACCTACAATGCGACGCATTTTTTTAAATAAAATCTCTCGACTGTGGATTCTTGCGGACACAGAACTTCCCTCGTACCTCCAGCTGTGGCGCTTCCCTTCACTGACGGGGAACAAAAAAACATGAAGGTATAAAACGCTGTACAGTGTACATGGCCATACTCATGAACATGGGCTCAGAATGACGAAACTTTGAGCATTAGTGGTGCCTCGCCCCTGGTGTGGTGCCTCGCCCTTGGTGAAGAACTGGCCGTGTTCACTTTCCTCCATGGTCTGTCCTCCACCGTGCCAGCCACACCCTCGCTATCACCATACCATCTTGATGCTGTTCCATAACAACTTGTAACATACAAGGGGGGAAGGAGAAAAATAGAGAGAGGGGGTAGAGTGTTGGCGAAGCTCTGAGTTGCATCTCTAAATAATTTGAAAATGAATAGAAAAGAACAGAGATTTTGAGGGATATGGAAGAGACGAAAAAGAGAGTGAACAGATGTGCAGCGGGAAGAATACCATCAAGTAGATGTTCTCCGCTGAGAAAATAAAAGCTGTAATCCTTGGTAAAGCCACAATACAAGGGACCAAGAGAGAGAAGCAAGCGTCTCTCTCACAACTCTGCGCTCTTACACTTACAATATGAAAACTGATGGATGGCGACAAAATTATTATGTATATATAATGATAAATTTTTTACCTAATCTTCTTATTTCTCCTACTTCTTACTACAAGTATTACATTTATCGTTTTGTATATATAACAAAGGAATCTCATGTTAATTAAACCTCTGATAAAAACACATTTTTCCCATATTTACACATAACAAATGCTGAGGATAGCATTAATATATTAATATGGTAAATATATAAAATTATTTTTGTAACAAGCATTTGTTAATCATCCCGTTTCAAGAAAAAAATAGGTAAAAGGAGAGAAGAAAGAGAGAGTTTGTCTGTACCTGAGGCCTGGGAGAGCCTCGGCAACCCGGGCCACAACCTGACCAACCCAACTCCTAACTCGTGGCTATATTAACTTAAATTTAAGGACGGGGCCGTGGAGGTGAAGCTCGCGCCCTCCTTCCCGCCCCCCTTAATATATTGGTTAGTAGGCATCCACCAGTCTCAGGAGATTATGGAGCTGCGCTCTGGTTGTCGGTCTGGACTGATCACTCCAGGGCCGCAAAGCCAGGGTAGGTAGATACGGGGGAGAAGCTGTCACCCATGCAGCAGGTGCGGCAAATACGTTTTCAATAATGCAGGCATGAGCATGCCTGGGAATGTCATCAAAGGCGCCAACGTAAGACTTCACTCCAGGAATCTATGTAAAGATTCTTTCAGGATAACAAATGTCAGACCAGTCTTGTAATAGACTGAAAAAAGTAATAAAAATATTAAAATAATTTTACTGTAATAAAAGCTCATGGATGGATAATCTGGTCAAGATTCTAGAGAAAGTGGACCTGAAATAGACCATTATAAACAAAGGGGAAGATAGGCCATATCAACACTTTCGGCAGCCTCTTCCATGGAAACAATCGAATCTAAAGATAATCATTGAAGGATTACCAGTTAAAAAATCAGCATGTGACCCGCAGAGGCTGAAGGAAGTAATAGAAATACAAATGAAAACCATCTACAGACCTACAACGACTCACATCTTCCCAGACCGATCAGTTGATCAAGAAAGAGGTTCTGCTGGGGCAGCAGTTTACACTACCAACCATGAAGCTTACTGGAGCATGAATAGTGGGTGCTCAACATTGCAGACAGAATTATATGCCCTAAAGGAGGCCATAACTATACAACTGAGAATAATTTACATGATGTCATCAGTCATTACGACTCTAAATCTTCGTTCCAGGCATTGTTATCCAGTCAGCACAGAGATAATATACAACTCCTCACAGAAATTCAACATATAGGAAAAGAAGCCCATAATCTAGGGCAGTCAATCACCCTAAATTGGATACCAAGTCACATTGGCATAGATGGTAATGAAAAGGCAGACTCACTAGCAAAAACTGCCACTGGTCTACCTGTTGTACAGTTTCATATACCTCCAAGTTTCTCACAGATTAAGGAGCAAATCAAGAAGAAAATATTCTCAACTATCAAAAGTCGTCACAGAGCTAAAGTAGCGGAAGGAAGATCCACTGTGATATGGTACGAACAAGCCACTGGTTACTCCTCTTTCAAGCCTGGCAAAAAGATATCCAGAGACATTGCAGTAGCCATACACAGACTCAGACTTGGTTACAAGTGCTGCTGGGAGGTAATGAACCCAATAGTTAAAGAGTGTCACATCTGTGAAACAGAAGCAAAGGCGCCACTATTGCACTACTTACTAGAATGTGAAGCTACTGAAGGCCTGTGCATCAAACTCAACATTAGTCCAACGACAGCAGCTGCATTAGATGCACATTCCACCGCGACTACAATAATTAGAAAAGCCGTTGAGGAATGGGACTCACTAGTGAGCATTCTTCATCAACATCCACCACCAAGATAATGTTAATAAAACAAGACTAAAACCAGTGCACTAAAACAGAAGCGATAAATAAACAGGAAAAAATGAGGAATCCCCTCCTCCATTTTAAACCTAGACCCAAATATCACAGAAACAAGGTTATCGCGAATAACCGAACTATGTTCTGAGTAGCTAAATCTGAAACAACAACATGTGTAAATTAAAACACAAAAAGAAAGCACTAACACTCAGAGCAGTGCTTTTCAAGGACAGCATTGATACTGTTCTACTTCAAGAAACACTCACAGGGACTGAAAGAAATATCAATATCCCAGGATATCAAGGTTTCCACTGCCCTATGACACAAGGTGGCACCAGATGCATTTCAATTCCGTCAAGCCTGGAGACCGTTCAGACTTGTTCGCATATGTGTTCCTCACGTGTGCCCCAAAGAAAGAGGTAATTTGATAAAATACCATGCCCAAGATTACCATCAGAGTGCCGGCGGGAGGATGGGAATTAGCCTCGGCTACCATCCTCTTTTGTCCGGTCATGTTGGTCGAGTGGTTAAGGTGTCCTGTACGCCAGATGCAGATCACTTCTGGGGTGTGAGTTTTCAGTTTTATATATATATATATATATATATATATATATATATATATATATATATATATATATATATATATATATATATATATATATATATATAAATATATATATATATATATATATATATATATATACATATGTCGTACCTAGTAGCCAGAACGCACTTCTCAGCCTACTATGCAAGGCCCGATTTGCCTAATAAGCCAAGTTTTCCTGAATTAATATATTTTCTCAAATTTTTTTCTTATGAAATGATAAAGCTACCCATTTCATTATGTATGAGGTAAATTTTTTTTATTGGAGTTAAAATTAACGTAGATATACGACCGAACCAAACCAACCCTACCTAACCTAACCTATCTTTATAGGTTAGGTGAGGTTAGGTAGCTGAAAAAGTTAGGTTAGGTTAGGTTAGGTAGGTTAGGTAGTCGAAAAACAATTAATTCATGAAAACTTGGCTTATTAGGCAAATCGGGCCTTGCATAGTAGGCTGAGAAGTGCGTTCTGGCTACTAGGTACGACATATATATATATATATATATATATATATATATATATATATATATATATATATATATATATATATATATATATATATATATTTTACAGATGAAACCTACACGCTTCATATATCCAAACCATAATCAAGCTCTGTACCTCAGTAAAAATATAATTTAGTTATGATTCACGAGGCAGACACAATCCTAAATTTTACACGTATTTCAAATTGAGGATTAAATTCGGGATTGCAGCAGATATTTGTCATCAAATTAGCTCCGAGTCTGGTAAATAAAATCCCTCGCCGCGTTTCCTCCATTGCGGCGTGTTTTGCGGGTTTGTGTTGGTGATGAAAAGTGCGGTAGGTGAGGTAAAGTGCGGTAGGTGAGGTAAAGTGCGGTAGGTGAGGTAAAGTGCGGTAGGTGAGGTAAAGTGCGGTAGGTGAGGTAAAGTGCGGTGAGTGAGGTAAAGTGCGGTAGGTAAGGTAAAGTGCGGTGAGTGAGGTAGGGTGGAATCACCATACACGAGAAGCAGAAGTCTCTAACACAACAAAAATATCATGAAGAACAGGTATGTTACAAATCAGGCGGGTCGGGAAAGCCTTGCTATCGGTGACGGTGACAGAAGTTCGGTCCCAGGAGCTAATGCCCACAGAACAACCACATACGGGATAGTACAAGTAGGTAAGTAAACACACATGAGCACATCATACCACATTTTTTTTTTCAAACACGATAAACAAATTTAGAAACCTTGTTGCTTTGGGTTTAAAAGAACCACGAACCTTTCCGTATGACAGTGGCTGCTGGCGGCGGAACGTTGACTGTCCGAACAAACAGAGATGTTGATGTTGTTTCAGATTCAGCTACTTCGAACACAACGTTCCATGTAGCACGGGCTATGGTGAGCCCGAAAGGGACTTACCTGGCACAGGAGCGGGGCTGTAACTGTCTCCACACAATAAGAGAAATAACACGCAAAACAAGGAAGATAGAAGTGGGTGTATACGGATAGAAAGGACCGAAGTGGAAATGAGAGGAAGGAGAAAGAGAGCCCGAGACTGAGAATATAATTTCCAGTAAATACTCAAATTCCTCCGAAAATAATTATCTACATCTCGTAAGGAGAAATATGTCTGTTTGTCCGTCGGGGTTCGCCACATTGCCTCCCTTTAAGAAATATTGGCTCCGGCAGTGACCTTCTTGCGATTTATATGGAGTCTAAACTCTGGAGCAAAACAAAGAAAGAGAGAGATAGAGAGAGAGAGAGGAGGTAATAAGACAGAGGGAGTGATGAGACAGAGGGGGTGATAAGACAGAGGGGTGATAAGACAGAGGGGGTGATAAGGCAGAGGGGGTGATAAGACAGAGGGGGTGATAAGACAGAGGGGGTGATAAGACAGAGAGTGATAAGACAGAGGGGATGATAAGACAGAGGGGTGATAAGATAGTGGGGTGATAAGACAGAGGGGTGATAAGATAGAGGGGGTGATAAGATAGTGGGGTGATAAGACAGAGGGGAGGATGGGAGACAGGCCCAGGCACCACCGGGAAGCCCTTCTGGTAAAAATACAAACAGAGCCTCTTCAATCGATCACATTTTAATACTAATAATAAACACGCTAGAAGGCCAAAAGCAAACAGAGAAAGATTAGACAAATTAAACAAAAGATTATAGACAAAAATACAAGTCATAGCTTCGTGTCATCCTTCGCAGATGAGACAAAAATCAGCATGAAAATTACCTCTGCTGAAGACATTGAAAAAATACAAACAGACATTAACAAAGTTTTCGATTGGCCAACAGAAAATAACATGATGTTTAACGGTGATAAATTCCAGGTACTCAGATACGGCAAAAATGTGGATCTGAAACATAATACAGGGTACAAAACACAATCGAATCTGCCCATAATAGGAAAACAGCATGTCAGGGATTTGGGAATAATGTTGTCCGACGACCTAACGTTTAGGGAGCATAACCAAGCAAGTATTGCGTCAGCCAGAAAAATGATAGGATGGATTACGGAACCTTCAAGTCCAGAGATCCCATCACAATGGTTGTACTCTTCAAATCACTTGTGTTGTCCCGTCTTGGGTACTGCTCAGTACTCACTTCCCCCTTCAGAGCAGGAGAGATTGCTGAAATAGATGGAATACAGAGAACATATACGGCACGAATAGACATGATAAAGCACCTAAATTATCTGGATCGTCTCAAATCTCTCCAAATGCACTCACTAGAAAGGAGACGAAAGAGACACCAAATAATATACACATGGAAAATACTGGAGGGACAGGTCCCAAATCTGCACAGTAAAATAACAACGTACTGGAGTGAACGATATGGAAGAAAATGCAGAATAGAACCAGTGAAGTGCAGAGGTACCATAGGCACAATCAGAGAACACTGTATAAACATCAGAGGTCCGCGGTTGTTCAACGTTCTACCAGCAAGTATCAGAAATATTACCAGAACAACCGTGGACATCTTCAAGAGAAAACTAGATTGTTTTCTTCAAGGAGTGCCGGACCAACCGGGCTGTGGTGGGTATGTGGGCCTGCGGGCCGCTCCAAGCAACAGCCTGGTGGACCAAACTCTCACAAGTCAAGCCTGGCCTCGGGCCGGGCTTGGAGAGTAGAAGAACGCCCTGATCCCCTTCAAACAGGTATCAAGTAGGTATTAAGATAAATTATCGTGTTGCTGATGACAGCCGGATGTTGGCCCAGTCCGTTTAAGGTTTACGGAAGTAAGACCTTAAACAGATCTGGGCGAGTAACATTCAGCTATCATTTTCCTACGTGTTCATTTTACGATTTAAAGTCAATTTTTTATAGTTAACCCCCAAAGTTGATTTTCCTAAATAGAGTAATTCTTTTTTGTTATCGAAATATTACCTGATATTATAGAATTGATGGGTGGTACGGACAAGGCCTTGACGAGCGAGAGAAATACGTGCAAACTTTTTACTCCTCTTACCGTCGAAGTATTATACAATATATACCAGTTGCAATTAAATCATTTCTTTTTCGTTTAAATATTACACTTGCTGAATAGATGACCAACATGATGAAAATAGGTTTTAATTTCTACATCAATTGTTTACATGCATATCGTTACCTGGAACTGAAGTATACTTTCTTGGTGATCCTCTACATTATTGTCAGCACTTTGTGCTCTTAACTACTTGACCTATTACTGTTAAAAATTAAAGTACACCCTCAGTGCATATGCATTAAAACACACACACCTCTGAGTATATATCCTTGGAGATATCTTTGTATATTCTTGGGTCAACAGAGATTCCTCAGATGTGAAGAAAGTATGAAAGGACGAGTGTGACTGCATGTACCATGGAGACCTGAGAGCTTCCCCGGATGCTTGGCAAGATCTTGAAGACAAGGATGGATGAGACTCGAGGAGTTGAAGCAACTAAGCCATGAACTATCTTCTGAGTATGAAGAGAATTCCTAACTTTATGGAGGCACTCTCAGCAATCGCTTTGTCAGCGGGAAAAGCGGCTATCAAAGGAAGGCAGGAAAACAGGCAGAAGCTATCTGAGATGTCTTTACAAAAACATTGCTCACCAGACTTCCTCTAGTGAAGGTTGCATTGCTGCTATTGGTAGATTTTGTATCTGTTGGTTAATACAGGTACTTTTGATGAATTTGCATTTATGCTGTGTTTGTTTCATATGCAGCCGATATCCTGTTAGAATAAATTATGATTTACGTGTTATTATTGTTGCTGTATTTGCTTAAAATGTTCTTTGAAAGTGCATGATACAAAGCCTGGTATTAATTTTTCTGATGAGCCATTGACTTGGTGTTGCTATTAGTACGCTTATAGAACCACCAATTATTAATTGTGTTTCTGCGAGGTTAGTTTGATCACTTTATGTTGACTCATTTGGACCGAAATATTGTATTGTTGCCAATGTAAATGTTGGAATTCTTAATAAACCACCAGCTTCTTTTGCGGTCAATTGTTTCTTTGCCAATCAATGAATTGGATGAGATTTTTGTTGTCTAGCATTATTAAAGAGGTATTATATTAGGTACTTACACAAATAACCATCATGTTAATGACTATTGGATCATCGATAACTGCTCAATATCATCTGCAATTTGAAATAGTTTTGAAGGCTTCATTAGTGGGATTGTTGTTCTACTGCATTTATTTTCATGTAAAGATCAGTGTGCAACCACCAACATAGCCACAAGCTTCTGAGATTGCATTTTGGATATGGAAGTAAATAGCACAGAGGCGTTGCAACTGCGCTACCCTAAAGTACGCCTGACTGTATAGCGTAACCACGAGGGGACATCGTGGACATCCACAAAGGTTTTCGTTGCTTGTGTGATCTTCAAGGAGGTACAGAAGACGTTATATATATACCATATTCAAATAATTTATGACTTAAAAATATACTAAATTGTTGACTATAATCATTACTTTCTGTTTTCAAAATTGTCATTGCCAAAATAATTTAAAGACAAAGATAATTTAGTTTTCATCTGCTGCAAACTGAACATGCTAGTTTGTTGTAAACATGCCCTCAACGTTATAGACAAAGTTTATTTTATACTCTTGGTTTGGCGTATCTTATCTTATCTTGAGATTATCTTGAGATGATTTCGGTTCTTAGCGTCTCCGCGGCCCGGTCCTCAAACAGGCCTCCTTTTTCTTACACAACCCCCAGGAAGCAGCCCGTAACAGCTGTCTAACTCCCAGGTACCTATTTACTGCTAGGTAACAGGGGCATCAGGGTGAAAGAAACATTTTGCCCATTTGTCTCCGCCGGGGATGGAACCCGGATTCTCGGAACTACGAATCTGAAGCGCTGTCCACCCAGCTGTCAGGCGTCCGACTGGTGTAGGCTTAAGACCTATCAGCCGCGATAAACAAGTACACACTAGTCCTCAATATTGTCCAGGGCTATATTCACCAGTGCTATATAACCCTATACCAGGGCTATATTCACCAGTGCTATATAACCCTATACCAGGCCTATATTCACCAGTGCTATATAACCCTATACCAGGGCTATATTCACCAGTGCTATATAGCCCTATACCAGGCCTATATTCACCAGTGCTATATAACCCTATACCAGGGCTATATACACCAGTGCTATATAACCCTATACCAGGGCTATATACACCAGTGCTATATAGCCCTATATATCAGCGATATATACACTTGGTGAATATATACCGAGATGGATACACCTCTCTGTGTATACAACCCTTTCGAGACTCCTCTCAGACGTCCTCTTATGTGCGTGCAGCGAGGCCAAAGGAGGATCATTTTGCAAAATAAAAAACACGGAAGACGAAACTGTTCACTGTGGTGGACACAGCAGCTCTCTGCTTCTCAAGTCTCGCCCACTACTCCGAACGACACAGATACATGTATTACTCACTCAGCGCGGTGTCAGAAGCAGCAGTATAGTGTGTGTGTGTGTGGAAAACTGGACGGTCTTGCTCCAGCAAAAGGTTGAGTTGGCTTTAATGGGACGGCTTGGGAATCTTATTCAGTCGAGATTCATTGGAATGAAATAGACTTAACAAAAATTAACTTGATCTGATATAGACATAAAATTAACTTGATATGTATATGTTATATATCTCTCTCTACTTCTGTTTAACGTAGATCATCATTCACGGGACAGGGGATGAATAATTTATGAATTTGGCCTGAACAATTTAAGATATATAATATTAAAACCTTATAATTAGTATTTTTATCTTTTGCACTATGTACAAGTTATCTGATATGCAGACTGTTTTGGGGCGAGAGTTTTATTTTATTCCAGTGATTTTCAATCAAAATAATTTATAGAATTTTGAGCAATTTCATAATTACAAAATTTTTATTCATTATTAAAATGTAATGTCTATAATATTATTCGTTATATAAAATTTCCTTTCTCGAATAATATAAGCTATCATAACCGTAAAAAAAACTGGTAATATCTTAACAAATACTCACCCACAGATGTGAGTGTCGTGTTTACCAATAGTCATAATATTGGAAATCGTTGAAAACACAGAAATCTTTGGCTCTTTGATCTCAAATCTTGTGTATCCTATCTTTCTTAAGTGTTAGAACTGGTGTGATCACTTCGTGGGAAATGTCTTATCTTATAGTGGATCCGAGGATCAATATCCCCCAAACCCAGTCTCTGACCAGGCCTCCTGATACTCCACGATACCTTCTTCTTGAGGTTATCTTGAGATGATTTCAGGGCTTAGCGTCCCCGCGGCCCGGTCCTCGACCAGGCCTCCTTTTTCTTACACCCCCCCCCCCTTCCAGGAAGCAGCCCGTAGCAGCAGCCCAGGTACCGATTTACTGCTAGGTAACAAGGGCATTAGGGTGAAAGAAATATTTTGCCCATTTGTCTCCACCTTCACCGGGGATCGAACCCAGAACCTCAGGACTACGATTCTGAAGCACTGTCCACCCAGCTCTCAGGCACCCAATATAGACCTTGAGCACACTTTCAACATTCTTAAGTTCAGCGCTTACAAACAAAACCTTGACATGTTTGAATCAATATATATTACGAACATGAGACCTGGGTTGAAGATCTTCGTTGTTTACATAATAATTTTGTCTCGTAAAAGACCTAACGCCCAACTTGAATAACTTTTAATACAGTTTTATGGTTTTTGTATTATTAACATTGAATTGTATAAATCTTTGAACGAATTATATTCATATTTATAGAATTTTTTCGTATTAATATAATGAAGTGTTATCTCCGAAAAGTTTGTTCGTGTGCAAACACATAAAGATACACGTCTTTTATACACACATATATATATATATATATATATATATATATATATATATATATATATATATATATATATATATATATATATATATATATATATATATATATACTGAAGAATCGTTCAGTATGGAACCAATACCTCGTCAAACGAACCACAAGTCACGTAAAGTGAAGTTATTGCAATTTTCCATGAAATTGCAATATTTTAGAGTGGCCTGCCATCCTCCATCGCAGTTCTTTTAATTAAACCTTTTTTCTCTCCTCCCTCTTGTCGAGGCTTAAACCTGCCACTTCCAGCTTTTATTGGGCGAGTCAGGCACCGGGCTTGACCGTCTAAGAGCGGCCAAAAAGCTCCTTCTGGTTGTGTTAGCAGAGAGGACGCTGTTGGGAAAATGGTGTCATTAGAGGCGTTATTTCAGGATGGGAACTTCTGTTTATAGCCTTAATGATAAACAGACTCGGGTGTCTGAAGGGCTGTATGAGTCTTACTGTTGGGAGCACTGTTGACTCTGAGCCTGATGTCTACTGCTGGGTTGATCGATTCTAGCTGTAGAGTACCTTCGCTCTAGCTGGTAAAGCACCTATGCTCTAGAGTCTGTGGCACTTTATTTAGAGTGTAACCCCTGGTGCACTCTAAACGTTGATCTGCACTCACCTCTGTTCTCTCGCGGATTATGCACTCACTGTCATGGACTACACACTCGCTCTCATGGACTACACACTCACTGTCATGGACTACACACTCGCTCTCATGTACTACACACTCACTGTCATGGACTACACACTCGCTCTCATGGACCACACACTCACTGTCATGGACTACACACTCACTGTCATGGACTACACACTCGCTCTCATGGACCACACACTCACTGTCATGGACTACACACTCACTGTCATGGACTACACACTCACTGTCATGGACCACACACTTACTGTCATGGACCACACACTCACTGTCATGGACTACACACTCACTGTCATGGACCACACACTCATTATCATGGATCACACACTCACTGTCATGGACCACACACTCATTATCATGGACCACACACTCATTATCAAGGATCACACACTCACTGTCATGGACCACACACTCACTGTCATGGACTACACACTCACTGTCATGGACCACACACTCATTATCATGGACCACACACTCATTATCATGGACTACACACTCATTATCATGGATCACACACTCATTATCATGGACTACACACTCATTATCATGGACCACACACTCACTATCATGGACCACACACTCACTATCATGGACCACACACTCACTATCATGGACCACACACTCACTGTCATGGACCACACACTCACTATCATGGACCACACACTCACTATCATGGACCACACACTCATTATCATGGACCACACACTCATTATCATGGACTACACACTCACTATCATGGACCACACACTCGCTATCATGGACCACACACTCACTGTCATGGACCACACACTCACTATCATGGACCACACACTCACTATCATGGACTAATGTACTCATGGCTTTGAACCAATAATCCTCACTAGTCTAATCGAAATGTTAAAGTGAAAAGCTTCAAATCATTTCCTTACCAAAGCAGACAACTGAAACAGCGTCAATATTCGGTGCTCTAGAGTAATGAAAGCATCGAAATATATCGGACTAATGAATTATCGATATCAATAGTTGAAGTGGGTTGCTTGAGTCATTATGCCTTTCGTTAAGCAAAATCACTTTAAATTGAACGCTAGTAGCAATAAAGGGCTAAAAAGAACCATCGACGTTAAAAAGGAAGATTGGAACACAAGATGCTGAAGTAAACAGAGGGAAAGATGAGAAGCTTGGTGACCCTGATGAGAGTAGTGATGCATGGGGGGTGTATAGAAGGTCAGGTGGGCCATGGTGGGCCATGGTAAGCCATGGTGGGAGCATGTGAGGGTAGGCGCAGGTTCCTCCAGCACTAATGACACTCTGGGGACAGGTAAGACACCCCCCCCCCTCACCCCCACACACCCTGGTCTCATTTGTCTGGCAACTACACATAAAGAAAAGTTTCCTCCTGTGGCTCTGAAGTAAGAGAAAAATACGTCTCTTTTTGTTCTCTCGTTTTTTCATTCTTTTAAGCAGGAAACGGATAAGAGCAGAGGGGAAGGAGCTAATGATGCAAGAATGTGTGATTAATGACACACACACACATTGTTTAAAAAAATATAATATATATATATATATATATATATATATATATATATATATATATATATATATATATATAAATATATATATATATATATATATATATATATATATATATATATATATATATATATATATATATATATATATATATATATAATATGACCGAAAAAGTAAGATTAATAATTCTAACACGAATTTTCTCAATTCTTCTTATGTTTTTTTTTCACTGTTGATGGTAACTGAAAAATATATTCTCCAAAATTCATTTTTATTTCTAGTCTGACGCGACACTTGAACGCGTTTCGTAAAACTTATTATGTTTTCAAAGACTTTTAGTTTACACACACACAACTATAACCTGCAAACACTAAACAGAGTTCTTACTATGCTATCATTTAAACAGCTTTCATTTTATTTTATACCCGCATTTTGGGTGAGGTGATATGTTACAACAGTTTTGGATGAGGTGAACAAAACTTTCAACACAGGAATGAACACGAAACAATGGGTATTAATTGGGTAAATTGAAGGTAAGAATGGAAGTAACTGCGAACTTCTACATGGGTACCATCGAGCAGAAGGTCTTAGTTGACGTGGATTTGATACCCGCCATATACTGCAGGTATGTTGACGATATTTTTATGCAGATACTTGAAAATTCCTGCATACAAAGTTCCGCATTTGGGCGGAACTTTGCACTGAGTTTCACTTACGAGATGGAGAAAGATGGGAAGCTGCCCTTTCTATACGTAACAGTCACGGAAAGGAGCGGAGGCTTCCACACTGCAGTCTACACTAAGGAAACAAACATAGGAATGTGCCTCAATGCCAATAGTGACTGCCTAGACAGGTACAAGAGGAGTGTTGTCAACGCTTACGTTGATCGTGCTCTCAGCCACAGCTCAGGATGGAAGCAAGTCGATGAAGAACTCTGAAGGGTAAGGCAGGTCCTAGTCAACAACGGCTTCTCTAATGGTTTTGTTGAAGATATCATAAAAGGAAAGGTGAAACGCCATGCAACCACTGAAGACTCAACTAACTACACATGTACCACCTATTAGACTATTTTATAGGAACTTCTTTTCGACGGCTCATAGAACAGAGGAAAGAGTCCTGAAAGATATTGTTGATAGGAATGTTATCCCTACAGACAAAAATCAGAAAATACAATTGACGATTTACTATAAAACCAGAAAAACGGCCAGCCTACTCATGACGAACTCTCCAGACACGAAGCATAACGCCTTGAAGAAAACCAACGTCGTCTATGTCTTCAAATGCCCACTTGGGGACTGTAAGCTCCAAAGAACTCAGTATATAGGCACGACAACAACGTCTCTTTCCAGGCTTTCTCTTTCTTTCCTTTCATATATATATATATATATATATATATATATATATATATATATATATATATATATATATATATATATATATATATATATATATATATATATATATATATATATATATATATATATATATATATATATATATATATATATATATATATAAATGGATATGTCTGTCAGTCTGACTCATTGTCTGAGGTTGGAGGACAGATTCTTGCAGATATAGTTTCACCCAATTTTTCCCAATAATTTCTACTGGTTATGTGTCCATCATGAAAGTGTCAAGACTGGCATCAAAGAGTGCCACGAGACACTGTATCAAGCATATCCCATAGACAAATTTCGCAATACCTATATCATCCGACTCGGAATTATTATTATGTTTGGAATATTTAATTTCTTTTAGCTGATCACGTCTATATTGTCAAAATAATTCTACCCATCATATTTTGACCGTATCAGGCAAATCTCTATAGCCATGACGTCATCAACTATTCGACTTTCCATCATACAGCACCAGGAAAAATAGTCCATCCACCACTTTCTCTGATTGCAGCTATTACTCTCTCTCTCTCTCTCTCTCTCTCTCTCTCTCTCTCTCTCTCTCTCTCTCTCTCTCTCTCTCTCTCTCTCTCTCTCTCTCTCTCTCTCTCTCTCTCTCTCTCTCTCTCTCTCTCTCTCTCTCTGTCTCTCTCTCTCTCTCTCTCTCTCTCTCTCTCTCTCTCTCTCTCTCTCTCTCTCTCTCTCTCTCTCTCTCTCTCTCTCTCTCTCTCTCTCTCTCTCTCTCTCTCTCTCTCTCTCTCTCTCTCTCTCTCTCTCTCTCTCTCTCTCTCTCTCTCTCTCTCTCTCTCTCTCTCTCTCTCTCTCTCTCTCTCTCTCTCTCTCTCTCTCTCTCTCTCTCTCTCTCTCTCTCTCTCTCTCTCTCTCTCTCTCTTCCAATCTTTCCCTCTGTAGTTTTCTTAATATCCTTACGTGTTTTTTTTAATTGTCAACGTAATTCTAGGACTCTGCACGAGATCTTTGACGATGACCGAAGGCGCTGCTGGAGTCGTTACAGATCACATAAATGTCCAGCTTAAGACGTGAGCAATGGACGATTGTGTCATCAAGACAAATGATTTGACAGCAGAAGTTCAGATTTCCCATGGGAGTGCTCAGACCAGTCTTTCGTGATATCCGAGGGAGTCCAGGATTCTAGGAGGACGGGTGCCTAGCTAGATGGCAGCAAAGATGGACCAAATAGTCGTCAGTTACTTGAAATAGTTATTCAGCACCTGCTTTTCCTGAATACTGTTACTGATGTGAGATATTTATCCAAATTTCCATGTTATTTTTTATACCTCTAGAGCATTTGGTCGCCAAGCTTCACCATGTATTGTCTCGTGTGTGTCTCTGGCTCTTTGTGTTTCTGTCTGGGTGTCTCTGGCTCTTTGGTCCCGCCTCTTAACTATCAAACAACAGGTGTATAGGTTCTTGAGCCTATTGGGCTCTATCATATCTACACTTGAAACTGTGTATGGAGTCAGCCTCCACCACATCACTTCCTAAT
Source organism: Procambarus clarkii (assembly GCF_040958095.1). Lineage (NCBI taxonomy): Eukaryota > Metazoa > Arthropoda > Malacostraca > Decapoda > Cambaridae > Procambarus > Procambarus clarkii. The sequence goes on from NC_091176.1 coordinate 21,331,110, forward strand.
TCATTCCATATGTCAACTACTCTGACACTTAACAAATTATTTCTAAAGACTCTATGGCTCATTTGGGCACTCAATTTCCACCTGTGTCCTCCTATTGTGTGTGTGCCCATTGTGTTAAATAATCTGTCTTTATCTACCCTATCAATTCCTTTGAGAATCTTGTATGCGATGATCATGTCCTCCCTAAATCTTCTGTCTTCCAGCGACGTTAAGTTTAATTCCCGTAGTCTGATCGTAGCTCATACTACTCAGTTCGGGTACTAGTCTGGTGTCAAACCTTTGAACCTTCTCTAGTTTAGTCCTATGCTTAACACGATATGGACTCCATGCTGGAGCTGCATACTCCAGGATTGGTCTGACATATGTGGTATACAACGTGTGTATGTATGTGTGTTTGCGTATAACATTATTGTGAAAAAAAGAGAGCTGCAGGAAACATTAAAGGAACAGACTATTTTATGAACTGAATTGAACACTGTTCTTAAGTGGGTTTCTAGTAGCTATAAGTTCACATTCCAAATTAATCCTACTAAATGTTGACCTAAATGCCATGCAAAATAAAGTTTCGTGTATAATGGATTAAAAGCCTGGCATCGCTATTAGTAACGCAACGGTTAGCAATTTGTGTGTAAATCAGTTAATTTGCTAAAACAGAACAGTAAATGTTTTGGCACAGTGAATCGTGATGAATTTGACGGGTAATTTTTTTTCTCTTTCACCTGTTTATCTGTTTCTGTTGTAACGGAGCCTCGGGTTTCTCTTTAATTTTTATTTAAGTTTTTTATTCATCACAGGATGAGTGTGGTCGGGTTGGCTTGAAAACCTTGGCTGGGCCCAGGTTTCGGCCTTCCAGAACTTCCCAGAGGACACAGTAAAGTTTTGCGTAATATATATATATATATATATATATATATATATATATATATATATATATATATATATATATATATATATATATATATATATATATATATATGCGGAAAATCCACAGAGAAATATGAAATGAGGTGAACGTTTCGGCTTTGTTAAAGCCTTTGTCAACACCAGAATTCAGTCAGTCTGGTGTTGACAAAGGCTTTAACAAAGCCGAAACGTTCACCTCATTTCATATTTCTCTGTGGATTTTCCGCATAAAATGATCAGTGTTTTGTGATCGTCAATTGCATATATATATATATATATATATATATATATATATATATATATATATATATATATATATATATATATATATATATATATATATATATATGTAAGCATCTGGTTCAGATGTTTACAAGCGGTGATCCAGATGCTTCAGAGGGGTTCAACGTCACCCTTATTCAAGGGTACGGCTCACACTGCCTAGTTGTCATGAGTACAAACCCTCTCAAGTATCGACATCTCATTTAATGTCTCTTATTTACATGCTCATCCTCTGCTCATATTTTTAAATTGTCTACTGACATTTATTATATATTTAATATATGCATCTTTCCTCTGACATCCCAATCAGGTCCAGAAGGCCGATTAACTCTCAGAAAGGTAGACTCGCTCCACCCAGGCTACATGGGTTCATAACACTACAGAGTCTATTGTGTTGAGAGAATTCTTTTGATAAACAGCATAGAGACAGAAAATGGTATAATTTCGCAGTAAAAGACTTCAACAAAACTTTAGGCATAAAAGTGTGAATGCATGAGAGTCTGCGTTAGTGCATGCGGCAGTGCGTTAGTGCATGCGGCAGTGCATTAGTGCGTGCGTTGACAGTATGTAATGCTGCGTCGAACAGCTGAGAGACGAGAGAAAAACAAGGTTAATTAAATTTACCTCCTTGCGCAACCCGGCTGCCCGTGTTAAAGTGGAGAGGACAGGCGTGTGGTCTTGTGTCCCAGGGTGTCCCACCTCTCACTGTGGTCTTGTGTCCCAGGGTGTCCCAGCTCTCACTGTGGTCTTGTGTCCCAGGGTGTCCCACCTCTCACTGTGGTCTTGTGTCCCAGGGTGTCCCACCTCTCACTGTGGTCTACTGTGTCCCAGGGTGTCCCACCTCTCACTGTGGTCTTGTGTCCCAGGGTGTCCCATCTCTCACTGTGGTCTACTGTGTCCCAGGGTGTCCAACCTCTCACTGTGGTCTACTGTGTCCCAGGGTGTCCCACCTCTCACTGTGGTCTACTGTGTCCCACCTCTCACTGCAGTCCTCTTCCCTTATCAAGTATATTGGCCTTTCGTTGCTCAATGGTCACCCTTGGAACAAGGTCTGACACCAGTAAGGAGAGTGGTCACTGGCACTATTGCCATGTCACGGTCCATATTCTGAATGTTCGTCTTGAGAAGATTATGTTTTTGCTGGTTGATCACTTGCTCTTCTCTTCGGTTCATTGGGATATTCCTTTCTACCACTTCTCTGGGCTATGCTATGCATGTCTTTGTGACCTCTCACGACTCCGTTGTTTTCCAGTCAATTTGGCCATGATTGAAGAGTGTGTGTGTGTACTCACCTAGTTGTTCTCACCTAGTTATACGTGCGGGGGTTCAGCTTTTGCTCTTTGGTCCCGCCTATCAACCGTCAATCAAAGTGTACAAATTACTAAGATTCTCGAGCTCTATCATATTTACATTTGAAACTGTGTATGGAGTTAGCCTCCACAACATCACTTCCTAGTGCATTCCGTTTACTAACTACTCTGAGACGGAAATTTTTCTTTTTAATGTCTCTGTGGCTCATCTAGGTTCTCAGTTTCCACCTGTGTCCCCTAGTGCGAGTACCAACCTTGTTAAATAATCCATCCTTGTCTAGCCTGTCAATTTGCCCGATAATTCTGTATGTAGTGATCATGTCTCCCCAAGCTCTTCTTTCTTCCAGCGACGTAAAGTGCAGTTCACTCAGCTTTTCCTCGTAACTCATGCCTCTTAGTTCTGAGACTAGCATAGAGGCATACCACTGAACTTTTGCCAGCTTCGTCTTGTGCTTGACAAGGTACGGGCTCCATGCTTGGGCAGCATACTCCAGGATTGGTCTTACAGAACTGTGAGTAACTGTCCTGTGTGTGTGTGTGGTGTTTTGGGGGTACATTTATACATATACTGTTATGACACAATGGCTGCATGAAGGAACGAGCCATAAATCCCTAAGAATTTTTTTAACCCGGCCAGGATTCGAACCCCCACCGCCCAGGATCACCCCCAGCACATATTGTACTGTATCCACCTCACCAATGATCGTCTATCATTGGTGAGGTGGTTACAGTGCCCTACATGCGTGGGGTACCGGGCGGCAAGTGGTTGGAACCCTGGTCGGGTCAAACAAAAGAGTTCTTAGTGATATGCAGCTGTGTATTAACACAGCTAAGGAAAGTTAACACGTGTCTTAAGGGATCCTTTATGAAATACATTGTATCACACATCCACTGTGTATCCACTTTACACTCGCAAACATACTTATTACAGATAAATTTGATCTGAATACATAACAATAATCAGAATTTATAAGTAAAACTGTATTGAAGCTCATTAAACAATACATACATTATGACACAACTCACGCCTGCTTACTACCTCATATAACAGAAAGCTATAATGAAAATGTTAATATTTAATTTGAACGCGATTTTACAGCGTATATGAAAACATTTATTATTTCTTTTAAAATATGGCATTTTGGTGTGTGTGTGTGAGTGTGTGTGTGTGTGTGTGTGTGTGTGTGTGTGTGAGTGAGTGTGTGTGTGTGTATGTGTGTGTGTGTGTGTGTGTGTACTCACCTAGTTGTGTTTGCGGGGGTTGAGCTCTGGCTCTTTGGTCCCGCCTCTCAACCGTCAATCAACAGGTGTACAGATTCCTGAGCCTATCGGGCTCTGTCATATCTACACTTGAAACTGTGTATGGAGTGAGCCTCCACCACATCACCCCCTAATGCATTCCATTTGTCAACCACTCTGACACTAAAAAAGTTCTTTCTAATATCTCTGTGGCTCATTTGGGCACTCAGTTTCCACCTGTGTCCCCTTGTGCGTGTTCCCCTTGTGTTAAATAGACTGTCTTTATCTACCCTATCAATCCCCTTCAGAATCTTGAATGTGGTGATCATGTCCCCCCTAACTCTTCTGTCTTCCAGCGAAGTGAGGTTTAATTCCCGTAGTCTCTCCTCGTAGCTCATACCTCTCAGCTCGGGTACTAGTCTGGTGGCAAACCTTTGAACCTTTTCCAGTTTAGTCTTATCCTTGACTAGATATGGACTCCATGCTGGGGCTGCATACTCCAGGATTGGCCTGACATATGTGGTATACAAAGTTCTGAATGATTCTTTACACAAGTTTCTGAATGCCGTTCGTATGTTGGCCAGCCTGACATATGCCGCTGATGTTATCCGCTTGATATGTGCTGCAGGAGACAGGTCTGGCGTGATATCAACCCCCCAAGTCTTTTTCCTTCTCTGACTCCTGAAGAATTTCCTCTCCCAGATGATACCTTGTATCTGGCCTCCTGCTCCCTACACCTATCTTGTGTGTGTGTGTGTGTGTGTGTGTGTGTGTGTGTGTGTGTGTGTGTGTGTGTGTGTGTGTGTGTGTGTGTGTGTGTGTGTGTGTGTGTGTGTGTGTGTGTGTGTGTGTGTGTGTTTGTATGGCTGTTTTGTGTGCTCACCTAAGTGTTCTTGTTTGCTTGTGCTTGCGGGAGTCGAGCTTTACTTCTTGATTCCCACCACCCAGTGTACAGGTTTCCAAATAGCTTTGGTTGTTATATCAGCATTAAATTTCTTATTTGGAATTCTACCTTTTTGTAACTTCTTTTTTTAATTCATTTTTTGGCATTGTTACTGAATAATTTTTATCTAATATAATTCTAGCTCATTTGAAATCCTAATTTCATATTGTCACCTCTTGTGTGTCCCTCTCATGTCAAAAAGTCTTTTGATATAATAAATAAAATTTTTATATATCGTGATCATGTATTTTCTGCCTCGTCTTTCTTCCAGTGACTTAAGATAAATTTCCTTTAGCCTGTTCTCGTACATCATTCTAATCAGACCTGGGATTAGTTTGGAGATAAAACTCTAGATCTTCCTAAGTACCGTTTTGAATATCAACAGAACTGATTGACATGTTAATCTAACATGTATTGTTTACAGACTCCTAATAACTCAGTGTTAAGGCTTCTGAAAGCCAAAAAAAAAGTTTAGCGTAAGTTAGCTGAATTGATCTGATTGAAATACATGACCCCTGAGATAACAACCTCCAAGTCGCAACTCTTCTCAGATATCTAGCTGGGTTTTCCTCACATTTAGTACCTCGAGAACGGCCTCATTCCCCCACCACCCATCTACATGACCTGTATTTACTGTACATAAGCATAATCAGTCATTAGTCAAACCACTCGGTTTGAATATGTAGTCAAACAACAAACTATCATAGTCCTCCTATATATTCATGCATTCGGTTCAGATCCTCCTGCTGTATCTTGAAGTTGTTTTCCGTGTGTAAATGTTTGTATATATACTTTTGCTTATTGTGTACGTGTACTAACCTGTTTGTGCTTGTTATATGAGAGTTCCAAACACTGAGACCAGGCTCCTAGCTATTGGTTGTCTGGTATAACTACTCAGTATCAAATGGGATATGTATCTTTATGAAGACTGCTTTCGTAGTCCTTAGAAACTCATCCAGCTCTTAAATGCCATCGGCAAATGGCAGAATGTCAAGCAAGATTGGCTTTCAGTAAAGACCGTTCACTTTACTAACGAGAAGAATATTTTTATCTCAACAGGACTCCAGTTCCCAGATAAGGTATATTGGCTGCCAAGTGAAGCATATTGAATACCCTCCGATGAGAGCGCTTCTGTTTGTAGGATCAAGTGGCCGGTATACGAGACCTGATCCGTTTATTGATGCTCTACTAAAGGGGTTAAATCAAGCAGCTCATGGAAGGAACGCGTCCGGGTCAGTTACCTTATTTGGCGAAATGATACACGAGGTTATTTCCTGTTGGTCTGGTAGAGGGAGAGATAGAGTAAACAACAGCAAGAGAAGTGAATGAGATGAGAAGAGGTGAGGGGTGAAAATAGAGAAATAGACAGGAGACCTATAGCAAAGGAAACTATTTTAAAATAAATGGCTAAGAAAAAAGGCATACTATATAAATTTAAATATAATTCATATATAAGCACACAGAAAATTTAATTTATACAAGCTATAATATACACGATCATAAACTCGTAACGCATACAAGACGAAAGCATTAACGCAAATTACTGTACTGTAGTTACCTATAAGGCTATACAACTTGATATAAAGTAGTCTATTCTTTTCATCATTAAGCATCACTTTATAAAATCTGTATAAAAAAGTCTAAAACTATTTACCAAATCAAATAAATTAGCTAGCTGCTCATATATTATTAATGAAATAGCATTGAAATTATTTCAATCAATTTAAATATTCCTTCCGTTCATTATTTTTGGTTATGCTCTGAACAGTTGCGCGTAATTATGGACATTATAAAATATATCAATTAGGTGAAAACCCCAAAGGCTAGCAGTTGTGAGCGCTCGCTCAGACCAGCCACACAATCAGTACGGGTCATACAAGACAACGAAATGAAGAAATTAAACAAATGTAAATATTTTAGAGGTTAATTACAACATGAGGATAAGAGTGCTGGTACACACGGTACCAACAAGCCAGAGCAATTGGTGGTCGTCTTACTGTATCACGGAGAGTTCGTTAATGATACTGATTGATGAAGATTAATCCATCAAGGAGGTGGCACGGGCATGAATAGCCCGTATGCTAATGATACTGTGAATGCAGTGAACATATACAACCCCGTGACCTGTGGATTAGTTGATACTATTTTATTAATTTCAGCTATAGAGTACACCTCATTTATGGCCTAAAGTGCGGACCGAAAGAAGACGATGCTGATCAAAAATATTTAATTACTAAATAATCTATGCAGTAAGTCTTTGGATTATCCTGAAATATTTGTTTTCCTATGATATTATTGTGATTTTTTGGGTGTCTGTGTTGAAGATGCGTGTATGTGTGTGTGTATTCACCCAATTATGCTCACAGGATCAAGCATAAACTCTTGGACCCTGTCTTTCTGGTCACTCGTCGTCTAATACAATATCTCGCACCCTACATGTCCAATCACATCTACTTTAAATATTATGAGCGTTTTACTTATATGTGTATAAGTACATGTGTAAGTATTTTAATTTCTTCTGTTTGTATATAATGGCTTTTTCTAACTCAGTTATTTTGTTTAAATATCATCTGCATTACTTTTTTATTTATGTTCCTTATTACTGCAAACAACGTCACTTCCGTTTAATCTGCCAAAAAAATCTCTTTTCCTGAACCTTAGAATAAACTGCCATCTTTACCCAAGACACGAACACGCTGCGGAGTGAGCTGAGCTGGTCATCTTGTGAGAGCACACCAGAAGATTGCAACGCCAAGGTTAAAACTGATACCAAACCCGACCTACAAAAGCAACTGCAGGCTGAGAGCACTCTCAAGAAGCATCGTTGTAGCACGTGGTCTCGTAACACCTTGCCCCGAGAGAGAGAGAAGTGAGACGACTAGGAAAAGAAAAGTGAGACGTGCCTGGAAAAGACCAGTATTATCTAACAAAAGTCATATTCACGGCCATCCCAGCAGGGCAGTCTTATGCAATAATGCCAACCGGCCAAGAAACCCGGGCAAATAATCTTTCCTTAAATACCTACCCCGTTCTCCCTCCAGTCCAGCGATGATTTACTGATGTAGAGGACAAGGGAACGTGTGGTATCCTAGCTTCCTTGATGTGAAAAGTCTGTTCACCAACGTTTTCGCTGAAGTAACTATTAACATCAGAGTTGACTATGTTTATCGTTATCTAAAGTTAACTCATACCTAAGGCATCTAAATTTAAGTCTCATGAAAAGCTTAAGGCTTGATACTAAAAGCCAACACCTGACGTCCCAGGTTATGGGACGTCAGGTGTTGGGGTTATGGGACGTCAGGTGTTGGGGTTATGGGACGTCAGGTGTTGGGGTTATGGGACGTCAGGTGTTGGGGTTATGGGTCGTCAGGTGTTGGTGTTATGGGACGTCAGGTGCCCTAACAAGGTTAGAACAAAGTCGACTTGATATTGGTCCAGGACTGACCGAAACGTCGTGGTCTCTTTATCTTCTAGTGTGTGGTTTGGTCAACAGGGTTAGAATAGCTTAGGCTATCTCATCCCATTTTCCATATTTACATCTTAATAAACATTTAAATTCAGTTTAGGTGCTCAGCTGGAAAAAATGAAGTTGCAAGGTGACAGCATAGCATTGGGACAACCATTGGGAGACCAGTATCTCCAGGTGTCCACAACAAACAATGAGACCAACATACCTGCGACGAAGGTTTCAGCTGCAACATTTGCAGCAAGTCGATGACTGTGTGTAGGTGATGATGCTTGGCTAGAAATTCTCCTCATAAAAGTACAAGAAACGTTTCGTCTCAAATGTCATTTTCTTTACCATTTGTGAGCACTCGAGTACACGGGTTAAGCTAGAGGATGGCGCAGTACGTGTCGGGGAAGTCGAACCCCTCCCAGGATGTACCAGGCAAGCACTGATTACCCCAGACCGTCCTCCAAACAAAGACCCAAAAGTGATTCCATGCACCCGCCAAACCCAATGTTTTTTATTGAATCGGTTAACACACGACTCACAACTCATGACGCTCAATTACTTTCGGAACAAGTGCTTTACTGACGAATTTTGTTCTAACCACAACGCTGTAAATGCTTCACCCACGTACTACAAATGCAAATAATCGCCAACAGAACCTAAACACCTAACCTAACCTAACCCATGCCTATATATGCACAATATGCTAATATATTAAAATATTAATGCATATTTGAGAATATTTCTGTTTTGAATGAACAGCATGTAAACATTTACGAATGCGTCAGTGGGGTCGACCACTGGATGTAATGGACTTAGTCGAGGACGTGTTGGACCAGGACTGCAACCTGCATTCTCAGGGGACACCCGCTCAGGCGTACACAGTACTGGGACCACTAGGATTGCTGGATAAGTGGTTTCTATACTGTGTACCTCGGGAAGGGGGTGGGTGAGCTCTGGTTATGCAGGTTCGAGTCCTCGATTTGATTTGAATATATATATATATATATATATATATATATATATATATATATATATATATATATATATATATATATATATATATATATATATATATATATATATATATATATATATATATATAAATCAAATTAAGAAAATCCTCCACTTCGTTTTCCTGAGGGAAAATTCTCACGTGAGTCTATTTTTCGCGCAGGAAATCATATTTGGCAGCATTCATGAGGAGGGTCTAATGGAGCAATGGAGTTACCTGGCCGCGCCTCGGTTACCTCCGCCCAGTTACCACACCTCACTTGTTTACACTCACCATCTGGTGGTACACAATAATAGTTGATAAATTCCTATTCTGTTGTCCTTAAAATGGTTTATGATATATGTAGCATTGCTTTATAGACTCCTCGCTCAAAGGCAAGAAAAATAGAGTAATATATGAAGTGGCAACACTGAAGAGACGTCACTGGCGCCTGTGGTAAACTGGAGGTGTTGTCTGGGATTGTATTTTCTCTCGTGACGTCACTGATTCATTGTTGCTCCCTCAAGACAACGAAAACATTACAAGTTGCAAAAGTCATCGTTTATATTACAAACAATAGGTTAGAATTAACAGAGAGTATGAAACAAAGACTCAAACACCAAACAATTCAATAAAAGATCATTCTGAAAATTCTGAATTATTTTACTTGAAGCACAGTTGAACGTCTGATGTTAACATGTTTGCTTTATTACCGTTAAATACAAACTAAATATACGTTTCAAAAATTATTCCAACCAATGTTGATTTGAAATTGCAACACAATCAATACGAATATCTTCCGTATTGCATGTGTTGTTCCGGGTAAACCTTTGTTGAGACTAGTGCAATATTGCAAAGATTTATGCTTGATATATTCATTTCATTATAACCGAACGGAATATGTCAGTCCATCCACCTATTTACATAGTACATATTTTGACGATCGTCAAACGTCTTGAATTCGTACGTACTTAGTTTGTAGATAGTACTATACTGACTAGTAAGGAATTCTTAACAAAAAATTAAGCTAAAAAACACACTCAAATATTTCCAGGCCTAATATAGCACACACACATATATTAGGCCTCAAATATCGTGTATTAGGCGTAGGAAGGTTAGGTTAGATTAGTTTGTCAAAGCAACACAAGTAAAAATAGTTTTCCGGTTTGTCCAACTCAATAGTGCCAACTTCTACTTTCTAATTTCTTTGTTTGTCGGTAAATATACTATGAACGTTATCGATACAATAAGTACTACCAAAACAGGAGGATGGGCTGAATATGGAGTTTAGGGTAAAGGCCACTCTGGTCCATGATGAACATACAAAGCCAGAGAAAAATAAAGAATGTATAAAGACGAAGATGGGAGTTTGCGAACAGACAGATATAGAGATGGGAGTGTGAAGACAGAGAGACAGACATAGGAGCGTGAGGAGAGACCGACAGACACAGAGATTGCAGTGTAAGGAAAGCCATATTAACAGACATCCTGTGTGAGGAGACACAGACACAATGATAGGAGTTTGTCTTTAATTTTGTTGTATTTTGTATCACAGACGTGGTCATACATTTCTAGTGATAACCAGAACAATACTGCACTGTATATATATATATATATATATAAAATATATATATATATATATATATATATATATATATATATATATATATATATATATATATATATATATATATATTGTGACGGTAACGCGTTGGTGTTCGGCTGTTCAAAAGCTAGGGGTATGGCCTCGTCACATATAGAAAAAAAAATAGAAATTCTGGAACTTCGTCTGTGGTAAGGTAAGGAGAAGACACACAAAACACAAGTAAATTTTAACAATGAAATTTTAATTACGTTAAAGAAAGTAAAACATGAATAAAATTGACATACAAATTCGTATAATAAAATCAATCAAAGTAATAAGAATAATTAAATGGTAAAATGAAAAGTTACGTTAAGAAAAATGAACAAATAACAAGAGTATGGCAAACAATGGAAATAGGTGCCGGAATATTGGCTTCAAGCTATCACTTCTCTTAGTACACGTAAGCCTGGGGCTTTAGTCTACCAACGAGACGTGTTAACCTGTCGAAAGCACGGGATATTCTGAAGACTGAGGTCGTGGCGGCCCCAGACATCAAGTAGTATGGTGGGTAGAGTGCAGTTGCAGCTGGACCGGCCGCCAATCAGCGATGAGCCGGCGACAAGACAGGTAGTTTGGCGGTTTGAGGTGGAGCAGGTGTTCCTGGCTGCATATGTTTTGCGCTCTGGCAAACCTTGCTGGTGTTGTCGTTGTTGGATTTTTCTTCCATACTTGTTTTATATAGATGTTTATGTCGACGTCTTTTGGAGGGAAGAGCAGGCTCAATCTCTTGAAGGAGATTATCGTCACAATATATATATATATACAGTGCAGTGATAGCCGAGGTTATATATATATATGTATATATATATATATATATATATATATATATATATATATATATATATATATATATATATATATATATATGTATATATATATATATATATATATATATATATATATATATATATATATATATATACATATATATATATATATATATATATATATATATATATATATATATATATATATATATATATATATATATATGTCGTACCTAGTAGCCAGAACGTTGTACTCGGCCTACTATGCAAGGCCCGATTTGCCTAATAAGCCAAGTTTTCCTGAATTAATATATATTCTCAAATATTTTTCTTATGAAATGATAAAGCTACCCGTTTCATTATAAATGAGGTAAATTTTTTTTTATTGGAGTTAAAATTAACGTAGATATATGACCGAACCTAACCAACCCTACCTAACCTAACCTAACCTATCTTTATAGGTTAGGTTAGGTTAGGTAGCCGAAAAAGTTTGGTTAGGTTAGTTTAGGTAGGTTAGGTAGTCGAAAAACAATTAATTTATGAAAACTTGGCTTATTAGGCAAATTGGGCCCTGCATAGTAGGCTGAGAAGTGCGTTCTGGTTACGAGGTACGACATATATATATATGTATATATATATATATATATATATATATATATATATATATAGATATATATATATATATATATATATATATATATATATATATATATATATATATAGATCCAGTTATATATATATATAACTGAAAACTCACACCCCAGAAGCAACGCAACTGGTATGTACAAGACGCCTTAATCCACTTGACCATCACGACCGGACATAATGAGGTGATAGCCGAGGCTATTTGAACCACCCCACCGCCGGCACTCGGATAGTAATCTTGGGCATAGCATTTTACCAAATCACCTCATTCTTTGGGGCACACGTGAGGAACACAAATGCGAACATTTGAACATATATATATATATATATATATATATATATATATATATATATATATATATATATATATATATATATATATATATATATATATATATATATATATATATATATGGTTAGAGAGCTTTCACAGTACTCAATGCATTATTGAACATTCAACCATAGAAGGTGACACAAATGAGAGGACGAAGAGACAGGGAGAAGAGAAAACGGAGGCGATAAAGATAAAAAACAAATTGAAAATAACAAACCAATAATTACAAACAACACAACATGACGCTGAGTACAAGCTGGACCAGCGCCAGGCACAGTACTCGTCCTAATGTCCTGTTCATCAAGACAACGGTAGCGGAGGACCTCAGTAGTTACCGGAGTGGTGGAGTACACACCCTCCGTCATTCCCAGAGGAAGAAATATATATATTTCATTCCTGGAAAAGAGAAAAATTCATGAAACCTCAACTCTACGAAAATAGATCCAAAATGAGAGAAGTGTTTTTAAGAGTATGTACCATGCCGAAACTTTCCAAAACAAACCTATAAATATAAAATTTTATTTCTGTTTCCCCCTCCACTCTCTCTGTCCTTCACCTCCCCTACCTGCTCTTTTGCTGCCCCATCTCTTTCGCGCTCTCTCTCTCTCTCTCTCTCTCTCTCTCTCTCTCTCTCTCTCTCTCTCTCTCTCTCTCTCTCTCTCTCTCTCTCTCTCTCTCTCTCTCTCTCTCTCTCTCTCTCTCTCTCTCTCTCTCTCTCTTTCTCTCTCTCTCTCTCGCTCTCTCTCTGGCCGAAATAACGAGGGCTGTTTGATATATCAGGTTTTGTGAGATAGTGCGGAAGAAGATAAAAATTAAGAGTGTTATGGAATAATTTCTGTAAAAGAGATAGTCAAGGCTAATAAGTCAAGTGATGAAGGTTAGGACTTTAAATACAACTTAACATCTTCAGAGGCAGCTAAAAAGTTAATATTAAAGGAAAAAAATTAAAAATATATATTTCCTGCGGGTTAGAAAGGTTCTGATAGTGTCGTGAAGACCGGGTACTTTGGTCCTACACTCTCATTGGTCAGCTGGGGCGGTTGGTACCTTGTAAACTGGTAGTTCTCTCTTGTTCTTCTTGATGACTGGACGTACCTAAATATAAGCTGGCTGTTTGATAAATGGGCTACATTGTTTGTGCGAAGCAATTCTATACAAACCGACTCTCCTGTCTAATAACGATGGTCAGCTTTCAGCCTCTGATTCTGCTATTGAGTTCAATAGGTTCTTCTCTTCCATTGGTTCATCCCTTGCAAATGATATTCCATCTTCCAGTACAGACATTAATGACTATCTTTCAGGTAACTATCCACAGTCTCTGTACCTAAAGCCTATTAATTCCACTGACGTCAATGAGATAATCCTTTCCCTTAAAACCAAGTCTGGTGCCCTTGAGGAGATACCAACTTTAATTTACAAAAAAGCCTCCAGATCTTTAGCCCCTGCTATTGCTTTGCTCTTCAACAAGTCACTTGAACTCCAAACCTTCCCAGATATTCTAAAAAAAGCGAGAGTAACGCCTGTCCACAAATGTGGTAATCTCACAGATGTTAACAATTACAGACCTATATCTATCCTGCCAAACTTGTCAAAAAATTTTGAAAAACTAATCTATAAGCAGCTTAACTCATATCTAGCCAAACTCAATATACTTAGCCCTTGCCAATATGGCTTCAGACCCAAAAAAAGCACTAACGATGCACTTATTAGTATGCTTAACTCGATTCATACAGCTCTTGATAAAAATGAGTTCCCTGTTGGGTTGTTTGTGGACCTGCGTAAAGCTTTTGATACTGTCAACCACCAAAACCTTCTTCTTAAATTACATCATTATGGAGTCAGAGGACACTCCCTACAATACCTCAAATCCTACCTTACTGACAGGCTCCAATATGTTTCTGTGAATAATACAATTTCTCCCACCCTACCCATCAACATTGGTGTTCCCCAGGGCAGCATACTTGGCCCTCTCCTCTTTCTCATCTACATTAATGACCTTCCAAATGCCTCCCAACACCTCAAACCAATTCTATTTGCTGACGACACAACCTTCATTTACTCCAGTCCTGATCCCCTTGCTCTAAATGCCACAGTAAATACTGAGCTAAATAAAGTCCATCTGTGGCTAACTGCCAACAAACTCACCCTTAACATTGACAAAACCTTCTATATTCTGTTTGGCAATAAATCCTCTAATCAAATAAATCTCAAAATAAACAATACCCAAATTTGTAACAAATTAGATGGCAAATTCCTTGGCATTCTCATTGACCACAAGTTAAATTTCCAGAGACACATTCTAAACATATCAAAAAAAGTTTCAAAAACTGTGGGCATTCTTTCTAAGATCAGATATTATGTACCACGCCCTGCCCTGGTGACTCTCTATTACTCCCTTATCTATCCATATCTCAACTATGGTATTTGTGCTTGGGGCTCTACTACCCAAAATCACTTACGTCCTCTAATTACTCAACACAAAGCTGCTATTAGGACAATATCCAATTGTGGCCCCAGACATCACTCGGTACCCCTACTTAAATCTCTGAATATGTTAGACATTAAGTCACTGCACATTCTCTCATGTGTATTATACATATATAAAACGCTAAACTATAATGCTAATCCTGATCTCAAAAGCTTCATAGAAGGTTGTATCAGAACCCATGAGCATCACACCAGAAATAAATACAGTTTTGATATTCCTAGAGTACGACTTAATCAAACGAGAAATGCTCTACAAATCAAGGGGCCCAGAATGTGGAATGACCTTCCCAACCATGTTAAAGACTGTACCTCTCTCAACCAGTTTAAGTTAAAAGCGAAGCTATACCTAATAAATTCCCTGTAACCTACCTTACCCTTCTATTGTCAACCAATGTCTGTTTTTTTCTTTAAAGAGCGCTGTTTGTCGACATAATTGTATTTGTGCTGCTTTTTCATCTATGTTTTCATTTCTTGTTTTCATTCTACTCATTATGCTCAATTAGTATTAAGCTTGTCATTTAAGTTATCATGCCCGAAACGCTTTGCGTAATAGTGGCTTTAGGCATTGTATGTACTAGCTCTACCTATAAGTCAAACAATCCTTGTAAATATTTATTGTATGTGTGTACCTTACCTAAATAAAATTGTATTGTATAAAATTGTATTGTATTGTATTGTATTGTATTGTATTGTATTATGTATACTCCCTAACAGTTGCGGAATCTGTCGACTATTTTGGTCCTGCTGATCAGGATTTCGCTAGTAGAGCAGAAGTTGTCTTCTCCTGCTCACCTCACAAGAGAAAAGATCCGGGTTCGAGTCCAGGGCAGGATGGGACGGTTCGGCATTGTTTTACATGGATGTAAAACAATTAGAATATATTGGTCTAGGAAATAATACTGTACCAAACATAAGAAGTTCCTATGTAACCCAACCAGGCTTATAATGCTCATGGGTAGCTGCAAGCGGGGGGCACTACCAAGCCTACTGAAGTAAAAGTTAACACCAGACAAAGGGATAAAGTTTCTTTGACCTAAAAATTATAATTCTTTTGATTCGTGGAAGTGGAATGGTTCATATTATTTAATACTTTGATAGTAGTTCCAGTAAGAGGAGTAGTTATCAAGAAGACAACTAATATTTCTAAGTTTAAATGTAATTATACATCCCATGCTCCTAAAACTATAGCACGCAACTGTTTGGTCGAACATATAGCACATGTTTTAACTACATGAGGCTTAAGGTAGCGTATATTAGGCCTAGGATTGCTTGGATAAGCTTGATTAGGTTCTTCAGTTCCATTTGCATTTTTTACTTTGCCATTTGGAGAAATTCAGTAATACAAAATGTAATTTTTTGGGGCCAAACAGTCCATTTTTGCACGATTAAGAAAATAGTTGTTCTAAGTATTGAAATTATCGGAGGCTGTCCAGAATTATACCTAAGATATCTAAACTTATATATATTTTCTGAAGTAATATAATCTATGCTAATATGATTCGTTGAACTAACAACATAGGTCAAATATTTGCGACGGTTTAAAATAGAGAAAATCTACCCAATAAATTGTTCTTCCTGCTAGATAAACAAGACAAAAAATAAATATTAAGATACTTGTATCTACCTCCTCTACGTCCATGCCGTCCATGCCTTCGACTACTTCGTCAGTAGATGAAGTTTTGATCCCCTTCCCTCCACTACTGCGGTATTCCCAGCACAAGGGGTAAAACAGCAGGGTCGGTGCCAGAGATGGATTGCGGCCCTTTCCTGCATGCATAAGGAATAGAAATCCCTCTGAACTCGAGGGACACTGTGTTCGCCATCTCGTCTACCTGACATTGCTTCCGGGCCGTGAAGGAGAGGTTCTTCCCTCACGCGAAGTGGAGACACTCGCAGGCTGTATGTTGTACATACATCTAAATGTATATGTATATATATATATATATATATATATATATATATATATATATATATATATATATATATATATATATATATATATATATATATATATATATATGTATATATATATATGTATATATGTCGTACCTAGTAGCCAGAACGCACTTCTCAGCGAACTATGCAAGGCCCGATTTGCCTAATAAGCCAAGTTTTCCTGAATTAATATATTTTCTCTATTTTTTTTCTTATGAAATGATAAAGCTACCCATTTCATTATGTATGAGGTCAATTTTATTTTATAGGAGTTAAAATTAACGAAGATATATGACCAAACCTAACCAACCCTACCTAACCTAACCTAACCTATCTTTATAGGTTAGGTTAGGTTAGGTAGCCGAAAAAGTTAGGTTAGGTTAGGTTAGGTAGGTTAGGTAGTCGAAAAACAATTAATTCATGAAAACTTGGCTTACTAGGCAAATCGGGCCTTGCATAGTAAGCTGAGAAGTGCGTTCTGGCTACTAGGTACGACATATATATATATATATATATATATATATATATATATATATATATATATATATATATATATATATATATATATATATATATATATATATATATATATATATATAGATATGTGTGTGTGTGTGTGTGTGTGTGTGTGTGTGTATGTATGAATTTTTTTTGTGAATGAATGTATGAATATAAGTCAGAGAGATGCCACGCTCTTGAAGCCTCCATTTTGATCGCTAGTAACTTGTATTTCGAGTTACAGTTCACCCAAACACCGCCACCTGCTCTGGAACTTCGTAAGGCGACGAATTAGAAATTATTTTAAATAAGTTAAGATATCGAGCCCTGTCCTTAACTCAGTGACTGTCGTTAGCGAGATCGCGAGGCGATATAGGTCAGATAACTCCTCGTTTCAGCTGTACCTAAATGTTTGGCAGACAACCCCGTCTAGAGCCTCTAGTTCTCTCATCCACATCACGATAACATTGAGAGTTATACCAGACAGAGTGCAGCACCTCCATTCCTGAGAATTTCATTCCCTCGAATTTCTGGAAGTTTATTTGCCAGCGACCTGCGCCAACAGCCACGTTGTCTTCATTCAACGACGCTTTGTCGTAATTCGTTCTTCAAGCTATCCCAAAGCGGCCACACCGGCCTTAGTTCCGTCGCTTCGCCGCCTTCAGATGTGAGGTCTGGGTTCCGGGCGGGCAGTGTCATTCCCGGGAAGTGGCACGACAGTCATAGATCCCTTCCTAATGGTGGCATTACCCGGCCCACGTTATGGAGAATGAGAGCTGTATCGGAGACCCCAAGTTCGTCGAAATACACAATTGATAATACCTGCGGGACCATACTATTGTTCCTCGTGATACTACGGAGGTCATGTTTGTCTGTATAGTAGTAACTCAGTGAGCTCCACGCTATACTGTGATCGTTGTATTTAGTTACCTAACAGCCAGTTTTATACATGAATATAAAGTGTCGCTACATAGTGTCGACACAAAGGAGTGCTTTATGAGAGCATATTTTGAAGGCAACTTTGCCAAGCAACCCCATATATTACCAGATCTGATTAGCAGCAATGTTCTCAAAAACCAAGTTGCTCGTTACTCAGTGTATTTGTCTTATATAGTTGCTATATAAGTTTGCATTTTTTTTTCTGGACAAAGGTTTTACTTTATAGTTTTGTAATGATGTTATCTTTTCAGCATGTCTCCGGCCCCCGGGATTCTTATAACATATAACTGCTAATATTATAATCATTATAATTACTTATATTATTATTATTGCAATTGAAAAACTTACTACAATGCCGTAAAGCTTGAATGAAGGTGAAGGAAAGGCCCTATACATGTATAAGTGAATTATTGACAATTTTTTCTGATGAAACCAACATCCTTTATTACGGTGCTGTATACAATGAACCGGGTCCTTTCTTCACCTTCATTATTATTATCATCATTATTATTATTATTATTATTATTATTATTATTATTATTATTATTATTATTATTTTTATTATTATTATTATTATTATTATTATTATTATTTTATTATTATTATTATTATTATTATTATTATTATTATTAATATTATTATTTTGGCTTAAAATATTAATTGAGGTCATAAAATTATACATCAATTGCAGTTTATAAAAAACTAAAAAAAAATGATTTTCGAGAATTTCAAGGCGAATGACGCATTTTAGTATCCACGGAATGCTGAAGTTATCAGGATTTTTAATGCTTGTAATTATTATTAAAAACAATTTCTCAGCTTTCAGCTCCTCAGCCATCGACAGTCAGCGTCCTCAAAACTAGTCAAGCCATCAAGATTAAACAAAATTTGCCCTTTTTAATACTTTTGAAATTTGCCCTTTTTAATACTTTTGAAATTTGCCCTTTTTAATACTTTTGAAATTTGCCCTTTTTTTAGCGCAAGGTTTTGTTCGGAGTGTACTTGTTATTACTTTCTTACTTAATAATTATTCAATTTTCATTTGTAATTACATTTTCAGTGATAATAATGATTTTAATTATATTAGCCTAGGGTCAGTGTGTTACAATTATGTGACAATTATAATTCCAGTGATTGGAATCGTAATTTTATGATGTCAAGAGAAAGCGTCACAATTTTGTGATGTTCGAAATTCTAGAAGAGATTATTTACATTTTTTGTATAAAATTTTTACCCATAATGCATGAACCTCCTCCTTTCGTGGGTGTCCGGCGTCATGATAGTGCTACGCTGAAGGCGTGTCCTTGGGGTAGAGACCTTCCTGAATGTGATACTCTTTGACATTTTATATCCCATAATCTGCTTTTGTAAACTGGCACACAGGGCCTCGGGCCCCGGAGCACGATGGGACATTTGTGTTAAGGTCCTTCGCACTCTCGCCCCGGCCCTCGTAAAACAGACGAGGCACTTAACGTCTTCATTGTGTTAAGAAGTCTCAGGGATGATAACTGGCAGCTGCCTGGCATTCTCACCTAATTGTAAAGGAAAGTGTTTGACGGGCGTATCTTGGAGCCTGTTTATGGTGGCTTCATTGTGCACACAACCTCTCTCTTGGCTCACTATATATATATATATATATATATATATATATATATATATATATATATATATATATATATATATATATATATATATATATATATATATATATATATATATATATACATATTCATCTGTGGTCTCTCGTTGTTTTTCTTTCTCTCTCTATCTTTCTCAACCAAATATTTTACACTTGACACCACGAAACTTTCATGTGGGTCTATAAATGCAAATATTTCTTAAAGTATTTAGATTAGGCCAACCTCAGTCAGCCTGTATCGCCGACCATTCCCCCAGCAAATCTGAGAGAGGTTAGCCCCAGTCGTCAGTCCTTCCACCCCAGGCAGACCCATAGACAGACAAGCATACAGACATGCTCTCTTATATTCAGATTGAGTAAACCTCAACTTTAAAGTTATGTTGGCCTGGAAAAATAATTTGATCAATGTTTGATTGTATCTCAATAATTTAATTATTACATAATCATTTCGAGGACTTGAAAAAAAATAACTGGTAATATTTATTGCTGATTAAGAGAATATAGGTAAATCACAAGGTTGTAAACTAACTGATTAATTATATCACCAGGTAACAGGCATTCAAATGAGTAGAAAATTTGCAAAATACTTAGTACAGGGAAAACTATGTCAGGGAAAAGATATTATTGTGCCAATATTTTACGCTACTGGGAGAATATTACACATTGCAAATATGCTAATTTTATCTATTGTAACACAGTTCTATTAGTATATTCAATTTAAAGAACTGGCTACGCTTGCTCAATTAGCTTTTTCTGAATTTATATGCACGTATAGTTATACGGATTAGGATAACTACAACTGACATTAATTATGCATTGTGTCGAGGGATTGTTGCAGGGAATGAGGGGGGGGGGAGTTGTTGTCGTGGATTGTGATGCAGTGAGAGTAAATAGACGATGGGAGATGTGTTGCCTGTATTGCATAGGGAGTGAGAGGATACACGGGAGGACGTGTTGTTTGTGATGCAACGAAAGTGAATGAACACACGAGGGGAGGAGGAGGAGGAGTGTTGCAGCAGTTTTGCGTTGATGCAAAGGGGTAGGGGGGGGTAGGGGAGGTTTCTATTGCAGAAGTTATGGAGTGCACGCATTAAAAATATTCCCTGCACACTTTGTTTCTTTCTCCCTGCTAAGTCGAGGTCTTTAGACAATAGTGAGAATTGTTTGCAACATTGATAAGTAATGAGTAAGAAATTTGCTATAATCAGCGCTCATTCATTACAGTGCAAGATACAGGCTCCACAGAAGTTAAGCATCTATTTTAATACATTTACCGAAGTTAACGGGAACAATGTTCACAAGACCTGGGAAATGTTCTCTGCAGGGCTGACTGTGCCTGTAGGTGTGCTGCCACACCTCCCCTGTCAAACATAATCCCCAACCGAATCGTATATTTAATCCTCAATCTGAATCTCTTCCATGTACCAATAAAGTATTGGAAAAGGATGCGACGTTGTATGTGAATAATACACATATTTTATTGACTGTGGACTTACCTGTTGTTGGTTCGGGAATCAATATTACAACGGCACGGTCTCTGACCAAGCCTCCTGGTTAGTGGTCTGGTTAACCAGGCTGATGGACGCAGCTGCTCACAGCCTGGCGTTTGAGTCACAACCCAATTGATCAGGTATCTTTTCGTGGTGTTTTATCAAATTATCTCTTGAAGACTGAGAGGCTGGCTTGTTATGCCTCCTTATGTGTAGCGGGAGAGTGTTGAAAAGTCTTGGGCTCTTAATGCCAGTAGAGTTGTCTCTTAGCGTATTTATTACACCGTCTTTTTTAACTTCCTCACCAAATTGTAATCACTCTCTCTCTCTCACTCTCTCTCTCTTTCTCTTTCTCTCTCTCTCTCTCTCTCTCTCTCTCTCTCTCTCTCTCTCTCTCTCTCTCTCTCTCTCTCTCTCTCTCTCTCTCTCTCTCTCTCTCTCTCTCTCTCTCTCTCTCTCTCTCTCTCTCTCTCTCTCTCTCTCTCTCTCTCTCTCTCTCTCTCTCTCTCTCTCTCTCTCTCTCTCTCTCTCACACCGTCAGTCTGTTACGTCTCCCGCACACAAAATGTGTTGACTTTGCAAACAATATACTGATAAAGCCCCACTTCGTAACAAGTTGGAGAAAACCCCATCTGTCTCAGCTGGAGCCAATGGGAAAATCGGGTGGGTGTTTGTACAAGGCTGCCTACACTGGGTATCTGGCAATTAACAAAAGCTAAATCTTGATTTTCACCACATTCTCGCCGTGCTTCGTGGCCCTCCGGTCAGCCTTTTAGAACAAGCGAAGTTGACCTGTTCCTTTGGTCTTTGGTCCGGCTTTTCCTTTTAAAATACGACTCACAAGAGGAGAAAGTGGTGGAACTGTAACTGACCAGGGAACATGGAACCAGGTATATATACACTAAATGTGAGCCAAATATTATAACATAATCTATTACAACTTTTTTTTAATGATTGGTAATGGAAATATTGCCAATCGTTAAAATAAGAAACATATTTAAATTATTATAATGCATCTGATAAAAATGTTGCAATCAACTCTTCTCGGGGAAATAATTACATATAAGTAATAATTTATTTATAACAACAACAGTTATGTTACAAAGATTGTCAATTATTTAATCGGAGCAATTAAAATAAATCCCTAATGATTGAATTAATTCAGCCCCCCCCCCCCATCCATGTCCTCTCACTTCAACAATAATAATCTCCCTAAGATAACAGTTTTCCTATTACTTTCATCAATGTACATCAATAAAGATCTTGATTTACAAAATTAACCCCTGCAATAGAATTTTTTAAGGCTTTAAAAAATATATCTGAAGTTTCTTTAAAAGCCAATATTTGCGTTTTGATTCTATGGTTTGCTTTGCATTACAAGCGAATCAAATTGTCTTTTTTATAAAGATTACGTGTATAGGCCTACATATTATATATGTGAATCTGTGCAAGCTCGTATATATATATATATGTTTGTGTGTGTGTGTGTGCGTGTGTGTGTGTGTGTGTGTGTGTACGTATGATAGTAGATGTATGTTTATGCGATGTGTTAATGCATGTAATTCAGAGCTTGTATATTTACCTGTATTTCTACTTGGTTTGTATACTTGTGTATGTATTTCTCCCTCCTGTCATAATAATGTTCAGTCCCTAATGTTGCCACGCTTATACACCCAATAACCACCTACTCTGAGTACAATTCGCAATTGACAGTGTATCGACCAATGGCATGCCTTGTTACAATGGCTATAGGTAATATGCCAATCAGCAAGCGCGTCTATTGTTTGTGCAGTTATGAATTGATTTAAATTATCAGTGATTCTTGTTGTAATTTAACATTAACAAATAGACCTTTTTGCTTTTTGCTTGTTCAAAAAACACTCAAGAAAAAAAAATATATATAAACCCATTCTCCTGAAATGATAGTACTTATAGCATTTATTTGGTGGAAAGTACCAATATGTAGTAATGGTTCACTAGTAAGTCACATTCTGAACTATTGATTTTACAGAGTCCGTAAAAAACAAAGCTAATAACCAAACTTAAATATACCTAGGCCTAGTTTAGCATATTTATTTACTGTATTAGGCCAAGGATTGCAGGGAGAGGTTATCTTGAGATGATTTCGGGGCTTTTAGTGTCCCCGCGGCCCGGTCCTCGACCAGGCCTCCACCCCCAGGAAGCAGCCCGTGACAGCTGACTAACACCCAGGTACCTATTTTACTGCTAGGTAACAGGAGCATAGGGTGAAAAACCTCTGCCCATTGTTTCTTGCCGGTGTCTGGGATCGAACCCAGGACCACAGGATCACAAGTCCAGCGTGCTGTCCGCTCGGCCGACCGGCTCCCCTTGAGGTTAGATGTTAGGTTAGATGAGGTCTTTTTATTGTGTTGCGGTTCAAAATATTCCGGTGTGTTCATATTTATTAATACAAACGCCAACTTTCAGGTGGTCCATCACTACATACTGGTACTTTCCACTACATAGTTACAATAGGTTCATTCATGTTAAGAAAATTGGGGGAGTAGTGTACTCACCTATTAGCACTCACTTATTTGTGCTTGGTAGGGTAGAGCTCTGGCTCTTTGGTCCCGCCTCTCAACAGTCAATCAAGTGATGTACAGGTTCCTGAGCCTACTGGGTTCTATCATATCTACACTTGAAACTGTGTATGGAGTCAGCCTCCACCACATCGCTGCCTAATGCATTCCATCTGTTAACTACTCTGACACTGAAAAAGTTCTTTCTAACGTCCCTGTGGCTCATGTGGGTACTCAGTTTCCACCTGTGTACCCTTGTTCGTGCCCCCCCCCCCCGCCGGGGTTAAGAGTTTGTCTTTGTCCACCCTGTCAATTCCTCTGAGAATTTTGTAGTTGATTAGCCTGTCTCCCCTTACTCCTCTGTTTTCCAGGGACGTGAGGTTCAGCTCCTTTAGCCTTTCCTCGTAGTTCATACCTCTCAGTTCCGAGACGAGCCTCTGTGTGTGTGTGTGTGTGTGTGTGTGTGTGTGTGTGTGTGTGTGTGTGTGTGTGTGTGTGTGTGTGTGTGTGTGTGTGTGTGTGTGTGTGTGTGTGTGTGTGATCACTGTTCTCTCTGCTGTCCCCTTCCCTACCTATATATCCCTTTACTCTTTTTTCTTGTACCTTCTTCCAAATTTGTATATCTTACCTCTATCCTATCCTTTCTCTCTGTCTCCCTACCATTCCTTCCTGTATCCATTCCTGTTCCACTTCTTCAATCCAACTCTTCCCTCTTCCTGTCTCTTTTTCTTATCTTACTTGCTCGTTGTCGGAAACTCTCCCTTCTGCCCTTTCCACTGTTCCTTCAATACAGTCCTCACACCTTTCTTCCTTCCCTCCCTTCCTCCCTCCATCCCTTACACAGTCCTTCCCTCACACTCTCCCCTTACATCCTCCCCCACTACCTCCTTCCCTCTCGTACCCCCATTGCACTCTCCCAGGCACCCTCCCATTACACCCTCTCTCACACCTCTTTCAGACCCTCTCTCACTCTCTCCAACACTCATACCCTCCTCCCTTACACCCCTCGCACAGAGCCTCACACCCCCCTCACTTACACCCCCTCATTTACACCCCCTCACAGAGCCTCACACCCTCCCCCTGCCCCCTCACCCATATAATAGTCGCCGCGACAGCACAAGTTAATGGACGATAGATCGAATTACCACAGTCGTAACCAGCCTCCATATGGTCCATTGGATGCCGAGTTGATTACGTTTTACGGATGCTGGGTTGATTAAAGAAAATAGATGAGCTGGCTTGGGATAAGAATCCTCTACTTCTCTCTCCTGTGGCTCTGTCAGCTCTCTCGGTCTCCTTAAAGAGTCCTGGAATGTCTTTGGAGGAAGTTGTAATGTACTTTGTTTGAAGGATATTTATGGGTTATGAGAGAGGTCTGGCTGGCGTAAAGATGAGTGTGTGAGCGTATGAGGTATCTGGATCGTGTGTGATGAATTGTGGGTGTTTGACAGTGGGAGGGCTGGTGATACAGTGCTGTGTGTTTGTGTTTGTTAGTCGGAGTATTAGTGATACACTGAAGTGCGGGTATTTTTCTCAGTGGGAGTGTTGATGATACACTGTGATGTGCTTGTGTTACTCAGTGGGAGAGTTGGTGGTACACTGTGGTGTCAGTGGGTTACTCAGTGGACGTCTGGGCTACACTGTGTTGTGTGAGCTTCTCGGAGAATGCGTACAGGTTTGTAATTATGTTTTTATGGATGTTTTAGCTTATATGCCTTTATCTGGCGGCATGTATTTATGTGAGTGTATGTGAGTATACTGACACGTGATAAAACACTTCTACTCGCTATCTCAACTCCTTTATCATTATTATTTTATTATTATTATTATTATTATTATTATTATTATTATTATTATTATTATTATTATTATTAATATTATTATTATTATTATTATTATTATTCAGGACCACTGAATCTTACCCAATTTTTAATCATCCCACATTAACGCCATACTGAGTTCTTCACCCAGACTCCTACATCAACCTTCATTCATCTCTCATCATCTACACTCTTGTCATCATCACTTACCTTCATCGCATCATTGTCACATCAATCTTTATTCATCCTCTCCAACTCCACCCTCACCCCTCATCCTATCAAATTCGACTGAGGTGTAACTTCATGTCATTCTTCTACTCTGTCACCCCTCTCTCACCTGCCCTACTCTGTCCCCCATCTCTCACCCACCCTACTCTGTCCCCCATCTCTCACCCACCCTACTCTGTCCCCCTCTCTCACCCACCCTACTCTGCCCCCTCTCTCACCCACCCTACTCTGTCTCCCCTCTCTCACCCGCCCTACTTTGTTAAACAAATTTCTCCGACCAAATGTAGAAACACCGAGTGTCAGCCGGTGTGCTGAGGAGCAACAAGGATAAAACGAGATGAATAGTCCACTGACAGACACGGAACAATTGACTGACTTAAGGAGAGACAGGCAAACGTACTGACAATACTTTCCGGATAAGAGAAGTAATAAGCGCCATTTGAAGAAAATAGTAAAACTTTTAGTTATAAGTGAAAATACTAATTTACGAAAGTTTGAAATTATCTACGAATTAATTTGAACTTCGATAATTAGAAAATTAGCTTCGAATTAATTGAAATTTCGATTATATTTTCAAATCTTGATCACATAAATCCATTTTAATTAATTACGATACGAATTTATGAATGTATTAATACCATATTAAAGTAAGATGTTTGGTAATATACTCTCAAGACACTAATTTCCATTCATTATTTACTGACGTAACAGAAGCGAGTAAATTTGCATATATTCATGATATTCGACGTTTTCCTAAAATGAGACCAAACGCGTTATAATATATTCATGAATTTTTTGGCAATTTCTCGCACGGGAGTTTTTGCATCCTATATAAATAACTTTTTTTTGCATTGCACATCCATGAGGAAAAAATATGAAACAAAATATATACAAGGGATTTACAGCTTTTCTACAAAAAAATAAGGAGTCCTAAAAAACCGACTACATGAACGTAAGAGTTATTATTAAATAAATCAAAATGCAACAGCTCATCAAAATTTATTTTCCTCTTAGAGAAATTGTATCTTATTTCCTTTGAACAAAATCCTCACGTTCTCTCTCTCTCTTATAATAAATTAATTGCCCAATATTTCCTAGAAACAGAGTATATAAATATATATATTTACATATACCAATCTTACAAGCATTCTAGAATTCTACATGCATAAATTTCCAATTCTTTATTTGGTTTAAGAACAGCACAGTAACTGTTTAAATACATTGAGACAACGATACAATTAACAATATCTGTTGAACTCTCGTCTCCTAACAGGCATCTGGTGAAACAAAGCCTGGAATATAGTATGTAAATAAATAGAAAACTGAATAGTGAGAATATTCTTGCACCTGTCTGACAAACACACGAATACGTGGATCCCTGAGCTTGTTATCAGTGCTAATGATTTACAAAAGCTCTATTTGGCTCCATTGTTTCCTGAAATATACCACCGCAGGGTCTCATATGTAAATAAATATTGGCTGGCAATTCTATTCTAGTCCAATAAACAAGCTCAAATGAATAGCTTTAACAACCTCCATTGAGAGGCAGGCAAAGGACATTAACGAGCCATTCAACAGAATGTGTTCAGTGTAGGGTATTTGAATTTGCTTTATTAACCCTAAATGGAACAAGGGAATATGTGCAGGAAATATATAAATATTATCATTCTCTGTTTCTCACTCTTTCTTCTCTGCCTCTGCCTCTGTCTGTCTGTCTGTCTGTCTGTCTCTCTTTCTCTCTCTCTCTCTCTCTCTCTCTCTCTCTCTCTCTCTCTCTCTCTCTGTCTCTCTCTCTCTCTCTCTCTCTCTCTCTCTCTCTCTCTCTCTCTCTCTCTCTCTCTCTCTCTCTCTCTCTCTCTCTCTCTCTCTCTCTCTCTCTCTCTCTCTCTCTCTCTCTCTCTCTTTCCTATCTACTTACCTCCTCATCTCTTACGCTTTAAACAGTTCCCAAACTTTTCCGAATGAATACGTTTGAAAAACTTATGTCATTTAAGCTTCTTACTAAGTTCTTGTTATGGCAGAAGTTGGCTTTTTCAGAAATTTGCTAAGTTCTGTTATGATGATGAAAAAGTACCTAATTTAGTCTTTATCGATTTAGCTGACAGCTTAAATTGACAGTATATGGGAAGTTATGAAAGGTCTACTCTGTATACTATGTTCACTCATGTGTTTGTGAATATATATATATATATATATATATATATATATATATATATATATATATATATATATATATATATATATATATATATATATATGTATATATATATATATATATATATATATATATATGTATATATATATATATATATATATATATATATATATATATATATATATATATATATGTATATATATATATATATATATATATATATATATATATATATATATATGTATATATATATATATATATATATATATATATATATATATATATATATATATATATATATATATATATATATATATATATATATTTATAAAGGCATTTAAAGGCATAGACGACGTTGGTCTTCTTCATAGCGTTCTGGTTGGTGTCTGGGGAGTTTTTCATGAGTAGATTGGCCGTTTTTTTGTTTTATAATAAATTATCAATTGTATTTTTTTATTTTTGTCTGTAGGGATGACGTTCCTATCAACAATATCTTTCAGGAATGTGCCTCAATACCAATAGTGACTGCCCTGAAATGTACAAGAGGAATATTGTCAACGCTTACGTCGACCGTGTTCTCAGCCACAGCTCAGGATGGAAGCAAGTCGATGAAGAACTCCGTAGGGTAAGGCCTAGTAAGGTTCCGGGGACCTAGTCAACAATGGCTTTTCTAATGGTTTTGTTGAAGACATCATAAAAAGATAGGTGAAACACTATGCAACCTCTGAAGAGTCAACTAACACAACACATGTATTATCTGTATTTGTAGTACGTGGGGGAATCATTTACAGCGTTGTGGTTAGAACAAAATTCGTCAGTGAAACACGTGTTCCGGAAGTGTTCGAACGAAATCAGTTGTGAGTCGTGTGTAAACCGTTTTTCATTCATAAACAAGGGGTTTGGCGGGTGCATGGAATCACTTTTGGGACTTTGTTTGGAGGACGGGCTGCTTTGGGGTCGACCGCTGGATGGAATGGACTTAGTCTGATGACGCGTTGCTATAAAGGCTTCACCCACGTACTTTAAACATAAATGATCTCCAACTGAACCTAAACACCTAACCTATCTATACATATATTTTTTATGTATAATAATTTAATTTGTATATGAGAACAAACAAATTTTTAATACATAGTATGTTAACTCAGATGAATGCGTGTGGGGAGGACGACGGCTGCTCTAAACAGCCTAGTGTGAGGACGGGTTGGCATATAAGGTGGATGGTATATACGGCGGAAGTGCGGTTAAGGTGTGGGTGGGACTGCGGCTGATGTAGATAAAGTAAAATCCTCGTAAGGTTAGGAGAGGTTAGAATTCAGTCGTCATCTATTTGCTAATGGTTTCTCTTTGTCAATACTACAAACTGTGTACATATTGATGTGCACGCCTTTTTCTGATATCCTGTTGTTTCTAATATGTGTTGTTGTGTTGGTAGATTAGTTAGCTAAGTATATTTCCCCATGGTGTCAACTTCTCAGAATACTCAATTTCCAAACATTTTTGAAGAAAAAATAGTCCTGTTCTATAAGACTAAAGGATAAAAGATCTTTTCAGATCCTCATAGAGACGATGGGGACTATCCTCATATATTTTTTTACCCTTTAAGAAAGGAAGGTCGCCTCACCGAGATAAAACAAGAGAGCCATTTCCTCTGAGAGAAAAAAGGGAACACCAATCCTTCAGAAAGAAAGAAAACTCCACCTCCTACAACAAACACGGCTCTCTCAAGAAACCAGACACACACAGGCAGAGCTAAAAGTGTTCCTCTGTTCCTGCAGGACATTTAAATGTACCTTCTGCATTCTTCGACCAGCCAGGAGTTAGTATTTTCTCTGCTTTCTCAGGGAACTCTCGCTTTAAAGTGGCCAACGTTGGCCAATACAAGAGCAGAGGACGTGGATTTTTTTTTGGGGGGAGGGGGGTGTTAGCAGACGACGCTAACACACACACACACACACACACTCACAAACACACACACACACACACACACACACACACACACACACACACACACACACACACACACACACACACACACACACACACACACACACACACACACACACACACACACACACACACACACACACACACACACACACACACACACACACACACACACACACACACACACACACACACACACACACACACACACACACAAGGAGATGTGTGAAGAACTAAACAAAAGATTCCAGGAAATCTTCACAATAGAACAAGGATAGGTCCCTGCACTAAATAAGGAGGCAAACCTAGCAACCTTGGAGGAACTTGAGCTCACCAGTGAGGAGGTCAAAAGGAATCTGTTAGAGCTGAATACGACAAAAACTGTTGGGCCTGACAGAATCTCACCTTGGATACTAAAAGAAGGTGCAGGGGCACTATGTGTGCCACTCTCTATGGTGTATAACAGGTCACTGGAAACGGGAGACCTTCCGGAAAGCTGGAAGACAGCTAACGTAGTTCCAATATACAAAAGGGGTGACAGGCAAGAGGCAGTGAACTACAGGCCAGTTTCCCTAACTTGTATACCATGCAAGGTGATGGAGAAGATCGTGAGGAAAAGGTTCGTTGAGCGTCTGGAGGGAAACAGCTTTGTAACACACCACCAGCATGGGTTCAGAGATGGTAAATCGTGCCTCACAGGTCTATTCGAATTCTATGACCATACAACACAAATTAGGCAAGAAAGATAAGGGTGGGCAGACTGCATTTTCTTGCACTGTCAGAAAGCCTTTGACACAGTACCTCACAAAAGGCTGTTACAAAAGTTGGAGCAACAGGCAGGAGTAAAAGGTAAGATGTTCGATTTGCCGATTTGCCTAATAGGCCAAGTGATTTTCTCTATTTTCAATAAATTGTTTCCATTTAGTTTATTTGAATTATTATTATTATGTTATATTAAGAACATAATTTATTGACTTAGTTGTGATAGTTTAGGTTATGTTGAGATAGGTTAGGTGAGGTTAGGTAGGGTTGGTTAGGTTCGGTCATATATCTACGTTAGTTTTAACTAAAATTTAATCAAATTAACTTATATATAATGAAATGGACAGAATTATCATTTCATAAGAAAAAATTTAGAAAGTTATATAAATTCAGGAAAACTTGGCTAATTAGGCAAATCGGAACTTGCATAGTAGGCCAAGTACGACGTTCTGGCTACTAGGTACAACATATATATATATATATATATATATATATATATATATATATATATATATATATATATATATATATATATATAAATATATATTTATATATATATATGTCGTACCTAGTAGCCAGAACGCACTTCTCAGCCTACTATGCATGGCCCGATTTGCCTAATAAGCCAAGTTTTCCTGAATTATTATATTTTCTCAATTTTTTTCTTATGAGATGATAAAGATACCCATTTCATTATGTATGAGGTCAATATTTTTTAATTGGAGTTAAAATTAACGTAGATATATGACCAAACCTAACCAACCCCACCTAACCTAACCTAACCTATCTTTTTAGGTTAGGTTAGGTTAGGTAGCCGAAAAAGTTAGGTTAGGTTTGGTTAGGTAGGTTAGGTAGTCGAAAAACAATTAATTCATGAAAACTTGGCTTATTAGGCAAATCGGGCCTGGCATAGTAGGCAGAGAAGTGCGTTCTGGCTATTAGGTACGACATATATATATATATATCTACTCTCATGGTGGGTAGAGTAAATAGTTCCGTGATTTGGGTGTTCATGGTAGGTCGCTCTATTCTTATGTGAATTAATTCACATAAGAATAGAGCGACCTACCATGAACACCCAAATCACGGAACTATTTACTCTACCCACCATGAGAGTAAGGACAAGACAAGAACATATCGATGCCAACACAGAAGACAATGTCCAACATAACAGGCCAATTACACTGGATTAATCTTTGTGTTTAGATAGGAGATGCCTCGTATGGGCCAATAAGCCTTCTGCAGCCCCTATGTTTATCCCTTATGTATCCCCCCATGTTTTTCACCTTCATTGTATTATCACCTGACCTAATGCGGGTATAAAATCAACTAGTATTGTAAGAGTGTTCACTTGAGAATGAACCATGGAGGTTCGAAACGTCGTGCAAATTATACAAATAAGTGTAATACACTCTATAGTAAATCACTTCTTTTCTTCACCTTAAAAGTACGAAAATGAGTTTTGGAGAACTCCTATTCCAATTAAGCCCTGATGCTAAGAAAATAGTTAGAGGGATAGAAGCCCTAAACCAGAAAATAATAAATACAGAATATATATATATATATATATATATATATATATATATATATATATATATATATATATATATATATGCAAACCAGCTACAAAGCGTAGTATCTCGCAGCAATTATTACACAAACATCCCAACAGCATCACTGGACGTTTCGCGAGGACTTAATACCGGGAGAGGCGCAAGGCCTTGTGGAGGACGGCTGCTAACACCCGTTTGGACGTGATGAACGGAGCGTGTTGATCTCCTCCCGTCCTCTGCACCTGTCGTTAATTACTCTCTGGCCCCACCTGCCTCGTCCATATGCTTCATAATCCCTCGGGGGGTTTCATAATTGTTCCCTCGGAATTAAGGGAATTAAACTGAGGTTGAGTTCAAAATTAAAAGGCATTTTAATTAATGTTTTTTTTAGTTAAATGTCGTGTGAAAAAAATATTCTTTCTATAAGATTAGAATGAAAGTTAATGAAAGATTAATGACAAAATCAGACCTAAAATGTTTTAAGGAAATATTTAGTAATGATAAAAATAGCAAGCTTAAGTTGAAAAGGTTAACGACAATAACATTTTAATTGTTGCATAGAATATTTAGCAAAATAATATAATAATATTAACATCAACTATAATATTGTGACTCATAATACGGTGGACTGAGTTGATGAGTTAATGGGGAGAGGGAAAGACTTTATGATCATCAATGTGCTCTCTAAGATGAATGCAGCGAGTGATAACAGGATTCGAAAGTCTTCTTAATTAACTCGTGAATATAACCCACACACGGGGCAGAGTTGTCCTTGATATCTCTCTCTCTATCTCTCTCTCTCTCTCTCTCTCTCTCTCTCTCTCTCTCTCTCTCTCTCTCTCTCTCTCTCTCTCTCTCTCTCTCTCTCTCTCTCTCTCTCTCTCTCTCTCTCTCTCTCTCTCTCTCTCTCTCTCTCTCTCTCTCTCTCTCTCTAATAACGACAAAACGTATGTAACTACGTACATCGTGACAGGAAATACTACAACGCTCTAGTACTACTTAAACTCATCATCGAAAGGTGAAAACAATTTTTTTTTGCGTAAGAGTAATGAGAAAACTAAATGTATGAAATGGAGAGAGAGAGTATAGGTTAACTTCAAAGATAGTTAAGCTAACTGGTACTATGACAGGTGACAAGATGGTCAGGCTATTTAATAATGCAACGGGCAGTAAGATAATCGTAGCCCAGGAGCTGAAACTCAACACCACCAACCAACAAGGTAGGAACAGTGAGGCCAGCTTTACACAACCACACATCTCACCTGAGTCAACACACCCACAGATAAGCACCGCCTACCTCAGTCACAAGGCAACAAGACACAAAACATTGCAAACCAAAGTGGAAAAAGTTGCCATTGGAACTGTGAATCATTGACGTCTCTGGAAGAGTCTGCCACGCTGTAGTAAAGTGTGCACCCATACCCGCAGCCATTCCCCGACCGAACCCATCACCAAGCCTCACCTAGAGCGAACCCCATCCACAAACACCCCCTCCCTCCCCCCCAACTCCTCTCCTTATCCCCCAACCAAACACATCCCAAACGTTCTTCGAACTGATCAAACCCCAAAGCTTCTTATCGAAATCTCACCGACTGAATCCTTCTTCCCCTCCCCTTGAACCTCGGCCTGGAACCTCCCTGTCCTGCTTTGTTTTAGGAGTGTTATCCTGTTTAGAGCTCGCCCCCCCCCCCTCCTCCTCCACTCCATCCCCCCCTTCCCCCTCTTCTTTATTCCCCTCCACCTTCCCCTCTTTCCCCTCTTCCCCCTCTCCCGCTGTAGCGATGCTCGGGGCCTTGGTATATACGTTTGGGGGGGGGGAGCATGTGAGAGGTGTCTGGGATCCTGGGGGGGGGGGCGGGGGGCGAGGTGGAGGATTCAACACACATCTGGAAGTGTGTGGGGCCTCGTAGCCTGGTGGATAGCGCGCAGGACTCTTAATTCTGTGGCGCGGGTTCGATTCCCGCACGAGGCAGAAACAAATGGGCAAAGTTTCTTTCACCCTGAATGCCCCTGTTACCTAGCAGTAAATAGGTACCTGGGAGTTGGTCAGCTGTCACGGGCTGCTTCCTGGGGGTGGAGGCCTGGTCGAGGACCGGGCCGCGGGGACACTAAAGCCCCGAAATCATCTCAAGATAACCTCAAGATGTGGAAGGTGGTGGAGCAGAGTTAGGGTTCCATATAGAGGCCTGGACCCAGATTCATAGAGCAGTTACGCAAGTACTTACAAACGTGTAAATCTTTCATCTTTCTTTGACGGCTTTGGTAACATTTATTAAACAGTTTACAAGCATGAAAATTTCCCAATCAACTGTTGTTATTGTTATAAACAGCCTCCTGGTACTTCGGAGCTCATTAGCTGTTCAATAATTGTAAACAAAGTCGCCAAAGATCCAGAAAAGATGTACAGGTTCGTAAGTTTTTGCGTAACTGCTTCGTGAATCTGGCCCCTGGAGTGGTGGTGGAGGGATTAGTTGAGTGCTAATATGGTTGGTGAGTTGTGGTGACGTTGCGAGATGAAAGTTTTGTTCTTGGTGGCCCTTTTTTCACACTTTATTATAAGTATACTGGTATCATAATTATGGACAACCTAATGTAAATCTGCAATCATTTAGCGATCATCAGTAACATCAAACAAGCGTAAGTTTATTAGCAATCACATAGTAATCTTCAGTAGCATTGTATGTAACAGGTCTCAATCACAGTTTTCTTCAGTAGCAGAAAAAGAATAAGTCTCAACACTAATGACTGCTGCGCTCTATATCTATAACAACAAGTTGTCTTTTTCTAAGTCATTAGGGTACTAAGAAAATAATCGCTTCCTTGTTGATGTGGCCTATTTATAGTATACATGAATTGGCATAAATCGTGGGAATAAAGTTTCTATATACACGCCCTTGGGAAACGGAATCGTCTATCTTGCATATGAATGGTGAGTGTGCAGGAGGCTGTGGCTCTATACTGCAATGTCTCACCATTAAACAGTTGTATCTCACTTGGGCCGGCTAGTTCACTGACAGCTTGGGTTTTTGCAAGTCTGCGTTCGATCCACGAAAATCGAAATGAATGGGTACAGTTCTTTTACTCCATCCTCATAACCCGGCTACTTTTTTTTCATATCCCTTTCAAGAACTATATAGACAAAGAGACTCGACGCCTTTATCCTGACAACAACCTAACCTTAGCAATGATATCTCCGGAAGAGTCTACCTGCGGGACTCTCTAGCAACGAACTTGAACGCAAAAAGCGCTACATTCACACACAATCGTTGAACTGATCGCATTCAGGACCACGAAAAATTATTCATTATTTTTCAAGAAGTGAGAGAGTGCATATTACTGATCTTAGCAAGAACATCTGAAATATCTGACTGGGAGGGAGAGGTCCACAGCTATTGATCTGAAAAATACCATCTTCAGTCTCCTGTAAACAGTAGTCGGGTGTCAAAAAGAAATTATGTATGCTTAAATGGCCAAAAATTGTCTGGCACATTAAGCATTAGCAAGGTGGCTAGGCTGAGCCACTTGTACATCAAACAAGGGAAAGGACTTGAGGATATTCCAGGCTTGCCATGAGTTAGCGGGTAAGACTTTTATAACATCAAGTTCTTGTATCATCGACTCCATCCTGGTAGCTACATTTAACGGGGAATTAATAGATTATGCTAAAAAAAAATCACATTAACGTGATGTATGAGATCAGCAGGAGCCATAAGGGCGTGTGGTTGGGTGTACACAGTGTGGTGGTTCGTATCCTCCTCTTGACTCCTACTGATTTTCTCAATAACTTATGAGTGACAGATCTCATCAGTGTCTATTGAGCTTAAGTACCTGTGATGGAAGCTGCCCGACACTCACTATTCACTCACTGGTTGAGGAACACCGGAACGAGGGGCCATTGGTGGAATCAGATAACGGATTAGTCACATACGTATCTGAAAGAACTTCGGTGAAAGAGTTGTAAATAAATGTAATGGGTTACATAAAGAAGTGGTTGGAACAAACTGAATACTAAACTTTAAATATTACAATTACAAGATTTACAGCGAACATAAAAATTGAATTTAAATACTGGAGCTCGACCCACCAAGAGGAGATCTAGGTGAAGATATTAAGGTAAACACACACACACACACACACACACACACACACACACACACACACACACACACACACACACACACACACACACACACACACACACACACACGCACACGCACACACACACACACACACGCGCACACACACACACACACACACACACACACACACACACACACACACACACACACACACACACACACACACACACACACACACACACACACACACACACACACACACACACACACACACACACACACACACACACACACACACAGAGCCAAAGAGAGGAGAACCAGAGAGAGGAGAACCGTGGAGAGCCAAACTATTGGAGGTGGTGACAAGCAACTTTTTAACGCAGCATGTCGGAGAACCCACAAGGATGAGAGGCAATGACGAACCAGCGAGACTCGACCTAGTCTTCACTCTGAACGACTCCGACATAAGAGAAATCGGTTTTGAGGACCCAGTAGGAATGAGCGACCACAGTGTACTGGTGTTTGAGTACTTGATTGAAGAAGGGTTATTGAACTCGAGGAGGGATACCGAAACCAAAAGGTTAGCATACCGAAAGGGAAACTATGAGGGGATAAGAAAATTCCTAACAGATATAGCATGGGAAACAGAGCTCAGGGGAAAGACGGCCCAAGATATGATGGATTACATCACGCAGAAGTGCAAGGACGCAGCAAACAAGTTTGTCCCAGTCCAAAAGGAAAACAGAGAAATGAAGATGAGAAACCCATGGTTTAATCAAAGATGTAGGCTAGCTAAGCAGCAAAGTAAAAGGGCATGGAGAAACTATAGGAATAACAGGACACTGGAGAGCAGAGAAAGATACCAGAATGCCAGGAATGAATATGTCAGGATGAGAAGAGAGGCAGAAAGACAATACGAAAATGACATCGCAAGCAAGGCAAAGACTCAGCCTAAATTGTTGCATAGCCACATTAGGAGAAAAACAACAGTAAAGGAACAGGTTATGAGATTAAGGATAGGGGCGGAAGGATTCACTACAAATGACAAGGAAGTGTGTGAGGAATTGAATAAGAAATTCCAGGAGGTCTTCACCTTAGAACAAGGAGAAATTCCAGAGGTAAGTGAGGGAATAGCTAACCAGGAACCACTGGAAGAGTTTGAGATTACCAGTGGGGAAGTAAGGAAGTGTTTACTAGAGTTGGACGTGACGAAGGCTATAGGCCCAGATGGAATCTCCCCTTGGGTTCTAAAGGAAGGAGCAAGAGAACTGAGCCTACCACTCTCCATAGTGTATAACAAATCACTGGCAACAGGGGAACTGCCAGATATTTGGAAAGCAGCTAACGTAGTCCCGATATACAAGAAAGGGGATAGACAGGAGGCACTGAACTACAGGCCAGTGTCCCTAACCTGCATACCATGCAAGCTAATGGAGAAGATTGTGCGAAAAAAACTAGTGGAGCATCTGGAGCGAAGGAACTTTGTAACACAGCATCAACATGGGTTCAGGGATGGCAGGTCCTGCCTCACAGGGTTACTTGAATTCTACGACCAGGCAACAAAAATAAGGCAAGAAAGAGAAGGGTGGGCAGACTGCATATTTTTGGATTGTCAGAAAGCCTTTGATACAGTGCCACACAAGAGGCTAGTGCGAAAGTTGGAGATGCAGGCTGGAGTGAGAGGGAAGGTACTCCGGTGGATAGAGGAATACCTAAGCAACAGGAGACAACGAGTCTGTGTGAGGGGTGAGGTCTCAGATTGGCGAGACGTCACAAGTGTGGGAAATTTTTACCCACCATATCTAATAATCATCTAAGAAATGTATAATTTCTATATCATATCTAAATCATATCAAAATCATATCTAAAATGTATCAAAATCATATAATGAATCTTTAAAGATTCATTATAGCTTGATCCTGGATGACAATGGCACCATGAACACGTACGCAACAGGGGCCCTTTTGATGCCTACGTGACTTTGTACATGATCTCTCAAGGATCCAGAAGCTTCTAGAAGGACTTCTTAATTAAAAAACTATTGGAACATTGATTCAACATCCGGTAGGATTAAAAATCGAATCCTTAATAAGATTCAGTGGTACTTTCAAATACTACTTATAATCTTTAAATCTTATATCTAATTATATTATAATCACATCTTATCTTAATCATAAGTCTAGACTGTAAAAATAATCAATCAATATTCATAGAAGGCTACCGTGCTCAGAGAGCATGGTAGGGCGATGGGGGGAGTGAAGCGCCCACCAACAAGCCCAGCGGCACTCCGCGTTTGTTTACAAATGAGTGAACAAGTGACTGATCCTTAGCGAACATTACCAGCTCAAGGACACCTTATCTAACATTTTTATCGCCAGTGAATACTCTCTAGAACTGGGGGAGTACCTGGACAATATCTACAAGGAAAATCCGTGAACATTCACATAAAATAGAGTGTATAGTGGAGATCAGTGACACGGTTTCCTCCACCTTCATTCATAAACTTTTATCTCGAATCATTCTTCTGCAACTGCAGGATAATCACGTAGCAACGCTACCAGATCATCATACAGCAACGCTGTAGCAAAATATCGTGCCTAAACTCAACAAGGGAGAGTTAATCAGTCTGGCAAACTTGTCAGACAGGCACCCCGACTGGCAGAGAAGTATATTGAGGGTTATTTGGTGTATGATTGGCCAATTGTATGCTTGTGTAACTTTAATATCCTATAAATCTGTCTGTTGGTTAAAAAGCGAGGCTAAGCCTCACATTTCAGTAAGTTTATTAAAATTGTAGTGTAGCTGTGAATCTTATCCAAGCACTGAACCTCATGAGTGTCCATTCTGTCAGAAAAGAATTCAGCCTCAATAAGTAAAAACCTCACAAGTGTCCACAGTCTTGGAAGAGATTCAGTCAAGCTAACTGTATAAAGTGAATATGTCTGCATATATATTTGAATATATAAATTAAGTTATCAATTGCTTGCTTAGTTATTTATAAGTTATCATATAAGTTCATTTAATTGAATATAATTTCTAGTACTAAGTTAATAGTATTAAGACTACATTTAAGGTCATTTATTTATACTTTTACAATTTAATTTGTTGTTTATAGTATAAGAATCTATTGGCTGTTAAGTTATGGTGCTAGGTTAGACTATGTATGTTTAAATCCCTGATTTAAACAGAGCCAGTGTTCAGTCAGATAACTGAATTTATCAAATCTTATCCTTGTATAAAATACAAGCTGATGTGAGATCCCTGTCTACAGGTGGATTGGAACTTCTATCAACATAGTCATTCACCCCACCTGTCCCTTACAGCCCACAGTCTGTCATTAGGAAAAGAGGATTTAGGATTTACAACCCTAGCTAGAGATTTTAATTGAATTAATTTGCAGACAGTAATTTTTTAATTTAGTTCAGTACAAGTCCCTGGTAGTCTCCTCTTATATCAATCCCAGCAGGTTTTTCCCACATTAATGGTCCTTCGAACCTAGATATTAATGGTCCTTCGAACCTAGATAATAATGGTCCTTTGTACCTAGATATTTATGATCATTCGTTTACCGAATATTTCAATGCCAAATACATAAGAAACTTCTTGATTTTGCATTGGAATAATTCTTACATATTCTAGCCTAACCTAGCTATCAGCCAATATTTATCATAGCTATATATCTAAGTAAACAAATAGTTTGCAGTGGCTTAAGCCACCATATCCATTAACTAGTAAGCATTCATAACAAACTGATACTGTTTTGTGTTAAGAAACCACAGTACTTAATTATATCAGTGTCACAGACACAACTGCATCTTAATCATAAAATACCATTATCTACCTCATTGTGGTAACATTACATATATATTTAAGTGTATTATCTAGCATTATCTCTAATCTACTGATTTTCAGAGCTGCTCATTACATAATATTCTTTAAAAAAGTGTTATCATCACTGTAAGAGCATATCATTACAATCTAACCATAATCAACTATATCATACCCTATATTACAGGTAAAACCAGTAGA
This sequence comes from Procambarus clarkii, assembly GCF_040958095.1. Lineage (NCBI taxonomy): Eukaryota > Metazoa > Arthropoda > Malacostraca > Decapoda > Cambaridae > Procambarus > Procambarus clarkii. Next base: position 21,371,727 of record NC_091176.1, read on the forward strand.
CATTCTACTGTATTTTATCTAACTATTATTATGGTAACAGATTTTGTAATAACTTTGCAAAAATAGTGCCATTTACTATTTTTAAAAAATTATTACAAGATTTACCAACTTGGTGCATTCGTGCATTCGGGTCACAAATCAAATTATTACAGTACTTTTGATAATTGAACACCTGCTACAACCAGATTCCAGGGAGGAAATGAAGGACGATCTTTGGAATCATTACCTAAGTAGACAGGAAAGCTCATTTATCAAAATACATTAACATCATACATATTTATCAGAAAAAAGAGAAAAATCTCGGAATCTCCAAAACTTGGAAAAGGTCAAAATGACTAACAGTATTCCACCAGCAACTGAAACAGAAAAGAAAAGGACACAAAGTGTCTAAAAAATCACTTGAATCTACAGCCTACAGACCATTTAAATCAGGTGATAGACAAATGTCATCATCACTTGGCTACAATAGTCTACAATTGGGGATTAAGACCAATCTTAATCTCACAACACAATCTGAAAGGCTAACAGCCCATTGACAATGTCAATACAAATATTATCATCCATCTAAGATAACTATCTTAATCCAAGAATATAGTCTTGATCACCTAATCTCATGCTTTCACTGGAGTGAAAGCAGCCTCAGAAAATCTGAAGTTAATCAAGCATCTCAAAGAGACTTACTTAATAGAAAAGGCAAAGCCGAGAAAAAAAGAAAAAGCAAAATGCTTCATCACATCATGAATAATGTAGATACACATTATTACAGATACAATTCATCCTTTAAGGAAATCCTTGGAGGAGTACAAGTGTTACATGCTTGTATGACCTACTTGCATGTAATTACTTACCTACAAGTTTTACATACTTGTAACAACATCTTATCACAAAGCCAAATCTTTGATGGACTTCGAGCTTACGTACAAAGATTACGAAGCCGAGGAAAACTTAGATCTCAAGAAAAAATCCCCAAAGGTGAATCCAAGGACAAAAGCAAAAATGTCCAGAATGGCAGTCAAAAATCAAGGCAACAAAACTCCTCTTCTGCAAAGTGGAAAAAGAATAATGTTGGCTCTTATGCTATATCCCCCACAGTTAACAGAACTGTAGGAAACCAAGCTCCTAAGACAGATAAGACAAAAGGAGCTACAAGTGCCCCAAAATGTTTATTCTGTCAAGAAGCACATACCATTTATCAATGCACAGTTTATGTAGGCCGTGCCAGTCGAATCGATCGACTGAAATCTCTGAACAGGTGCATCCGTTGTCTACGGAAGCACGATACTAGTGAGTGTATCACTCAATTGCAGAACTGCCAATATTGTCATAAAAGTGTACATCACACAGCACTCTGTGGTGATATTAACACTCAATCCAGATCACAGACTTCCAATAATCAACCTGCATCTCAGGCAAAGCCCAAAGATGATAATACCACAACAGCCGTACAATTCTGTACAGTAATGAGCAATGTCAACGACTTGGATACAGAAATTGTTACAACAGCCATATTGCCTACTGCACAGCTAGAACTATGCAATCAAGGAATTTGTATTCCAACTAGAGGCTTTTTTGATCAAGGGTCACAGAAAACCTTTATCAGTAAAAAGATGGCAGAAGATTTACAACTTAAATCTTCAAAGCAAGTATCTACATCTATATCAGGGTTTTTTACTAATTCTGGTCATAGAACCTTTCCAGTAGTAAAACTCAATGTCTGTCTAGGTACATCTCAAAGGACAGTAGAAGCCATAGTAGTTGATAAAATTCCTACTGAAATGGAAGTGACTGGTCTGACAGCCACAATTAAATTCCTAAAAGAAAAAGGAATCCAATTAGCAGATCCTCTACTTGATTCTGACTACATAGGGGATATCGGAATCCTGATTGGAGCTGACTACTATCATCGATTCATTCTGGGATCAGAAGAATCTAAGGGTATGAATATACTCAAATCAGCAGGAGGCATATTGATGACAGGACCTATACTAGATCTTGAACCTTCAACTCCTGAAAAATCACATCATACAGAAACTGTAATAGTGGCATGACTAGGCAAAGAACAGTCACCACTTAAAATCCCCCACATGATTGATGATGGATTAGAATCTGTACCTCAATTGTGGGAACTTGATGCCATAGGAATAATTCCTGAACAACCAAGTCCTGATGATGTCTGTGCATACAATCAATACTTAGAAACTGTACAGTACAATGATGGACAGTACTGGGTAAGGCTACCATGGAAAATCAACCATAAAACCTTACCTACCAATTATCACATGGCTTATAGTCAATTTAAATCTCAACTAGCAAAGCTAAGAAAAAGGCCTGAGCATTTAAAACTCTATCATGAGATTATTGCTCAACAATTAAAGAATAAATTCATCGAAGTCGTGAAACATGACAATACGCAAACAGGCCATTTTTTACCTCACATGGCTGTAATGAGAGAATCAAAAACAACTCCTTTACGGATAGTTTTTAATTGTAGCTCTAAATCTGGACCCCAAGGAACCAGTCTAAATGATTGTTTGCAAACAGGTCCAAGTCTAACTCAGAAATTGTATGACATACTGTTGAAGTTTAGACTTAACAAATATGCGTATTCAGCAGATATAAGTAAGGCCTTTCTAAGAGTTGGCTTACAGGAAGAAGATAGAGACTTCACTAAGTTTCTATGGGTAGAGAACCCAGAAGATGTCAATAGTCCTGTAGTGACTTTCAGATTCTCTTCAGTTCTTTTCGGCGCGACAAGCAGTCCATTTCTATTGCAAGCAACTCTAGATACTCATCTGAAGAAATCATCAAGTCCCTGTAAGACTGAAATCAGTCAAAATCTATATGTAGATAATTTTCAAGGGACAGTTAACAGTACTACTGAACTGTTACAATTATATCAAGAGGCCAACAAGGAGCTACAAGGTGCCAACATGCCACTACAATCTTGGGCCTCTAATAATGCAACATTGAATAATCAAATAGCAAGAGATTACCCTGAATATCATGTACCAGAATCACAAAAGGTGTTAGGTATGGATTGGGATTTAATCTCGGACACAATATCGATCAAATCTGTGCCAGTAAATTACAACATCACTACAAAAAGGGATTTGCTTTCACAAGTTAGCAAAGTATTTGACCCACTTGGTCTACTAAATCCTTTGACTATCAAGTGGCGTTTATTGGTGCAACAAGCATGGAAGGCTAAGGTTGGTTGGGATGATCCACTACCAATCCAGTTACAAAAAGCTTGGATGGAAGTGGCTCAAGAACAAACTTTAGTTGAAAAGATAATCTTTCCGAGACACATAGTCGAGGAAAATGAAGAAGTATCACTACATGTATTCGCAGACTCGTCAGCCAAAGCTTTTGGAGCTTGTGCTTACTTAGTGACTTCTAATCAATCATATCTTATCACCTCTAAGGCCAGAGTCGCTCCATTAAAAAAGAGGACTTTGCCTCAGATGGAACTAACAGCACTGCTAACTGGAACACGCTTAGCAGTGCATATCAAACAAGTCTTGTCTACCATGAACATCAAAGATGTCATTATATGGTCTGACAATGAAGCTGTCTTACAATGGGTACGAAACGACAACTGTCCAACTCCATATGTAAAAAATCGCGTCTCGGAAATTAAAGAAATTTCCGCAGGCTTTCAATTGTTGCATGTACCAACAAAGGATAATCCAGCTGATCTCTTATCAAGAGGTATGACATTTAAACAGTTTGCAAAGGCAGATATTTGGTTTCATGGGCCTCGATGGTTAGTGAATGGTAGTTGGCCTGAACAAAAGCCACACGTCATTACGACACAAACCATAACTACCACCAGGCAGCAAGCTCAAATATTAGTCTTGGATTGTACTCGTTACTCCTCGCTCATCAAATTAATCAATGTAACACAGAACGTGTTTCATTATCTCAGGAAAAAAGGTATAAAATACACTTTTCCTGATGCACTTATCTATTGGGTAAGACAAGCCCAGAGAGAAACTTATGGGAATAACTATGAAAATCTTCCGCATAAGTTAAAACACAATCTCGGTCTGTGGATAGACCAAGAAAATCACAACATTCTGCGTTGTGGAGGGAGACTTAAACACGCAGATATCAATCTAGATACCGTGCATCCATGGCTTTTACCAAAAAATCATTGGATCACAAGGTTGATTGTGTTGCATACACATCAACAAATCATCAAACATGGAGGAGTGTTAGACACACTCACACAAATCAGACAGCAGTACTGGATTCCTCAGGGAAGACAGTCAGTCAAATCAATCTTGAAGAATTGCATGATATGCCGAAGGTACGATGCAAGAACTTGCTCTTATCCAGAGCCACCACCCCTGCCAAAGGAACGAGTGGTCCATCTACAACCTTTCGAAACGTCAGGAGTAGATTATACAGGAGCAATATATCTAACAGGGACTGCAGATAAGCAACCTATCAAGGCATACATCTGTCTGTTCACCTGTGCTACCACCAGGGCAGTACATCTAGAGGTAACACCCGATATGACTGCTCAATCATTTATTCAAGCTTTCCGCAGATTCGCAGCACGCCGATCATGCCCTAAGCTGATGATTTCAGATAACGGAGCAAACTTGGTAGCTGGAGAAGCATGTCTACGGGAAATCTGTTCCCATCCTGCAGTTACTTCCACACTGGAACAGCGTCATTGCAGATGGAAATTTATCCCTCCGAGAGCCCCATGGCACGGAGGATTTTATGAACGGTTAATAGGAACTGTAAAAAGATCCTTGAGAAAATCTCTACACCGTCAAAAAATCAATCTTCAAGAACTCCAGACAGTAATCACGGAAATAGAATCAAGGGTGAATAACCGGCCGTTGACTTACTTGTCTGAGGATCCTACTCAACATGAGCCGTTAAGTCCTGCCCACCTAATGTATGGAAGACTTCTGACTCCAGTACCATCTCTAGTGGATGATGAGATCAGAGATCCCTCATATGTGGGTCAGAGCGAGTTGGTTCAGGGGTATAAACATCTGTCCAGCATAATCCAAAAATGGAATGATGTTTGGACAAAAGAATATCTTACATCTCTACGAGAACATCACTATGGGGCCAATGTCCCACATAATATAGCTAATCTCCAACCTGGCGATATTGTCTTGGTAGACAGTGATGGCCCTAGGGCTGACTGGCCATTAGGTAAAGTTGTCTCAGTCCATCCAGATAGTCAGGGGATTTTGAGAATAGTCAAAATCCTGTCTAAAGGAACAACTTCCCTGAAGACATTGGACAAACTCATCCACATGGAATCAGTGAGCCAGCTGCAGTTAGATCCTGAGAGACCTCAAGACACTCTAACTCCACAAGACCCACAGACTCCTAACAGACACAATCGTCCACAACGGACAGCAGCACAAAAGTGCAAGCAAAATTTGCACTTGTATTATCAATCCAATGGAGAGTAAATAAATACATATGGTTACTATTGTCCTAAGTATTGGACTCTGTGCCAGTTCTCTCCCTCTGGAAGATGTGGGAAATTTTTACCCACCATATCTAATAATCATCTAAGAAATGTATAATTTCTATATCATATCTAAATCATATCAAAATCATATCTAAAATGTATCAAAATCATATAATGAATCTTTAAAGATTCATTATAGCTTGATCCTGGATGACAATGGCACCATGAACACGTACGCAACAGGGGCCCTTTTGATGCCTACGTGACTTTGTACATGATCTCTCAAGGATCCAGAAGCTTCTAGAAGGACTTCTTAATTAAAAAACTATTGGAACATTGATTCAACATCCGGTAGGATTAAAAATCGAATCCTTAATAAGATTCAGTGGTACTTTCAAATACTACTTATAATCTTTAAATCTTATATCTAATTATATTATAATCACATCTTATCTTAATCATAAGTCTAGACTGTAAAAATAATCAATCAATATTCATAGAAGGCTACCGTGCTCAGAGAGCATGGTAGGGCGATGGGGGGAGTGAAGCGCCCACCAACAAGCCCAGCGGCACTCCGCGTTTGTTTACAAATGAGTGAACAAGTGACTGATCCTTAGCGAACATTACCAGCTCAAGGACACCTTATCTAACATTTTTATCGCCAGTGAATACTCTCTAGAACTGGGGGAGTACCTGGACAATATCTACAAGGAAAATCCGTGAACATTCACATAAAATAGAGTGTATAGTGGAGATCAGTGACACGGTTTCCTCCACCTTCATTCATAAACTTTTATCTCGAATCATTCTTCTGCAACTGCAGGATAATCACGTAGCAACGCTACCAGATCATCATACAGCAACGCTGTAGCAAAATATCGTGCCTAAACTCAACAAGGGAGAGTTAATCAGTCTGGCAAACTTGTCAGACAGGCACCCCGACTGGCAGAGAAGTATATTGAGGGTTATTTGGTGTATGATTGGCCAATTGTATGCTTGTGTAACTTTAATATCCTATAAATCTGTCTGTTGGTTAAAAAGCGAGGCTAAGCCTCACATTTCAGTAAGTTTATTAAAATTGTAGTGTAGCTGTGAATCTTATCCAAGCACTGAACCTCATGAGTGTCCATTCTGTCAGAAAAGAATTCAGCCTCAATAAGTAAAAACCTCACAAGTGTCCACAGTCTTGGAAGAGATTCAGTCAAGCTAACTGTATAAAGTGAATATGTCTGCATATATATTTGAATATATAAATTAAGTTATCAATTGCTTGCTTAGTTATTTATAAGTTATCATATAAGTTCATTTAATTGAATATAATTTCTAGTACTAAGTTAATAGTATTAAGACTACATTTAAGGTCATTTATTTATACTTTTACAATTTAATTTGTTGTTTATAGTATAAGAATCTATTGGCTGTTAAGTTATGGTGCTAGGTTAGACTATGTATGTTTAAATCCCTGATTTAAACAGAGCCAGTGTTCAGTCAGATAACTGAATTTATCAAATCTTATCCTTGTATAAAATACAAGCTGATGTGAGATCCCTGTCTACAGGTGGATTGGAACTTCTATCAACATAGTCATTCACCCCACCTGTCCCTTACAGCCCACAGTCTGTCATTAGGAAAAGAGGATTTAGGATTTACAACCCTAGCTAGAGATTTTAATTGAATTAATTTGCAGACAGTAATTTTTTAATTTAGTTCAGTACAAGTCCCTGGTAGTCTCCTCTTATATCAATCCCAGCAGGTTTTTCCCACAACAAGTGGAGTCCCGCAGGGGTCAGTCCTTGGACCTATACTGTTTCTGGTATATGTAAATGATCTCCCAGACGGTATAGATTCGTTCCTCTCAATGTTTGCCGACGATGCAAAAATTATGAGGAGGATTGAAACAGAGGATGATAGTAGGAGGCTACAAGATGACCTGGATAGACTGAGTGAATGGTCCAACAAATGGCTGTTGAAGTTCAACCCGAGTAAATGCAAAGTAATGAAACTAGGCAGTGGAAACAGGAGGCCAGGCACAGGATACAGAATAGGAGATGAAGTACTTAATGAAACAGACAGAGAGAAAGATCTAGGAGTTGATATCACACCAAACCTGTCTCCTGAAGCCCACATAAAGAGAATAACGTCTGCGGCATATGCGAGGCTGGCTAACATCAGAACGGCGTTCAGGAACCTGTGTAAGGAATCATTCAGAATCTTGTACACCACATATGTAAGACCAATCCTGGAGTATGCGGCCCCAGCATGGAGCCCGTACCTGGTCAAGCACAAGACGAAGCTGGAAAAAGTCCAAAGGTATGCTACTAGACTAGTCCCAGAACTAAGAGGCATGAGATATGAGGAAAGGCTACGGGAAATGCACCTCACGACACTGGAAGACAGAAGAGTAAGGGGGGACATGATCACAACCTACAAAATCCTCAGGGGAATCGACCGGGTAAACAAGGATGAACTTTTCAACACTGGTGGGACGCGAACAAGGGGACACAGGTGGAAGCTGAGTACCCAAATGAGCCACAGAGACGTTAGAAAGAACTTTTTCAGTGTCAGAGTAGTTAGCAAATGGAATGCATTAGGAAGTGATGTGGTGGAGGCTGACTCCATTCACAGTTTCAAATGTAGATATGATAGAGCCCAATAGGCTCAGGAATCTGTACACCAGTTGATTGACGGTTGAGAGGCGGGACGAAAGAGCCAGAGCTCAACCCCCGCAAGCACAATTAGGTGAGTGCACAATTAGGTGAGTACACACACACACACACATACGGGGGCCGGCCGGCCGAGCGGATAGCACGCTGTACACGTGATCCTGTTATCCCGGGTTCGATCCTGGGAGCCGACGAGAAACAATAGGCAGAGCTTCTTTCACCCTATACCCCTGTTACCTAGCAGTAAATAGGTACCTGGGAGTTAGTTAGCTGTCACGGGCTGCTTCCTGGTGTGTGTGTGTCGGAGGGGGGGGGGGGGGGAGAAATAGTAGTCGTTTGAAACGGTTGATTGACAGTTTAGAGGCGGGCCGAAAGAGCAGAGCTCAACCCCCGCAGCACAACTTGGTGAATACACACATACATACACACACACACACGCACACACACACACACACACACACACACACACACACACACATGTGTGTGTGTGTGTGTGTGTGTGTGTGTACTCAATTAGGTGAGTACACACACACACACACACACACACACACACACACACACACACACACACACACACACACGCACACACACACACACACACACACATACACACACACACACACACACACATGAGTACCCAAATGAGCCACAGGGACATTAGAAAGAACTTTTTCAGTGTCAGGGTAGTTAGTAAATGGAATGCACAAGGAAGTGATGTGGTGGAGGCTGACTCCATACACAGTTTCAAATGTAGATATGATAGAGCCCAGTAGGCTCAGGAATCTGTACACCTGTTGATTGACAGTTGAGAGGCGGGACCAAAGAGCCAGAGCTCAACCCCCGCAAGCACAATTAGGTGAGTACAATTAGGTGAGTACACATACACACACACACACACACACACACACACACACACACACACACACACACACACACACAAGCATGTGCTCATGCACTCACCAAATTGCAAACACCTAGTTTTGTCCTGACCACCAACCAACCAGCAGCAATCGAGCCTTGACCTCTTCACTTCCAGTGATTTAGATATGTTTAACCTGAATAAATACAAAGATTGGTGAAATATACACACATGAAACGCTAGTGAACGTTCAACGAAAAAAGAAATGGTAACTACGAGAAAAGAAAACAGCAAACTGAGCCATTTATTGGCTTAAAAATAACGTGTTAATTAAGGAGCATTTGATCCCAATTAGGGGGAGGGGAACTATCAGGAGAAAGTGCAAAGTGATTGCGACTATATAGCACTTGCAAGGGGTCAGGGTAAGGATTTGGGATGGGACGGATTGAAGGAATAGTGCCCAACCACTTGGACGGTCGAGGATCGAACGGGACATTTACCAATCATATGACCTAACCACAAAGTTGTTGTTCATTTACGTAAGAAAAAAATTTTTACATAAAAACTAATTATGCTGTCAATTTAAAGAGATGTTCAGAAAGAAGAGAAGAAACGTCAAGAACAGGAAGCTGTCAATCCCTGTCAAGTTGCGTTGAGTAGACGATCAAACGTCTATTGACTATGTGGTGTTAGTGACCCGTAACGTGAGGTATTGACTATGTGGTGTTAGTGACCCGTAACGTGTGGTATTGACTGTGTGGTGTTAGTGACCCGTAACGTGTGGTATTGACTGTGTGGTGTTAGTGACCCGTAACGTGTGGTGTTAGTGACCCGTAACGTGAGGTATTGACTGTGTGGTGGTGTTAGTGACCCGTAACGTGAGGTATTGACTGTGTGGTGTTAGTGACCCGTAACGTGAGGTATTGACTGTGTGGTGTTAGTGACCCGTAACGTGTGGTATTGACTGTGTGGTGTTAGTGACCCGTAACGTGTGGTATTGACTGTGTGGTGTTAGTGACCCGTAACGTGTGGTATTGACTGTGTGGTGTTAGTGACCCGTAACGTGAGGTATTGACTGTGTGGTGTTAGTGACCCGTAACGTGTGGTATTGACTGTGTGGTGTTAGTGACCCGTAACGTGTGGTATTGACTGTGTGGTGTTAGTGACCCGTAACGTGAGGTATTGACTGTGTGGTGTTAGTGACCCGTAACGTGAGGTATTGACTGTGTGGTGGTGTTAGTGACCCGTAACGTGAGGTATTGACTGTGTGGTGGTGTTAGTGACCCGTAACGCGTCGTTTCTTTGTTCTGTGTCTTTGTGTCAATTGTCAAAACTTCAATATCTTTGATTTGACATAAGATAGACCAAGATATTTCTTCTTGCCTAGCCTGAAACGTTCGAACCCAACCAACCCACCAAACCTATCGAGGTTAATGCTCATAAATCTTCAATGGAAAAGAGAGTGCTCTACGTTATTTTCTAAAACCCCGAAATTTTGAATGATTGCGCGATTCCGTTAGAAATGCGACGTATTGTTCAAGAAGACAGGGCGGAGCTAACGCAGTAGCTATAGATTAGGCACTTCTCTGTAAACCACCGAAGCAAAAATTAAAAAGATTTAAACGCTAAATCGTGTTTCATTTATTTAATTGAAATTTAATATTAAGTTTTAAGACTATTTTAACGCACAAAACTAAAATAATGACTTATTTGAGGTATTCTGAGCTCTTACCTACAGAATAATTGTACAAAATGTTAAACAAATTAAACTCCACCTTTTGGTTCATAAAAATAGTAGTAAGAACATAATACATTTTGTATAAACTGTCAGGCATCCCGCCCCAGCCAGTCCCACAGTGGCCACTTAGGCTAGTTATGGTCTAATTTCTGTTCTAGTCATTCTGTCTCATTCTAATTAATTTTTACAGTCAGCTGAGCGAGAGAGAGAGAGAGAGAGAGAGAGAGAGAGAGAGAGAGAGAGAGAGAGAGAGAGAGAGAGAGAGAGAGAGAGAGAGAGAGAGAGAGGACAACAAGGAGTGTAGAGTGTGAGAGCTTGATAATGCACGGAAAAGAGGGGATTTGACAGAATAGTGGAAGAAAGAACTGTAAGAGGTGTGTGTGTGTGAGTAATGGTGTACGTACATATGTGTCTATGAATAATAGTGTGCGTGCATGTGTGCATGTAATGTGTACGTAAATGTGTTTATGAATAATGATGTACGTAAGAATTAATAAAGCTGCAATTAGGCCCATTATCTCATACGAAGAAGCTACTATTTATATCCACCCAAACTCCTATATATGTCTAACCTTCGCTTGAAACAATTAAGTGATCTCAAATCTATTATGTGACCCGGTAATTTGTTCCCACAAAACAACCTCCATATTTTCCCAACCATCATTTACCCAGGTCTTTCCTGGGTCTTTCTAATCTTATTAAATTTTTATCCATTATTTCGTGTTAATCTAATTATCGCATTATTAATGTGTTAATAATATGCTACCTTCATCAGTTCCAACAGTCTCACGTTGTAACTTTGCCTTGAACTGCAA